>NC_058133.1:509557156-509620341 GCF_016433145.1 Gracilinanus agilis | reverse complement strand
GGTGGGGGGGGCTGTGCGGGGCGGCGGCGGGGGTGCTGGGCGGGGAGTCCGAGAACCTGGGTTCGAATCCTGGCCCTGTCCGTCACTACTCCTGTGACCTTGGGTAGCTCCCCTTCCCTCTCTGGGCCTCAGTTTCCCTTTTCTCCTGGCCGCCGGAGAGCAGCCTCTAGCCACCTCGGCGTCCCCCGCAGGGACCCCGTGTTTGCAGCTCCCGGGCCAGCACCCAGTAGGTGCCGAATGCATGCACGCTCGCTGGGAGGGGGGTCTGGGGACGACGGAGACCCCGAAAGTGGCTCCTCCCCCCATCCCCAGCACCGATACTTTCTCCTCCCACCCCGGGGCAGCAGGGCCTGGGGCAGAGACTCGAATCTGGAGCCTTGGGCGGGCTGGCCAGCCCTGGGGCGAATCCTTCCCGCTTTCTTGGCCTTAGTGCCCTTGGGTGAAGGGAGAGATTTGGTCTAGATCCCTTGAGGCTCCCCGGGGATGGGTCCTGGGGTGGGGAAGGAGCATGGGACCAGGGGCCTGGGGGAATCACCGGGCCAGCTTCCCGGCTCCTGGCCTCGAAGAAGGCTCCCTAGGAGGGAGCGGGACTGGCCCAGGGTCCCCCAGGTAGCAGGGCCAGGGTTTAACGGCTGGAAGGGGTGGCAGACATCCCGGAGCACTAAGGGTGCTCTCCCCTCCTTTTACAGATGAGAAAACTGAGGCTCAGAGAGGGAAAAGGACTTGCCGAAGACCCAAATGAGACCCAAACTCACATCTCCTGACTGGTATCCTGGCTTCCTTCTTTCCAGGCAACCAAAAAACATTCCTTGAGAAATTCATCCTACAGAGTTAACTTCCTTCTGGCTTCTGTTACTGTTAAGCAGTGTGCACCAGCTCACAAGTAACTTAGTTGCTGAGAGGAAATGTTCTTCCAAGCCCTGCTGCCCCGGGTTTCTCCTCCCTTCCTTTGAGATAATACAGAGGTGCCATGTGCCCTTGGCCAAACAATCGATTATTTTAAAAAGAGTAGAGTTAGATGGTTCATGCTCCTGTGCAGGCAGAGAAACTCCAGTGATGGGGGGGGGGGGTGTTCCCCATCATAGAACAGGACCATTCTACTCAGAATTGGGATTCCTGCATTGACCATTTGAGGCCAGTGATGAGAGAACTGGCAACTCAAAGCCAAATTTAGTAAGATGAAGGCTAAATAGAAAGTCTTACACTTGAGTATTTTTTTAAAAATCAACAAATGGAAGAAGCATGGCTAGTTGTCATTTCCTGTGAAAAATGCCTGGAGGCCAGAGAAGATTCCAGCCTCAGCCAATAGCATTACTTGGTGGTGCAATCTTAGGTCAGAGGAGCAGAGTGTCCAGGCTCTGCACTGGTCAGACGGCCAACATCTGGAGGATTGGGTTCAGACCTATATACTACCTTTTAAGAGGGAAGTTATTAGTAAGCTAGGATGTCTTTAGAGTAGTTGGGGGGTGGGGGTGGAGGGAGCAGCCCAGGATCCTGAGGGGAATGGTTTAAGGAACCCAGAGAAGAGAAAGCTGTGGGGATGAACTTTGGAGGCCTGGCAGGTGAGAGAGGTGTTTGTCTTGACCTGAGGGAATTGAATTAGGAGGATGGAGAAGCTGCAACTTTCCTCACAAATAGAGCTTTTCAGTTCAAAAGAGAGTGGGCTTTCTTTTGGATACTGAGCCCCCATCCGGGAAGGGCTTCACATCAAGACTGGGCACCTGATTGTCAGGGATGGTGTCAGGAGGCCATATTTCTCAGACAACGGTAGAAGACAATGAGGTTCTTTTTAAGCCTGAGATTCTGCGGTTCCTCAGGAATGTTTCTTGCTTGCTTAGGGATCTCGTGGGTCGAGTGTCTTTCATTAGGAAGTGTTTGCCATTAGTGTCTCTGTTCTTCCCTTATTCTCTATTTAAGTTTTATCCAACTTCAGCCCTTCATCTTCCCTTTTCCCCAGCCCACATTTCTCCTATGTGTTTTTTTTTTTTTAAATCCTTGTCTTCCATCTTAGAATCGATACTATGTATTGATTCCAAAGCAGAAGAGCAGTGAGGGCTAGGCAGTTGGAGTTAAGTGGCTTGCCCAGTCATACAGCCAGGAAATTTCTGAGGTCATGTTGAACCTGAGGCCTCTTATCTCTGGGCCTGGCTCTATCCACCAAGCTACCTATATATACCCCCCTCTTATGTACACTTATAGAGCTTACTGTCTATCTGACAACTCAGCATGTGTAGTACCTTATGTTTTCAGATGTCAGTCAGCCACCATTTAGTAAGTATTTCCTATGCATCAGGTAGTATGCTCTTAAGTCCTAGGGATATCAAGAAAGCCAAAAAGAGGCCCTGCCCTCTGAGTGCTCACATTTTAATTGGGCAGATCACATGGAAACCACTAGTCGGGGGACAAGACATGTGCAGGGTAAATGGAAGGTGAGCTCTGAGAAAGCCGTAGGCGGTCAGATTCTTGAAGGCCAGGATAGCTTGTTGACCTGTCTGCCACCTTTATCATGTGGTAGCAAATGCTCAGTAAATGGTGAGTAGTTGTTGGTCGCTTATCCAAGGGAGTTAGAACTTGAGTTAATGACCTTTTCTGATAATAATTCATGTTGTTAAGGGCTGTGTAACCTGGAGCATAGCTTGAGCATTTCTAGTATTATTCACATCTGTTAGCCAAATTACTACCTTTAGCTATAAGGCAACAGAGCCAGAGAGGATTCCAGAGATCCCATTTGAAGATGTTGACTCAGAATGTCTCCTTCCATCCTTGTCCTGAGGCCAATCTCCTCATCAGTGCTGCCTTGTTCCCGTATCATTAGAAGTGTTTGATCCCTATGCATCAAGCTGAGGGGGAGGCAGTGCCAGACTGGAACTCTGGCATTCTGTGCCTGGGCCGTGTTACACACTCTCGCCCCATTACTGAATTTGGGTGGTGTTTCCCATGTCTAAGGCAGTGAGTCAGAGGAGTCTCTTGGTTCTTTTGCTCGAGAAAGAGACAGTTCACTTGCAAGAGGAACATTGTCTCATCTTTTCTTTCAGCTTGAAAGACGATGACAGCGGGGACCATGACCAGAATGAAGAGAACAACGCACAGAAAGACAGTGAGAAGGAAAGAAATGAGCGTGACCGAAGTCAGAGCAGCAGCAAGAGGAAGGTGTGTTGGGAGCTGCATCCCCAGACGAGGAATCAGCAGGCTTGGCCTTGGGGAGCTGGCAAGATCACTTTATTGCAAAGGTTCCAGAGCATCTCAAGGACCCTCTCTTCCAGATCACCCTCCTTTTTGTAACCTCTGGAGGCATCCCTCTGCTTTAGATACCTGTTGTGTTGGATAGAGATGATTTTGTCTCAAAGAGAAGGGATTCCTTGGAGTTAGTGTTATAACTTGAAACAGTTATCACATAGTCCCACAAGATGGTGAATAACAGCCTGCACTCTCCTATTCTCAGGTTTATGACTTGAATTGTCCAAAGCAGATAGTTTTTAATGATCATTACAGGTGAATTTGGACATTTAGGGCACTTTTCTAAAAGGCACTTTTTCTTTGGGGGCAGGGGAGGATTAGGATTAAATGGTTAAGTGCTGAGGAGTGCCACCAAAAAATCTCTTTCTGGAATGGTGAGCTTTGCCAAGAGATAAGTGGATTGCTTTGTTCCACAGGCTGTTGTCCCTGGGCCCGCAGAACACCCATTGCAGTACAACTACACTTTCTGGTACTCCCGGAGGACACCCGGCCGGCCGACCAGCTCACAGAGCTATGAACAGAATATTAAGCAGATTGGCACATTCGCCTCCGTGAGTCTTCTGTGGTTGCAGTGGGTAGAAGTAGCTCCTTGGCATGTCTTTGTAGTGCCATGTTTGTACCCACATATCCATGAATGTCACAACCGGTCCTTTGTCTGGCTTGGCAGACTTACAGTCCAGCTGATCCTTTGGGTTTGCCATCTTTAGTTGCTATTGGACAGCTGTGTCACACATCCATTTCATCAGCTATGTAGTTTGCAAGATTCCTTGGATGAAGAAGAATTTCCGTATATATTTAAAACATTGATTCATATAAATCCAGCTATGGATTTGAGGTCCAAAGTGGTTTTCCTTAAACTTTTAATTTTGCGTATTTTTATTGAACACTGTGTGCTGGACACAGATGTAGAAAAAATAGTCCTTGTTCCAATTCTTACAAACTAATGAGATTTGGTTAGTATTAAGCAATAATATTTTGTGAAAGAGAGGCCTTCTTTTGCTCTGCATTCCTCTAAAACAGGAGTCGGCAACCTTTTTGGCCATGAGAGCCATAAACGCCACATTTTTTAAAATGTAATTTCGTGAGCCGTACAGTGCTCACAGTGCGGCTCCTGTAACAGCGCCTGAAAAAAAATGGACTTTATGGCTCCTACAGAAAGAGCCATATGTTGCCGACCCCTGCTCTAAAACCAAAGATGGTGGCAGAGGCTTCTTAGAGCAGAAACTCTTCGCTGCTTGGGTCCTTTCTTTTTGGTCCCTTCTATGGGATTGGGCATAGACAAAGACCAAAAAGACAGGTCAGAATCTCTTTCACAAGAGATGGTGTGAACAACTTATTTTCTCTTTAGAGTAGCCTATCCCAATCCTCAGAGAGTGGTTGGCCCCAAACACAGCTAAAAGAACAACTCTTTCACTTGTTCTTTTGTGGACAGGTGGACCCTTTGAGGAAATGCCCTGTCCAAACTGGGTATTTCCTTGGAGTATTTGGGTGAGTCTCTACTGCTTGGGGCGATTGAAGGCTAGCAGGGAAGATTCCATCCTCTCCTTCCAACCCCAAGGCTGAGGCCAGGCTGTTTATTTTGCAGAATGGGAAAATAAAATTGTGCAAAGAGACAATTGATGCCAGTGTAGTTCCCTGTCTCTTAGGATTAGAGGCACTTAAAGGTCTGTTCAGAGCTTTCCCCACAACCCTCACACGAATCAGATAGTTCAGATATCTTGTCCCCATTTTCCAGTTGAGAGGTTGAGTGACAGTGACTTGTCCTGGGTCATACTGAGTCTGATTAAAGTCCTGCATCTGTGCTGACTTCCCAGGCTGGCCTGCTGCCACACTCAGAAGGGCACCATCTTCTTTTTGTTTGATTAGCAATGGCCTTGGGAGTAGGTAGAAACGGGGGCTGCTAGACTTGGAGATTCAAATCAAATCCCCTCTACTCTGGGACCTGGGCCGTTCAGTCCTTGAATCATCAGTGTCACTGTCATTGCTGGGATTATTACCTCCAGAACCTTCAGAGACAGGGTCTTAAGTAGAAGGAGCCACTCTTGTAATGAGGTCAATAAAATAGGTACATGACCTATTTCAGTGTGGCCTAGAGGAAAGTGCTTTGTAAACCTTAAAGCCCCAGAGAGATGGTGTCAGCATAGAAGGGCAGCATGTGTACATGCCCCCGGGTGCTTGTTTAAAGGAGATTGACTTAAGGCTGAGTGTGGGGATCTGTCGCTGCAGGAAGGTCCAGGCCTGCTGCGTTAAGGGGTCATCAAGGAGCGTGTGTGCGCATGTGTTTATGCATGTTTGTCCCACTCCCATCCTCCAGGATCTCATGTCCTTTCCTTCACAGATCTTGGTGGGATCTCCCTCCCCTTTGGAGAATCAGACAGGTTATAAATCACACGTAGGATTGGTACTGTGGAGACCCCAGGTCTGGACAAAGTATGTCAGTAAGAATAGCAAGTTACTGTTAAATCTATGCCAGAGGTATGGAGTGTGAGGAGGAGGATGTGGAATTTGATAGATGGGCCTTTGTGGTGGCCTCCTGAGCCTTGGCACTGCTGCTTGCTTTACTCAGATGACATTATTCATCTGTCCCTCTTGCCTGCCAAGTAAAGCAGGAACTCTTCCTGGCATTCCAGACTCTCCGGGTTGTCTGTTAAGTCTTCTCCCTTTAACGCCTGGCCATAGCTTTGACTAAGAGTGTTCTCCATACCTGGTTCAGTATTCTCCCTCCTTGTGACCATGCTTCAGGCATGCTGTCTCCAGTGCTCCCAGTGGGGCCTTCCCCCATTTTCTCTTGGAGACCCAGCAGAGCCTGAGCCCCATTGGCCTCCTGGAACCCTCTCTGGGTTTTGTTACCTTGGCTGGCTCTGCCTCCTGTCCCTATTTATCTTCCTCAGGGTTCTCATGCTGCATGGCCTCCATCTCTCCTTTATATGCCTCATGTCCTCTCCCATATCAGCTTCCAGAGCAGGACTATAGTGATTTTGGTTGTTTGGGGTTTTTTTTGTTTTGTTGTTTTTTGGCATCCCCAGAGCCTTGAACCTGGTAGGCACTGAATAGTCACCATATTTATTCTGTTCCCTTTGTAGCCTTAGAAATTTTCATGTCAAACTGCAGACTTCAACACTCCAGAGTCACCACGAGGGGGCACATGCTGTAGCCAGTCAGGGGTAATTCATTTAATTCAGCATCTACTTATCCCCACCAACTATGTCATTAGGGCATGGAGCACCTCATGGGCATGGGGGCTGTGAGTGTATGGCACAGGCCCTGACCTCAGGGACATTAGTCTCTTGGAGACAAAACTTTGACCCATAGAATGTTTAAAGAACAGCGCGTGCTAGACAGTATACACAGGGATAAGCTGACTTCGGTCTAACCAAGCCAGGTTAGATTGGTGCCTGGTTCAGCAAGTCCTATAAGGGTAGGAAGCATAGGGTATGTGCCTGTAGGCATCTTTTTTAAGGTTGGTATTGTTGTGGCAGCCACAATAAAATGACTTCATTTAGAAATAACTTCAATTACCATGAGACAGTGACTTTTTTTTTAACCCTCACTTTCCATCTTAGAATCAGTACCAAGTATTAGTTCTAAAGCAGAAAAGCAGTAAGGACTAGGTATTTGGGATTGAGTGACTTGCCCAAGATCACATAGCTAGGAAGTATCTGATCCAGATTTGAACCCAGGTCCTCCCATCTCCAGACTTGGCTCTTAGTTCACTGACCCAACCAGTCACCCCTATGCATTCCCTTTAAAGTAATTATTTAGGGTTATTGGTCACATTTGAGGCCTACTAGTCCATCCTCAAACCCTCTTATGAGCTTTGTTAGTGTTTCCTTGACTGATTTTCTTTTTTCTAGTGTGTCTGCAAAAAATAAAGTAGGGCTTATCCTAGTGGCCTTCCCTACCTTTGGATTGTCCCACATGCTGCTTATCATGCTTTTCCTTGGACTAAGAATGTAGCTAACACCCACTCTGCAGAAGCCTTGACCTCTGTGAAACTTTAAAGCCTAATGGGAGAGATGATATTGAGAGATCTAGGTAAGCCCAAACAGAACAGTGGTAGGTAGACACGGCAGCTCAGCAGATACAGGCATGATGGGATTGTTTCAGTGACTGGAACTGAGGCTTCATGGAGGAGGTGAGTCTGCCCCTGCCTGAGGAGGATTTTTGAAATAAGGGAGAGAAAGTAGCTTGCCAGAAAAATTAGGAGATGCATGTGCATATAGTCTACCTAGTAAACAGAATGGGTCACTTGTAAGGTATGAATAGAAAGCTGCCTTACAGCTTTTGTGCTTGGCAGGGGACCTCATCATTAACATGGTGGCAACTGGGTGTCTTCACAGGTGGAGCAGTTCTGGAGGTTTTATAGCCACATGGTACGTCCCGGCGACCTGACAGGCCATAGTGACTTCCATCTCTTCAAAGAGGGAATCAAACCCATGTGGGAGGTGAGTGAATTCTCTGATCTTGGGGGTTAGCATTAACTTGCCTGGGAAGATCTATGGCAGCATTGAGTGGAGTCTGAGTTTTTCAAAAACCTTGTCTTAAAATGGTAAATAGGAACTGGTGTTCTCTGAGAACCAGGGCCCAGTGAATACTTAAGGAGGATGCCTGTTGAGGTAAGGAGTTATGTCTGTGGCTTGTTGCCATTGATTGGTAGGTATGAGGTTTCCTAAGGCACGTGCAAAAGAAAAGCAGACTCAAGTCCCATAGCTCAGAAACAGAGTGGATGAGCTTGGCTTTCTCTTCCCCACATGGAGGAACCCCTTCTCCCCGACCCTCTACCATCATCGATTGCAGACTTCCCAGCTGTTGCTAGGAATGCCAGTTGTCAGCATCTCCACTTGGATAAGATCAGGTTCTCAGTTGGAGCTGGGAGGCAGGATGCATGGTAGATGGTGGCAGCCTGTGCCCTGACCTGCTTCCTGATCTTCACTGGGTCACCGGCCTTCAGGTTTGGGGCTCCTAGGAAATGATTGTTTTCTCTTGAAATCTTGGCTTCATTTTGTCACTGCAGGAAAGAACAGTATTTGTTAAAAGATTGCTTCCTTATACTTTCTGTATCATGGTTTGTCCTGTAGAGCCCAGTCCCTGTATTTTTACCTTTTCCTTCTACAAATTGAGTGCTGAGAAGATGACGACACTTTCTCAAGCAGCTTGGGCTCTACTTAGTCTTGGATATGAAGAAAAGAAAGCTTTGAAGACGTTTTTTAAATATTTCTGCCCTCCTTTTTATAGGATGATGCCAATAAAAATGGTGGTAAATGGATTATTCGGCTCCGTAAGGGTTTAGCTTCCCGGTGCTGGGAGAATCTGATACTTGCCATGTTGGGGGAACAGTTCATGGTGGGCGAGGAGATCTGTGGGGCAGTCGTCTCTGTCCGTTTCCAGGTAAGTCACCTTTGGGCTGGCCCTGCCTGGCTTGTTGCATTCACTGCCTTTGGTTTCTAGGCTGTCTCCTCCTTGCTTTGATCACGTGTCCTGATCTTCTTACAGGAGGACATTATTTCAATATGGAACAAGACTGCCAGCGACCAAGCAACCACAGCCCGTATCCGGGACACGCTACGTCGAGTGCTTAACCTACCTCCCAACACCATAATGGAATACAAAACACACACCGACAGCATCAAGTACGTGTTGTGGGGGGGCCGGGTATGTCCCTGAGCTCAGCAGAAATGGGTCCACAGATTGGCAGCCATATGCCCACATGAGCATGACTGTGCAGGAGGTTGTCCTATGGAGAAGGGCCAGGCCAGTCTTAGATACTAGTGCTTTGGGCAACTTCTGAAAGCTCTGTTGGACACCCACTTGTACAAAACGTGGGCTGTGTAAAAGAGATCTTTTCTTTAAAACCATTTTGTATTAACCTAGACTGATTTTTATATAGACTGCCTTGTCTTTCGGTCTCCCTAATCTATTTCCTCAAAAGAAAGACAAGGGTCTCTCTGCTTTTTCTTGCTGCTGTTGGAGGTAATAGATCCTTATCCTCACCCTCCCTGCAATTTGAACCCCTTAGCTTCAGTCTATTTTCCTAACCCTGGGAATTTGACTTCCTCTTGGGTTGATGTCATTTCCTTTTGTGTTGAGCTGAGAGTGCCAAGGACCCCAAGCAGGTGGTTCCTGTGGGTATAACCTGAATGGGAAAACAAGAGGCAAATGTGGAAATGAAGCCATGATGGCAGCTCACTGGGAATCTTAGGAAATGGAGCCATTTACACTAGAACATCTCACTGACTAGGGTTGCCTTTTCAGAGACAGGGTATCAGTAATTTAAAAAAGGCCAATCAAGGCCATTAGGAAGGAGAGCTGGCCATGAGCCACCCTTTGACCGTGACTTTACTGTATGCCTTTAGGTCTCTGCCCGTCTGTGCTTCAGTTCCCCCATCTGTAAAATGGGGATAATAATACTTAACCTACCTCACAGGGTTGTTGTGAGGCCGCATTAATGTCTGTAAATTGATCTGAGTTCCTCCAACGGAGGGTGCTCTGGCAATGCCAAGTATTATTATTATTATCATCATCATCATCATCATGTTACTCTCCTTATTAAAGACCAGTCATGAGCCCACAGTTGTTTACAGCAGTCCAACCATTTGGGAAGCTGCTTCCCTGTGCACTGACAGAGAATGCTGTGTGTGTGGAGTTGGGTTAGGTCAGCGGAGCCGGTGGGCCCCTTGGCATTGGCATTGGTGAGCCCTGACCCTAACACCTCAGGCAGCCGGGATCACGCCCCGCACCTTGACAGCAGGTTGGGAGCCTTTTTTCCTTAGATAGAGCCTGATGCTGTATCTGCCACTGTGTGTCATATGTGCTTCTGTGCATTTCAGTGGCCCGCTTTTTATGGACAACCCAGGGACCCAAGCAGCTAGTTGGCCGTTAGCCAGAGAATCACCAGTTAGCCATGACCCCAGTTACGTGTCTTAGTCTTTCTAAGTGAGCATTGCTTTTCTCTAGGCTGGTTTTTCTTACTCTTTGTTTTTAGAATATTATTTTCTTCCTCTGGCCAGACTGTGTGTAGACCCACACCTGTATTCATTTGGGTACTACTACCTGTTCTGTTTAGAGAAAGATTTTTATGGAGAGAGGCATTCCATCAACTCTTCTCACCCCCTCTGCCTCTCTGTGCTGTCCCAGGGCCCTGAGGCAGTCCTGCCTATATATTATAAGAGACTGTAGAGAAATCCTCGGAGAGCGAGCCTATTGGTAGGGTGTCTCAGACTTCTAGAGAAAGTGACCTGGTACACTCCCTCACTTCAGGGACAGAAGCCTGCCTCCACATGTCCCTGCCCTGTAATCCTGGGAACCCAGAAAGTCCACCTTGGGACCCAGATGCCACTCTCCCTCTCCTTCCCCTCCCAATATGCCAACCTTTTGCACTTCCATTAGAATGCCAGGCAGGCTGGGCCCCCAAAGGCTCCTTTTTCATAACCTCTGGAAGACGCGGTTGAATGTGCCATGACCCTGTCCCTTACTGGATGGCACCGTCGTCGAAGCTGGCATCATCGGAGTCTCTTGTTCTGTTGGCGTGCCACCTGGAAGACGCTTCTGTCCCCGGACAACAGGAGTTGGAAGAGCATCTTCTGTTTTCAGTACAGGCTGACCCAGCCACGGTGACAGCCGAGATCACTCAATAAATGGTGCGAAACTAGTTTGTCTCATGATCTTGCTCTTTCTGGTGCCTCAAAGAAGGGCCTGTCCGACTCTCCCCAGGCTAGGAGATAGCCTTGGCTTCTCCTTTGTAATGCTATCCCAGAGAACGATGCAGTGTCCTGGAAGGAATGCCCAAGAGGAGGACCTGACAGAATGAGGGCACCCACCCCATGATGCCCTCAGCCAGGCCCTATTCTCTGTTGCTCATTGTGATTTAGGTCCCATCGAGCCACACTGAAGCCTCGGGTGGTGAATGTGACATTAGACCCAGAGAGGGGGAGCCTTCATGCCTTGTCTTGCTAACCTTCTCAGCTTGCCTTTACTTCAGATGACTCTCTTGCTTGGAGGTAGGGGAGTGCTAGCCTGCTTCTGTCTGTGTGCACTTTTGTGTCTATCATGTCCTGGCTTTGCAAGCAGGATTTTCCTTTGTGGCAAAGACCTTTGAGCTGGTGTAGCTGGAACCCTCTGCTCTGCCTCCTTGCCCAGTCCAGCTCTTCTTTGTCTCTACTAAGTCCGGGAGGGCTGAGAAGGACCCCCTTGATTGAGCCCCTGGATTTTGGGAGTAGACTGCAGCTTCCATCTTCATCCCTTGTGAATCGACTCCATGGGAGGGAGACCACAGAAGTGGATCCTGGCTTCCACTCCAGCTTCTAGATGGCTTGTTGCTTTCATTTGTTTGCTGCCATTTTTCTTTCAGAGACAAGCAAACTTCTCTAGCCTAGAGAAAGAACTTTAGGAAGTTTTCTTCTACAGTTGCTTAGCATTTTCTCTACTAAGCTCTGGTGTCATCTCAAAGCATCCACATGGGCATTTTGCAGGCACTGTGTTGCCTGTCAGTGAACGCATTAAAGCCTTCTATACTGTGCCACCAAGTGAGTTTGGCCATAATTGTTACCTTCCCAAAGTGGTCATTGCAGTTTTGACTGTGCCAGCCCACCAGGCTGGTGGTCAGTGTTCACCCGGGAGGGGGGGCGGGGTTCCAAAGGAATACTTGTTGTACCCAGGCCTCTGTTCCCCTGAAGCATTTGTCAGTTGTGTTCAGTCTCAGTTTCAGGAGCTACCCCCAAAGGCCCAAGCTCTGTTTATGGGATTTATCAGAGAATTGGAATCTTTTCTCTTGCTCTCTATAACCTTCTCCCTTGGCCCCCAAGGATTATGGAGAATATATTGCTTAAGTACTGTGTTCTGACTTGTGTTTTATGAGCTTTGTGATTGACTAATGGAATAAGATGTGGTTAAAAGGTGCCAGATTTGGGGGTTTCTTGGCCCCAATTGAAGGAATGTTAGAATTTGCTTCTGCCTTGCTTTGTCCCTTCTGTTTCTTGGACCGATAGGCTTTGTTCAAGAAGGAACAGTAGCTGCTAGTCCAGGTGAATTCTATGGAAAAGGAAAAAGAGACTATCTGCTGTCTGGAAAGGACCTGGGTGCTGGGGCTGCCAGAAGCAGAGAAAGGAGACTTGCAGGGGGGATGAGTTGGTTTAGAAGATTTTTCAGTCATTCCCCCTTTCTTCACTTTGCTGTATTTGCCCTCTTTTTCATGTTCTTAACTATTGTTTAATCTTTTATCCTTCCAGCCTTTTCTTCTCCTTTCTTCATGCTCCAAACCATTTGTGGCCCTTTTCTTCCTTCTTCCTTGATCCCATCACCCAGCTAAATTGTGGTCATCAGCAATGAGCAGTTGGCCTCGGTGCTCGGGGTAGTGAGTGCTGAATCAGTTTACCTGATGGAATATAATCTGATGCATCTCAGATTAAGCCTGGGTAGAAAAAAAGTTACCCTTTACAGCTACCCTGCTTTATTTCTAGCAGTTGATTGAGTACAGGTAGAACAGGCTTGTGAAGCTACACTCGGGAGGCTTAATAAGTTGAGTCTAGTGCTCAGTGCAAGTCACTCCCTTTAATGTTCAGGTCTTTATCTGGCATTTTGTGTCTATTTTTCAGCCCTTGCAAACATCAAGGGAAAAACCATCCCCTTCCATTTGAAGGAGAATTGTGGTAAGCCAGTCAAAGAGGCACTGTCAGAAGCAGAAAACTTGGCCTTCACAGCTCAGATCTAGGGGGCAGACCTGAGGGGCAGGTCACAAGGCTCAAATCCAGACAGCAACTTTGACAATGAATTCTATACAGGGAAGAGGGTGACCCAAGGCTGATCTGCATAGGGATCTAGTGGAATGGGTGCTCTCTGTGCCCTGTTGACTTTAGTGACTATAACCTGGCATTTCTGGGTTGCTTTTCTTTTTTATCCCACTTGTAGATGGACTGACTCCAGTTTTGTGTTTCATGACAGACTCCTTAATCCTTACCCATCCTGGATAAAGATCTTCCCCTCAGAGCAGTTCTCTATACTAGTCCTGCCATAGGTACCCAATGGATCGATGCTAACTGTTAGCCCAGGATCCAATTCAGGACATTTCCCCCAACTTTTAACAGTGCTGTTAAGGAGGAAGAAAGGTGAATCTTGAATGAGAGCCTGACTAAAGCACCAATGAGAGTACCCAACAGGAGAGATCAGGGTTTGGGCATGTATTCCAAGGACAGTAGCTGGCTTTTTTGTTTTGTTTTTAATTTTCCTTTATAATAAACATAAAGAGCCACTTAGAGAGCAACACGGAAGATTTTGGGTAGATATGAGAGATGGGTGAGGCTAAGGGAGCCACAGGAGAAATTCCTGTTTGTTTAGATAGGATGGCTTAAGTGTTGTCTTTAAGTTGGGGAGAGAGAGGTAAAAAGTGATTTCTTTTGACCTTGGGATTTGCTGGTAAGAAGTTGTAGGCCCTAGAATAAATTCTTAGCAATTTATAGTAGGATTTAAACCTAAGAAAAAGTCCATTCTCTGAACTATCAGATTTATTTTAAAATTCCCATTTTTCCACCTTTAAAAATCTTAATAATGTGGGTGGCAATAAGCCAGCACATTGGATTTTGCTCCTGCTGTTTCTTTAGCCGAATGGTTCAGGTTGCCCTAGCTTGAAGAAGTCATTCATGATATAGCACACATTCCTTCTTTGCTATCTGCTGTAATGGAACCACGAAGCCTTGCTTGGCTGAGGTAACCAAGTTTGTAAGAGAAGAAAATGGCTTAGACGGCTTCCTCCCATTGATCTTTCTGCCCAGTTACTTGGTGGGAATCTGAAGAAGTCTTGGGTCATCTCCAACTTCACCCACCCACACTTTTGGAAGGGCGTGTTGCTCTGACTTCGACATAAATGAGGCTTTTGATCAAGAATATTGCTTGTCTGCCAAAAGAATATCAATAGTTGGGTGTCGGCATCAACTCTCCTCAATTAAAAAATAACAATGAATCATCAGAGTGGCAGGACAAGGAGAGGTATTGAATGGCAGTAGTATGTAATCTCTAGGAACAGTATCTTTGCTCTTTGGGTTTTAGCTAGAGACTAGACCAGTAATGGAATTTGACAAGTCTGGGTTCAGGGACCCTGTTTGATTTGTACACATTTTCTTGAGAAATCCTCTCTTGATTTGAACAGGCATTTTCCAGGGAAACTTGGCACACATTCTCCCCTTAATGGGGCTGGAACCGAGTTGAGGGCAAAAAGCCAGGAAATTTGCTTTGAAGATAAAGCCTGGGCATGAAATAAGGCAGTGCTTTGGTGTTGGAGAGGAACACATTCCCCTCCTTTCATGAATTTAGTGGATGTTTATCGAATGGCTTCCATGTTTGAGGCATTGTGCTAGGTGATGTGTAGGGTACAGGCAGTCACTGCCCTTGATGAACTCCCCATCCTTTCATCCTGCCACTGCTTCTTTCACTGGGTGTTGTCCAAAAGCCATTAGGATCAGGTTATGCCTCAAAACTAACGAGCTTTGTCTTCAGATAGCTCTGAATTGCTGGGGTTGTCTGTGTGGGATAAATGGCAAGGCCTTTTATTACAGTGGAGGAGACCACAGTCGAGTCCGTGAGGGCCTGAGCATAGGTGGGTCAGCAGAACTCCAAAGGGATAACAAGTCTTAGAATGCCAGTGCCCTTATTCCTTCTTCCAGTTAGATGAGGCTTCGGGGTTATCTATCCTCGCCATTAGGCTAAAAGGTACTCCTCTGCCACCCATTTCAGTGCATTCAGGGCAATATTCGACATTTTTTTATTGTTGCCCTTTATAAGATTAGAGTAATTGTTGCCAAACTACCCAGAGCTGGGACTCAGTGTTCATTAAATCTGAAGAGAGCTGAACTTCAGCCCTCCTGGCCACCATTGGCTCTCCTCCTACATCGTGTCAGTCAGTCACTAAACATTGATTAAGTTCCCCCTGTGTTCTAGACACTGGACCAAGCTACAGCTTTGTAGAATTCTCATTAAGGTCCAGGGGCAAACATCCAGACCATGGGGAGGATCGGACTGACCAACTGGAACAAATTGGGGGGTGACCTAATTTCTCTGTGGAAGGTGCTACTAAGATGAGATGGAAATGAATTTTGTCCCCTCTGGTCTTTCCAGGCCCCGAAGAATTCCTTCCATTGGGCTCTGAGAATGTCTGAAGGGGATGTGGGCTACCTCAGGTTGTTGGGTCACTGTGACTGTGTTTTGTTGTTGTTGTTGTTGTTGTTGTTGTTGTTGAAAGCCTTTGATCTGAACCATGCTATTATTTTTTTTGTCTCTGGCATGCCAGGGCCTGGGAGGAGTTTCATGGCCTGGTGAACAGCAGCGGCCGCTGATCGGACGCTTCCCCTCTCTGTCTCTCACACCCAGGGTAGGGCCTCCTCTATCTTCTCTGTGACTTTGTGACATACCTCTCCCTGCTGCACTTCTCCCTGAAGAGAGATGCCCCATGCCTTGCCCTGCTCTGAGGTCTGCTCAGTTGATTACTTTTTTTGCTCATTAACAAATACCAACAAGAAACATACTTTAGATGTCATTATTCTTGTTCTGCTCTTATGTTTTTTACCCTATACATTTTGACAAGCGCCCTCTGGTTTGAAGGGCAGTACCATACTTCTTTCTGTGGGGCAGGTGAGAGGTACGTCTCCCATATGCTTGTGTTGTGTAGTAGGTATTGTTTTGTAGCCAGAACAGTCACTTCTGGGATGTGAAAGTACAAATTCCTGGTGTTTCTGGGGCAGGGACTTGGGAAATAGATTTGGGGGGAATGAACTGGACCTATAGCTCCGATGGCTATAACTGAGAAAACTCCTTGCTTGTCAAGAGGAGGACTGGCCAGGAGAAGAGTCAACCCCTTCTTGCTGATAGTAGTCACCTTGGAGGGGTTTTTGTAAATACAAGAACACAGTTGCAAAGACCAAACCTCCTGTTCTGGGTGGAAGTGGGCACTGAGGCAGTCCAGAGGTGCAAAGAGTAGCACAGGCCTCAAGTTGAACAATGGGTGCCTTCCATCCCCTGGAATGAAAAGAGATGCCTCCGATTGGAATAGAGAATGCCAGCTGCAGCAGATCACTGGTACCCAGGAGGTTGCTTGGGAGAGCACCCTCGGAGCCCCCCATAACTTCCCCTTGCCCTCCGTCTCACCCGAGAGCTGAGAACGTGTCGTTTTGCCTGTTACACACTTTTTCCTGAGATGATGAGTGTGTGTCCTGATGAAGCAGGTGGCTTTTTCTATCCAGGCTGCCCGCTGCAAAAGCAAGAACATGGAGGGGAAGCTGGGGAGCCCAAGGCTCTCATTGGCTCCTCGTAGCCCCGGGGACTTAGATCCCAGACTTGGCAGTGCACTTCCCTCTGCATTCTTTACATTCCGGTAAAGCCTACTTCTCTGTTTCCTCACTATTGGTGCCTCACGGTGTGAGTGATGATAATGCTCACTCATTCCGGGTTCATTGGTTGGGCCCCCTTGCTTTTGGGTTCTCAGTGCCCTTCTCCTTCCTCGGTCTCTTAGTAGTTTTCTAAAGAAATCCTCTTTGATGGCGGAAAAGACAACTGTTCCTCCTTACTTGCTGTAGCAGTCAGTTTCTAACCTTTGCATCTGCAGACATTCCACTGTCTGCTTTGCATTTTGAATGTGATTTTCGCATATTTGCTTTTGGCCTCAGCACAGATGCTGTGCCTTTAACCACGGCTCCAGCAGGACACCACCAGCCTTAGGGAGAGGGCTCAGATGACTCGGATTACATGACTGGGATGGCACACCTGTTACAGGAATCCTTTCTTGGTCAGGAACAGTTGGCAGCTGTCGAGTGGGAACTTGGAGAGTGGAAATCTAAGCTCTGAGGCCTGTCGCTTCCTTGTCCCTAGAGAGGATCTGAGGTTGTTTTTTTTCAGGAAGAGAGGAAGAAACCAAAGCTGGACTATGATGGGAAGCGGATAGCTGAAGAACATTCCTCTGAAGACTGGGTCACACAGAACGACTTAGAATTAGCACTTCCCAGGGGACTCTTTAGAACCCAGAATCAGAGGTGGAGATTCATTAAGAGTTGCAGAGCTTTCAGGGTAGAGTCCCAAGGGCTCAGAGGGGAGCCAGGTCTAGATCCCAAGGTTTCATTCCCAGCTGTGTGATCAAAGCCAGTTTGTGAGTAGACAGGGGTCTGGTAGTAGAACTTTAAATCCCAGGACATTTGGAGCCAGTGCTGAGGACTAGAATAGCTCAAGGATGGGATGGTCTTCACAGTGACTTCTTTGGCCATCACTACGTTAAAGCTGTGTTTTTAGGGTAGGTATCTTATCATTCCCATCTCTAGGAGAGTCTGAAGGAGATTCTGCTTGTGTAGCCAAGCAACCCTTGTTCTCCTTAAGGGATCTGGGATGGTGGTGATGAGAACAGAAGCTATCATGTCTGTAGTATTAGTTTATCTCCTAGGATCCTCCCAATCAGCTCTGTGAGGTAAGTGGTCCAATTGTTATTCCCATTTTACAGATGAGAAAATGGAGACTTAGAAAAGTTATATGCTGACAGTCACATGAATAGTAAATAGTGAAGCTAGAAAACTAGAACCCAGATCTCTTGCTTCTCAAGTACTCCTAATGGTAGGGCATGGTCAGCAGGGCAGAAGGGAATCCAACTCCACCCTCCAACCCTCCCCCACTCCAACCACAAGCCCCGTGTCAGTAGGGATCATGAGGCAGATACCCTGTCAGGTGCCAGGTTTGGTTTTGAGCCACCCCTTTGCTTGCTGCTTTGCCAGGAAGGCCATGGAATGACCCCATTGCCTATTCAATCTGCTTCTGACCTTCAGCCATTGTCAGCAGCATGTGCCATTCCCCTCCATTTGTTCATTCACTCACTCATTCATTTGTTCAACAAACAGTTATTAAAAACCTTCTGCAAAGCCCTGTGCCAGGTGCTGGCGATACTAAGATGAAAATGAGTACCTGCCCCCAAGGAGTTTCTGTTCTGTTCTGTCCTGTCAGGGAATACACTATAGAAACCGAGATGTGAATTTGAAATGATTTGAAGAGGGAGAGAACCCCCTGAAATCTGGACATCAGAACAGGGAAAGAGTAGAGAGGACCAAAGCACAGTCAAATCTTATACTGTAGATCACTTGAACATGGCCCTCCTGAATCATGCTTATGGTCTTTTGTGATGATTTCATAGAAAAGCTACAGATGTGAATTTTTTTGCTCAAAAATACCCAACAAGCCAGTGAAACAATTGACTGCTCATCAGAGAACAGAATGGCTTTTCTGAAAAAGACCGAGTCAGGAAACAGACACATCCTTTTTTTATTTTGTTCTTTTAAATATAATTAAGGCACATGCTTTTTGACTTTTTATTTTTCCTGCTTAGGTAGAGGTTTCTTCAGTTTAATTTGATATTTATTTCTTTCCCGCCCAGTATGATCCTGCCTAAAACATTTTTGGCTCTACAGGTCCCATTCTACAAATGACATTCCTCGTGACTAAATAGACCTTGCAATGGTGGCAATTTAGTTTCTTTAACAATTTCTCTGTGGCTAAATATTGTATAAGGTCTTTGTATTTTATGTGTTAAGAAGGCTGAGGTCTTTGGTTTTCAATCTCTCTGCTCAACCCTTCACCGACTTTCCCTGAGAGACTTATCTACTTATTGGTGTGAGAGATCCTTAAACTCCCTCTCCCACAGCCCTGGAGATATCACACATTTCAAAGGAACTGGGCTTGGCACATCCTTTTCTGTCTTCTTCCCATCTACCTGTTTTGATTTAAAAAAAAAAAAAAAAAGGATTTGATTTTCATACCTTCAGAAAATCCAGCCCTCCTCTAACCCTTCCCATTCATCTCTTTTCACCTTTTCTCCTTTTCCATACTGAGCCCTGGCAGCAGTTGGACTCTTGGGTTAGAGGGCACCCGAGCAAGTTAGTGTGCTTTAATTAAGTCCTAGCAACAGCAGCAGTATCTTGGATGACATTCTAGGTATTTTTACTCTCCTAATTCCTCCTCATTGTGTTGAGTTCCAAAGGGTATCTGCATTGGTGTTGCAAGCACAGGCATCACCCACTGAGCATCCACCACTGGTTCCCGGAGAGCCCAGTAACTGTAGGTGAAACAGTGCTAGAGAGATAGGGCGGTCAGCATCCGGCAAATTGGCGGGCAGCTGAGTCACATGACTGCAGGGCATGGTACTAATGAGTTAATGATGCTAGTATAGGACAGCCTTAGTCAGGCACGAGCAGTTTGCTATTGGAAGTAACCTCTGCCAACAGAAACACACCCAGAAAGACTGCAGGCCGGTTACTGGACACTTTTCTTTGGTCCACCTATCTCTGTCTCTGCTTCTGTGATCAGATCTGTTCCACTCCATTTCTTAGCAGCTCCTCTTGGCATTTTCAGACACCTTTGTGTTCAGGAAGAGAAATCCATGAGAAGGCAAGCCTGTTTACCCCCCCCCCCCCCCAAAAGACAACTCGGAGGAGACACTCGGAAAACGAAGGGGGAGGATTTATTTCTGTTAGGGCCAATTCATCTTAGTTTCCAAAGCGGATGGGCCAGACTCCCTTTCTATAGTATTCTCTTCTTCATAAGCAACTGGGAGTTGTTGAACTGAGTTCTTTGGAGTGAAAAGGGGGGATGCTGGTCCCTGTATCTCTGGGTTAGTTTTAGCAGGGAGGTGCTAAGCAAAGGCCAGGGGTGGGTCACCGAGGGCCCCAAAGCTGATGGTCACAGCTTTCGCCCACTCTGTGTATGGATATATTTTAGATGACCTATGTATTAAATCCTCCATTCTCTCCCACTTTCTCTTTCAGGGACAATTCAAGTTTTCGAAATACAAAAATCACATTGTGAAAGTACCCAAGCTGGCAATAATCCTTTTCTGTATGTGTGTGTCTGTCTGTCTGAAACGGATGGGAGGCCTCCAGCAGCTCCCTCCGTCTGCTCACTGAAGGGACATCCCCGATCCATGGGCTCCCCTTTTGCACTCATCCTTGGAGGAAGGATTCCACTAGACGCCCTCCGGCATCGCTGACTTTAAAAAGCAGAAAGACAGAAAAGATGACTTTGTAATAGACAGACTTTTTTAAAAATGGGGTTCTGGGGAGAGTTGAACCTTTCATTTGCTGTGTGTGCCGTTGTCCACATGCCTTCTGGGCCCTCTCTTGCTCTCTTGTTACACTTCACAAAGGGTATTGTGAACACACGTATGTGCCAGAGCTGTTGACGGCGAGTTTATCAGTATTATGAATGTCTGTGCATCTGGGAAGAATTTCTGTTGGAGAGAGTCACCATGCTTATCTGTAAGTGCTCCTTTCTGGCGCTGCCTTTAAATTAATGGGACATTTTGGTTTTTTCTCCCCTATTCTCCCTCATCCTCACCTCTGTCCTCTAAACGTGTTGATGATATGTTGGTGATTGTCCAGGGCTCCATAGAGCCTCCTGCCAGCCTCTGGTCCTTCCCTCTCTCTTCCCAAGGATGCTTCCTTCTTCCTCAGCGTGGCTGCATACAGTACAGCCTTTAACATGGTGTCTGCTCCCATTTCACAGAGGCACAAGGCCCCTCTGCTCAGGAGCTAGGCCCCACCTTGAGCTCTGGGTGCCAGGCTTCTCTGGGCTAGGGCAGGAGACCCTGAGAGAACAGACTGGCTCTCCAGGGGCATGCTCTCCCCTTATTGAGCAGGAAGGGAGAGAGAGGGCTTTGGAAAGCTAGATCTGGCTGGATTTTAAGGTGTTTTTTGGGAAGATCCCAGAGCCTTGAAAATAGGACATCGGAGGTGCCCCACTGGCCTTTGTTGATGACTATCGCGCCTTTACTGCCTGTTTGCAGCTGGCCAGGAGAGCGCCTTTCCGGCGGTCCTCGGTGCTCGGTGCCCACTCTGGTAATACCTGCCAGTCTGTGTAATGCCCAGATGAAACCCTTGAAAAGCTACGGTCATCAGGTGTTAAGATGGACCGGGTCCTTGGTCTAAGAAGTTCGAGTGACCTCTCAACTCCAGAAGGACTGAATTAGGAAAAGTAGAATGAGTCCCCAAGGCCCAAATCAGTGCTCAGATTAGAACCGTGCAGCAGCCTTGAAGTTACACTGATTCACTTAGCTCTTGGGAGCAAAGATTAGCAGTGCCTTAAAACGAGGGCCTCTCGGGAAGCCTGGGCTGGGGGGAGATGGGGCAAGGTAGGGACCCGTAACCAACTGGTCTTGGAGGACACCTACAAGAGTGACAGGCATTTCCCTATTGGGCTTAGAATAGTTTCTTCCTCTCCAGCACCCCCAATCACCACTGGTTTGGGGATACTTTCCTTTTATTATTATTTTTTTATCATCCTAAAGTTTCATTAGAGCAAAAGAAATGAAATAGAGATTGAGTGTGCCTGTGTGTGTGTGTGAGTGTGCGTGTGTTGCGCATTTCCATTCTCGGCAAAATCAGGTGTGCCTAAGGAGATTTAGGAATGATTCAAACTCTAGAAGTGAGGAGCTTGACTCCCAGCCTCGAGCCAAACGAACATGACAGGCGAAGCCAGGAGCTGTGTCGTCTTTGAAGATCACAAGGTGAGCTTCCCCTTGAAACTTGTGTTCTTTCAAAGGGAAATAGCTTCGCTTTTGCCTGGGCATGTTGAGATTTGCCATGGAAATGCCAAAGAGGGCAAATACAGAGAGATCTGCTCTCTTTGGGGCATTCGCTTAGGTGTGTGTGGATGTATGTTCACCTACATATATGTGTACATGAATTTGGATCCTTTCAGGTCATGTATTTGTATTTTTATTTTTTTTTTGTCCATGTTCCTTTTAACTTTCATCTGCTGTTCAGACTCTTGAACCACTGATATTTTCCAGAGCTGCTCATGTATTTTCCCCTCATCCCCCCCTTCCCCACTTTTGCAGTATTTGAGGTTTTTCCTAACCATATATATAGAGACACAGTATTGACTAGAACAATTCATCACCCCTTTCAGAAAAGTGTTCCTTTGGCCTACCCATCCAACCACTTTTTCTTGGGAGTTCTGTACTCTTGACCCTCATCCAACCACTTGTTGCAAAACAGAGCTGAAGTATCTCTTTCACTGTAACCAGCTTCTATACATCCACTCCTGATGTGGTTATAGTTCTGGGAAATACAGGTCTGCCAGGGCCAGCCTCGTGAGCAGGGAGCCCTTTCAGCATCCCCCCTCCTGTCTTTCCTACCGGGAATGGGCAGCCAGGCTGCTCCGTTGTCCCTTTTGTGTTTTCTTTCTGAGGCACCCTTCCTCCCCCTTTTTGTACCCTTCACTTTATTTGGGTGTGTGATTCCTGTGAAACCAGAAACGGCAATCGTTTCTTACCCAGAGTAAAACATGGTTCATGTCGCTCCAAGAAAGGGCTTGCTGGCTGTTACTAGTGGAGAATTAGTAGAGGCCGTGGTAAGAGTGTCGCACCTTCAGAGCATTTGTCTGCTGCAATAATAAATGGAAAAAATGGGCAAGAACCAGGTTGTGGACTCTTTCATGTGGGAGGGGAAGTGGGAGTATGGATCATTTGTGGGGGCTGCCCTGTCCCTGTAGGGTAGGGATTTTCCTTTTAAACTGAACAAACTGATCCAGGGGAACACTCAGACCATTTGGAAGCATCTAGTATGAACTCGTTCCCCAAATAGCCAAGTTTACCTGCCAAAAGACGCAGGCCGCTTCGAATAGATAGTGCAGGTGGAGTGACGGGAAACCCCTGGCTTTCAGTTGCTGGTGGAATTCTGGCTCATATTTTGGGGCTCTTCACATGTACCTAAGTTGGTGTTGCTTCTCGTCCCCCCGCTTCCCATTTGGGGTGTGATGAGCTGTGATAGGGCCAGAAACTGGAGAAGGCGGGTTCTGGCAGGAAGTCAGTCATTCCCAAGGCTGAGAAGGAAGGAAATCCAGAGTGTGTTCTAATGAGGCAATGGTCTAAAGACATGGGTTGGAGAGGAACAGAAACAATAGCAGAAAGTGATGGTCCGAGCCGAGAAGAGAGGCATTCTTGAGTCATTTCCTTCCCGGCGATTCTAGATTAGAACAATATGATGATGCCCTGTGCAGTTGTCTGTAGTGCGCTCACTGCTGGATCTTGGTCAGGTTCTGTAGCAGTGAATACATTTTCTTGTTCTGATTGTGATCTGCAGAAAAGGTGCTGAAAAAGACAAGAGGGAGAAGGAATTCTCCCCTGATGAAGTGAGCTTTCTTCTTCAGGTCCCATTTCCTCAAGTTTACCATGGAAGCCTGGAAACTTTGCAGGTCTTATGCTTGAGTTTTCACTACCCATCAGCCTAGAATTGTTGGCTTCTGGCAATATACCTTCCTGTTCGGTACAAAACTTGTCTCCCAGGTCCAGTTCCATTTACCCTTCCCCGTTCCTCCTCCAGAGGAACAATTGTGAAGATCCCCTTTCCATAGATGAAACATCGAGAACAATAGCCATGGTGCCCTCCACTGACGGCTATCCAGATGGCAGGGACATTTGGTTTTTGAACTCGGGCCCTCCGACTCCAAATCGAGGGCTCTCTGATCACAGCTCTTAAGTACCCAGAACCTCAAACCAGATGCAAAGAAAAGATTCTTTAGAACATTTCTCAAACATGCAACCTAAGGGCAGCCAAGTGACTCAATGGATTGAGAGCCAGGCCTAGAGACAGAAGATCCTAGAGATACTTTCCAGCCAGGTGACCCTGGGCAAGTCACTTAACCCCTATTATCTAGCCCTTGCTGCTCTTCTGCCTTGGAACCAATCCATGGTATTGATTCTAAGATGGAAGGTGAGGGTTTAAAGAAAAAGAAAAATATGCAACACATCACACTCCTGAGTGGCCTGAAGCAGATTAAAATGTAATTGGGAAATATTTAACAAAATAAATGAAAATATAATAAAACATGATGTTAATTAAGTGATTTTCTAAGTCAGTATATACCTGCAGAGATCCTTATGTTTGTGGCCCCCATTTCTATTTGATTTAATTCCACTGCCTGAAAACTTGGGGGGGAAAGAAAATATTGATTTGCAGAATGAACCCAGAATTGAGTGAAGAATAAAGCTCCCGTTTTATTAGCCACTGGAGGTGAGAAGACAGAGCTCGGAGAGCAAACAGGGGATCTTGCGAGGCATTTCAAAGCAGGTTTCCAACTCGCACTGCGGAAAGAATGCTGGTTCTGGAGTAAAGAACCCTGCTTCAAACGAGCTCTCCGACTTCCCCTGCGCAACTTTGGGCAAGTCGCTGCATTCCAGCTCCAAATGCAGCTGTGATTCAAAGTCTTCAGGACTGAGTGAGGTGCAAACTGTGTATTGGGGGTAGCGATTGGAGAATAAATAGCTGTTCACTTAATAGTTTAATAAGGTCAACAGCCATCAGCTTCGGGTGCAGGAAAGGACTGGCCTACCACAAGTTCTCATCTCGTCAGTGTGTTTCCATGTAGTCCCATGTTGGCACCTAAAGACAATTTTCTGTGGTGACACATTGCCTCCCTGTTGGCCCGATCACCGAATGAGAATTTAGGAGTCTCAGTGGCCAGCTAGTTATTTCCTGAAAGGAATTTCTATCCTGTCATGACTGAGAAGCCATCAGATTCTTCATGGATACCAGCAAGGAGGCTGGGGGAACCCATCATCTCTGTTCATTCCTCTCTTTGGACAGCTCTCATTGTTAGGAAATCTCTCCAGAAATCCAGCCCAACTAGACCTCTTTGTCACTTCCTCCCCTCCCTCGCCCTTTGTTCTTACCAAATAAAACAAAGAGAATCCTGCTTCTAACCAATTTTTAAGTTCATTGTAAGGCAGTAATGCCTTTTCTGGCTAATGATAGAAATTGCCCTGTGACCCAAGATGTGGGGGCCACTTCTACCCCCTGCTTTCTTGGTCCAAATCATGCAAGTCTAGTCTTTTTTCCACATAGTCCTAAAATACCTGAACACAACTATCATGTTTCTCCAGTTATCATCTTCCCCCTCCTTCCCCCCCCCCCCCCAAGATCCTTACCTTCTCTCTTAGAACCAACACTGTATTGGTTCTAAGACAGAAGAACTGTAAGGGCTAGGCATTGGGGGTTAAGTGACTTGCCCAGGGTCACACAGCTAGGAAGTGTCTGAGGCCAGATTTGATCTCAGGACCTCCCAGCTCTCAATCCACTGAGCCACCTAGCTGCCCCTCTCCAGCAGGGTCTTCTCCAGGCTAAATGTCTCTAGTTACTCTAGTTCTCATGGTTACCTTCTTTGCATGCTTTCCATCTTATCAATGCCCTCAAACAGAACCCTCAGACTTGAACACAGTACTCCAGAGGTTATCCGGCTAGGGCAGTGTTGCCTCCTTATTTCATGCCTTGAATCCCTGTATCCCCAGATTCCATGAACATTCCTGGTAGCTGCACCTTCCAGGTGACTTGACATTAAGTCCACATAGCCATTCAGGGGAGGCTATCTTAATCACGCCCTCTCCATCCATGTGCAGTGAGCTTTTTGAGCCCTCCCGCTGTCAGACTTGTCATTTAACCAGTTCAAGCTGGAAAGTGCCTTTTGTTTTTCAGACGAGGAAGCAAGCTGAGAGAAACAGGCCCAGGCACCATCCATCTTTGTAGGCCTTTATTGGTAAAAATGCGAAGTAGCCCAAATCCTCCCTGGCACTCCACTGAATACTGGTGGCAGAGACAGGGTTTGAACTCAGGTTCTCGGCCTTCAAGCCTAAGCCCCTTTCCGTTGAACCAGCCATGAGAATTCTTCTGAGTCAGGTCTGTATTCATCTCATTCACTTAGTTCCTTATTTCCACAAGAAGAGTGTGAGATACTTTATCGAGTGCATTGCTTGCAGTAGTCCCATAATGGAAATAGTTACCCTTTGTCATCTCCAGCTCCTAAATGACCTGTTCTAGAATTTTCCCAAGATTCAAAGTCTAGCTTCTTGGCCTAGACTTTGCAGACTCTGGCCTTGTCCCTCTCAAAAAGCAGGACCTTTTCCCCTCTAGAGTCCTATTGTGTTTTTCCCATTCTCTACAATCCTTCAGAAATTGCTCACTGAGGCTCAGCAACTACACTAGTAGCTCAGGATGTCATTCATCTGAGCCAGGTGACTTGAATTCAACAAGGAGAACCGTGTCATACACGGCAGAGAACAAAGCCTCTGGAATTGTACTTCTGTGGCCTTGGGCCATTCCCTCACCATCCCTACAACTCGGTTTCTTCATTTGTGGATGACATCTCAGGGCCCTTTCAGCTCCATCTCTAGAATTTCCTCATGGGGTATCCACACCCTCTTCACCATTTTTTGGTAGGAAAAACAAGCAAAATAGGAAATCAGTCAGTCAATGAAAACATTTCTTAAATGATTAACATGTGCCAGGCACAAGGAAGAGCCCCTGGCTTCAAGGAACTTACATCTTCTTAGGAAGACAACAGTACACCCATCTATATACGGAATACAAGGTAATTTTGGGAGGAAGGGGCTAGCTAAACCTCCCAGAGCAGGGGTCGGCAACCTTTTTGGCCGTGAGAGCCATGAACGCCACATTGTTTAAAATGTAATTTCGTGAGAGCCTTCCAGTGCTCCCAGTGCCGCTCCTGTAACAGTGCCTGAAAAAAAAATGGATTTTATGGCTCCTGCAGAAAGAGCCAGATCTGGCCCTCAAGAGAGCCTGATACGGCTCGAGAGCCAGACGTTGCCAACCCCTGTCCTATAGGCCGTAACAATTAAGCTGAGCTTTGGAGGAAAGCAGAGAGGATGAAAAGTGAAGATAAGGAGGTCTGAGGGCCTGGTGCAAAGTCATGGAGATGCCAGGTGGAGTGGTGGGGTGAGCAGGTTTGGGTGAACACCACCATAGAGCAGCTGAGGCTTTGCATGCCAAAAAGCAGAGCTTGTGTTTGATCCTAGAGCTAGTAGGGAACCACTATGGCTTGTTGACCTGAAGAGGGACGTGGTGAGATCTATGCTTTAGGAAATTCCCTCGGGCAGCCGTGTGGACGTCTCCACAGGTCCCATCCTGGCTTCTGCAGTAGGCAGTTGTGCTAGAAGAGCGCAGAAAGCGCTTGTTCATCGTTGAGCTCAGAGCACTGCACTTCACAGAACTTTTGCAGTTTAGTCTCTGCCTTCCTCGTTGGCCTCGTTTCAGATTTCAGAGCTCTATGAATCAGTTGTGATATTCTGCAGTGTAGGGAAAGGCATGTGCAGGGGGTAGTCATTGACTTCTGGTCACGCCATGGAGGAAGGAGCTTCGTCCACAGAGACCCAGAGGGCCCGGGCATTCTTGCTGTGAGGACCGCGTGAGGCGAGAGAAATGTGATTACCCCGGTTGATTACCTCCGTAACTATGGCAAAATGCTCCTCTGGGGTGTTGAACTGAATGCGGGTGGGATTTCCATATACCTGGTTGCTACGTGTTGATGGAGGGCAGATTCTGCCTCTCCGAGGTTCAAGGGCCGTGTGGTGGTGATTTACTGAGAGCTCTACTCTGGGTATGTCCCTGCCCTTCGCTGAGCTCCCTGGCTTTCCCGCCCCACCACGGCAGGGAGAAGGCAGGCCACGTGAGACATCCAGCTGGTCCAGGTCAGGGGCTTTTTACACCGCTTTGGATGGCGCTCCAGTGTTCCAAGGGAGCATTTGCTTTTTGTATCATTTCGGGTGGCGTTCTTGTTTCGTTTGTATTTTTTAAAGCCTGCTCTGGATTTTTAGAAAACATCAACGCTGCCTTTTGACTTCTTAATATTAGCATCACTTCCTGCCCCACCCATCAGCCTGAAACTCTGCAGGATAAGGAAAAAGAGCTAAGCGGAGTGAAAAACAGGATGGTAATGATGATGGTGATGGGGTGTGGGTAAAGATTATCTCACGAATTATCCCTCTAAAGCAGGGCTTGCTAACTTGAACCTCTTGGAAGGCCCATCAGGGAGACCAGGAATAAGTTTCAGAGGGTTTGGGAACTTGGATGGGGTGGGGGGGCGCGGAGGGGGACGACATCTTTATTTTTACCAGCCTCTAATTGAAATTTAGCATGTCTTTCAATTATGAAAGCGGGCAACAGATTGAGAAGGGGGCCCCGGGCTTCCCCAAACTGCTTCTCAAAAGGGCCCAGCTGGGGCCCCAGAGGCCATCTAGTCCAATCTCTCATTTTGTACTTGAGGAAACTGAGGCCCAGGAATATGGAAAGACTTGCCCCAATAGCACACAAGTACTAAATAAGAGCCAAGGTTGGGAGGTGGCCCCAGGCCCTTGCCCTCCCAGATCTTTTTCAGTTTTACTATGCTGGACTCATGCTCTCCATTCGCAGTTACAAAATTGCAGTTATGGGCAATTGAATACAAATCAATACAAATGTAGAATTTCCGTTTGGGCTCTAGCCACAGATTTCTAAATGCTTTCAGAATAGTCAGGACAATCAGTGTTCTTTCAGTACAGATGTGAGGGTCACGAGCATCCTCTGAGGCTTTACTCTATGCACACTTCTTTCAAGGCTGGCTGTTTCCTGGGCAGATTTCCAGAGATTTGTCTGGTTAGCTGATGCCAGGGGCCAGAAACCATGATGACACTCTTCGTTCTTATCAGCGAAGTGCACAGTTCCATGTTTTTGTAGATAAGTGATGGTGGAGGAGGATGAACTAAGTGACGGTTTGGACACCCAGTTCTCGTGTTCTCAAAGGCCTCCACAACAGAGCCAGCTACTCTCGTTATTATCCCAGGCTCTGGGCTTAGTGCTTCAAAGGGGTCTTTGGTTCTTCCCTTTAACTTAGCCCTCCTCCCATCCATCCTTTTGCCAAGTCCTGTCGCTCCCCTCTCCTCCATTTTCCTTGCTGCCATCTTGGTTCAGATCTTCATCTCCTCGCACCTGGACTCTTAGACTAGCCTCCTCCTTGGTCTTCCTGCCTCCACTATCTCCTCTGTTAGCTTCATCCTTTACGTGGCTGGTGAGTAAACTTTAGTTGGGGCCTGACGACATCATTCATGGTCACATCAACTCAAAAACCTTCCGTGGTCTTCTTCAGCCTGACATTTGAGAGGCTCCACATTTGATATAAACTGACTTTAGGAACCTTATTTCACACAACTCTTCTTTATACACTCAGTGCTTTAACACCGTTCTCTGAGCTTGTCTGGCCTTTACCTGCCTCTTTGTACAAATAAATGGTATTTGCTGTTGCTGGAGCAGATTCCCTTCTTCTCACCTCGCCTGTTCCTTTCCTCCAAGTCTCCCCCTCCCCAGGAAATGCCTTCTCTCCGAAGCCTTGCCCAGTTCCTCCAGTTAGAGAAAAGGATGCACCTGGATCTCCCTTACTCTTGAGTGTCCAAGAGAAAAGGCTCCGACTCCCTCTGAGACTTTCTCACGCCATGCTGACCTTTCCTGTGTCCTGAGTCATGGTCTGAATCATGGTTCTTTGCACTCTTGTCTGTTCTCCTCTTTATTAGGGCAAAGAATGTGTCGTTGCTCATCTTTGTGACTTCGGGGTCTAGTGCGATGCTTTGCATGCGGTTCGAGACTCGGTAACTTTCTGTTGAGTTGAAGTCCTGAAGGCAAGACAAAGCATCAGAGTAGAACCATCTCCCTGCTAGAAACTGTTAGCTCATGGCGGCAAAGCTGAGACTCGAACCCACGTCCCGCGTCTCCAAATTCATACTGTACTATACTGCCCCTTCTGTGCATAACAAGTCATGACTACGTGGCCAGAGGCGGGGAGAAGCGGGTCACGGCTCCAGCTTTTTCTTTTCCTCTGGACATGCTGTGAGACTGTGCTACCACCGCTCCGGCCGGAGGGACAAAGCCTAGTCCGCGCTCTGGGGAATGCGTCCCCGATAGCGAGCTCTCCCCCGACCCCGAGGCTCATCTTCCTGTCGGCTTCTCCCTCTTCGGGTTGTTGCTTCTCTGAGAGCCGCGGCTACTCTCACACTCCAGACATGGCCATCCTCCCCTGAGCTCCCGTGGCCCCCGCGGTGTGGGCTGCTGCAGACGAAAGTCAGCCTCGATCTCAGAGCCCGCGACGAGTTAAGGAATCACCCTGGGTCGTCCCAGTGAAGCACACTGGTCTTCCCGGGACAGTATGAGTGCCGGCCCCGGCCGCCAGGCTGCATCCCCTTTTTACTTGGCTGAGGGGACAGAAGAGCCTAATAAGATGAATGACTTTTAGAGGAAGCGTCATCCCTTCCAGGGTCTGTGACTTCAGCGTGTGGTTGCCGCCTCTCCCGAGGTAGATTGTCCCCCTCTGCAGTTTAGCAGGCGACCTTCCAGGTCTGCCGTGACTGAAGGCCCACCAGGGCTGTTCTCCACATGGGCCCACTCGGAGTGCAAGAGCTCTCCATCCCTCCGGGATCTCTGCGGCCCATGGCTAGCAGCGCCATTGCCAAGTGGTCAGTCATGGCAAAGCCAGAGTTGTGGCGTCCTGTGACACAGAGAAATAAATAGAAATATAAGAGCAAAGACGGAACAACCACCGAAAAAGCAGGTTCAGAACACACACGAGTACACACACACTCCAAGGCGACCAGCCCTGCTTGTCTTTGTGGCCCCTTCCTTGTTGGTAGGGCTCGGAGTCTTGTGGTAGAGCGCGGTAGGTGTGGGGGCTGGGAAGTGTGTCCCCATCCAGATCTAGCACTTGCCAGCTGTGCGCCCCCAGGCACAGCCTCTCTCAGGCTTCTCTGAAGGGCTGCCCCGCCATGTAGGACAGACAGTTTACCCTCCGGTCAGCGGAGTGAGTCTCGTATGAATCCTTAGAGGACAAGCCTGTCCGATTCATGCCCCCATTGCTAATACTCCCCCCATTTCCCCTCCATGATTTCTTTAATCTCCTTTTTTTGTTTTTTAATAGATTTTATTGGTATCTTTTGATTTCCCATCACCTAGATAACCCTCTCGATCTCTCTCCTCCGTCCCCCCCAGAGAACGATCCCTTATAACACGGCTTGTTCATGTTGCCTTGGCTCGCCTCACTCCATCATACTTTGTGTTTTTTCAGCATTATATTTTCCATTGTGTTTATGAACAAAATCTGACCATTACATTTGTTTGTTTAGCTATTCCCTCTTTGATGGCATCATTTGTTTCTGCTTTGCCTTGCTGCCAACAAAAAAGCGTCACTTCTAATGCTTTGGCATCTAAAGAGTCTTCCATTTTGTCGGCTACCTTCTTGAGTAATATCTTTGCCTGTGAGTCTCCAGAGCAAAGAGTTTGGACATTATAATCACTTTATTTGCATAATTCCAAATTGCTTTCCACAAGTGATTCTAGCAATTGGCAGCTCCACCAACAATGCATCAGTGGGCCAGTCTCTGCATAGCTCCTGCTACATTCACTCTTCCTGCCTTTGTCTTCTTCGCCAGTTTGCCAGATGCAAAGTGAATGGAGAACGAGTTTGTATAGCGATTGAAGATTTAGGTATCGCTCTACATGCTGCCTCGTTTGATTTTCACAGCCACCCTATGGAGAAGGTGCTCTTGTTATCCCCATTTTGTGCCTTTTCTGGGCATAACTCCAAATTGTTTTCCAATCAACTCATAGCTCCACCAGCCACTCACCCATGTACTGTCTTTCCACAATTCAATTAGTTAATGGGGCTGGGAGAGGTTAGGTGACATTGCCCAGGGTCCCAGCGCCAATAAGTACGTGAGGTAGGATTTGAAATCAGGCCCTCCTGACTCTGTTCTCTCTCCACTCTCTGAATCTATGTTTAACATCTTACTTTCTATCACTGTCCTGTATGCATGTTGTTTCCCTTCTGTCTTAGAATCCATACAGGTATTGGTTCCAAGGCAGAAGAGCATTAAAGGCGAGGCAGCTGAGGTTAAGTGACTTGTCTGAGATCATACAATTCGGAAGTGTCAGATGCTAGATTTGAATCCAGGTCCTCCCGTCCCCAGACCTGACTATCCACCGAGCTACCTCGCTGCCCCAGAGGTGTTTTCATTTTTGTCTCTGTGTCTCTAGTGCAGTACACAAGAAGGGCAAAATAGGCATTTTTAATATATTGGAATATAAATTCAATTCCTTGTTCCAGTGGTTCATCATCCAAGTTTCAATATTACTGGTACCTCCTCTGCTCACTCTTCACTGCCCCAAGGAGCACTTAGCTTCACGTTGTCTGAGCATGTAGGAGATGCCCTGAGGATGGCCATGAAGGTCAGTTAAAGGCCTAAATGTGCCAGGCTCTGAGCTAAGCTCTGGGGATACATGGAAGGGCAAAAGAGAGCCCCTCCTCTCAGGGAGCCCCAGGATGTGCACAGAAGAGGGATCTAGGATCCGTTCATCGTTAACAGTGAGCGTCACAGAATGTTTCGGCCGCTTTCTGGTCCTCGGAGTCTTTCTTCCCCTTTTGGGCATGACTGTGGCTGCCTTCTCTCTAGCTCTGCCCAACTGACCCGTGTTAGAAGCTGGCTGCGTGCAGGCTTCCTTGGCCCTTGTAGGGGGGACGCACACTTGAGGGCCTCGGGGTGGGGGGGGGTGCAGAATTCCAAGTTGTGTCCTAGGCCAGCCACAGCAGCTCACACCTCGGCCAGTCATTCACAGCATACTGTCTTCCGGCACCCCTACAGCAATGATTGTTTTCTTTCTTTAGAAGGCGCAGAATCTATCCTTTACGAATTAGCTGCTGCCTGTTCAGAGCCTTTCAGTATTAATCCGTTGGAAAGTGGCTCTTCATGTTCCGTGTTCTATATTTTCACCTGTTCCTTACATATGTTGGCTAGCAGGCCTCTATCGGAGAAACTGGAAGCTTTTCCCCAGTTGCCATTTTCCTTCTCATTTTAACAATATTTGTTTTTCGCCAAGCTTGTATCACGCACCTGCTTGTGTCAGGCACTGGGCTACGCCCTGGGGATTTTTCTGTAAAGGAGATAGTTTTCCTAAACAATCCCATAATAGAGTGTGATAGGGCTGTCTAGACCTTGCCCCAAAGACTGAGGAGGCTGCTCAATCTGAAGGACAAGGATCAGAGGACGAGTGAGCGCCGCCTTCTCGGGCGGCCTGGATGAAAAGCCAGCCGCCCTCTTCCCAGGCAGTCACGTAGAAGCCCGTGTCAGCATCCAGTAGTACCCAGGGTCTAATCGCAGAATCCAGCCAGATTGACAGGGGTTAGAAGGCAGGGCCCAGCCAGAGCCAAGATTCTGGCTGATCCTAAGGTTTGGGCTCTGGGCCCGCAGCAGCACCAAGGCCAAGGGGGACATTTAAGTGAAAGCTGGACATGGTGGTCCTTCTCCACAGAGAAACTGTGTCTGGCCAAGCCCAGCAGCCAAGAGCACCCACCAGGTGCTTAGAGAGAGGGTCCGTGGGAGGAGCAGGAAGAGGACCTGAGCCCCGCAGGCCCAGTGACTCTCCTCATGTGGACCTTAGCCACATCCATTCACATTCCCCGATGGTCTCCCCACTCCCAGACTCTGTGTGCTCGTTCTCATTTGTTTGTGTATGTGAGAGAGGGAGAGAGAAGACTCCAGGGTGATGGGGGAGAGATTTTGAAGCTACTTCCTTCTATGCCATTTCGGTAGGCTCTGCTTGGAGTGAATTCTTTTCTCTGGCCAACTAGAAATCACGGTAAACACCTCCTTGGGGGCTTACGAGCTCTGGTTTGGGGGTACAGCAGCCCGCAGAGTGCATCTGGAATCCACAGAGTCCCAGCCTCAAAGTCCACACATGACTGAGCCACGATCTAGAACCCCAAAGGGCTACCGTACATAGACAAAAGTGAGGCAAGCCCCTTCCTTCAAGGGGCTTAAATTCTACTGGTTACTAAAGGCAATCTATTCACATGTAAGTAAATACGTACAGAGCAATTTGGAGCTGAGGAAGGTGGTAGCAGCCGGCGACTGAGGCAGTCAAGAAAACCCCCTCTGTATGGGCTCACCTCCAAATACATCTTGCCCTCTTCTCCTCCCCAGGAAGCCATCCCTCAGAACAAAGAAGAAAAGAGGGCTAAACAATCGGTTCCACACAATGAGGTGGAGATATACTCCGGTTTGAAAGGGGGCGGCCCTGGAGCTGAACCTTGGAGGGAAGTCAAGGGTTCTGAGAGGTCAAAGGGAAGAGAGAGGCCACTTCAGGCAAGGAAGGGGTCATCCTGTTCAGAGGCATGGGACGTTGTATCTAGGGGTCAGCTAGCAGGCCTGTTGGAAGGCAGGAATGTGTAATTGGACTGGCTTGTCGTAGCCAGATCGTGGTGGGCTTTCATGGCCAATGAGAGGAGTTCATATTTTATCCTACAGACAATGGATACCCCCTGAAGCTTTTTAAGCATGGCAGCGCCGTATGGCCTGCCTGTGGGCAACTGTCTCCTTGGCATCACTGTGGAGGGTAAGGGACAAGGAAGACTGGCCAGCCCTTATAGTAATCCAAGAGGGAAGGCACAGACTCCCAATGAAACTGGCTGAGGCATGGATAGAGAGAAGGAAGGTGGGAAAGATATGGATACGGGATGGCCCAGGCTTAGAGCTGACTCAATGTGAGGGTGAGAGTGAAGGAGAGGAGAGATGGCTCCTCGCTTCTAAACCTGGATCGCTGGCAGGATGGTGAAATGGGAAAGTTAGAAGGAATATGTTTGGGGAAAAGAGAATGAGATGTTTGGGATATGCTGAGTTTCAGGTGACTGTGGGACAACAGAGCTTGGTCCCTAGTTGACAAAAATAATTAGTAAAAATGGCAAGCTGCCCGTGGCAAGCTGGGCGAGCTGGTGTCCTAGGATCTCTGTCTCCTTCCCACCCCACGCTCCTGAACAGTGGCTTCATTCCAGTTTCCTTAGGCCTTCGTGCCCCTCAGAAGAGGATGTGCTTCCTCTGGTTCTGATCAAGGTGAGAACATGTTGCCTCTTTGGCCAGAAGAACTCCTGCTTCATGTGGGTATGGCCATTTGGAGTTCGCTTTTCCCTCTAGATTACTAGGGGTTCACCAGTTCCCGAGGTGATCCCAACATTGGGCCCAGCACATTTGGCCACACAGCAGTCCACAGGGGAAATGGGCATTGGGCTTCCCTTTGGGGCAGAGCTCCCGGATGAGACCTCCACCCAACCATCAGTTCTCTTGTGCTGTGTGGGGCAGGGACCTCTCTGACCTGCAGCTCCTTCTCCCTGGGGGATCTGCTACTATCTGCTTACTATGTCTTTGTTCCACTGGAAGCCAGAAGGGTCAGTGGGAAGAGCCCTGGTTCTGGGGTTGGGGAGCCTGAGTTCAAATCCTGCCAGAGCCACCTTGGACATTGACCTTTCTAGGCTTGCGTTTCCTAGTTTATAAAGTGGTAATGAACCTTTCATTTTTAGAGCTGTGATAGTAAAGGCTGCTGATCCCCGCTGGCCCCTGACCTCTCCAGCTTACTTTCTCCAGATGCCTTCAGACTTCCAAGCTCCACCTCAGGTGCATTGACTCCTCTAGGCCTAACGGCATAGCCTGAGGAGGCCAGTGCAGCAATACCAAATCCATGTAGGCCAAGTGACTTCCCCAGGGTCACTCGGCAAGTGAGTGTCTACAGGGGGATTCATATCCAAGTCTTTGGCCTCCAGACCCAGTGCCCAGTCACTGTACCATCCTACCCCATCCTACCTCCCCATCCCCACCAACCTTTGTTCTGGACCTGCAGTGCCTTCCCTCCCTGTCTTCACCCTCTGAATTCCCACTTATTCCTTAAAGGCCAAACAGATGCGCCTTCTCCCATCAGCTCTCACAACAGTTTTGTGAGTCTAGAATGCACCGATCATGTGATGTGCCTCTGCTCTCTCCAGGACCAGAGCACGTTTAACCCAGTTCCAGGGCCTTCCTTCTGGGGGGCGTCTCCAACTTCTTTTTAAGTCACTTGAGCTCAGCAGTTGGTTGTCAGCACCTCCTTTAGCCTGTGAGCTCCTTAGAAGCAGGGGCTGCCTTTCGTGCTGCAGGCGGTAGTGTTTATTGGCTGACTTACTGACTGAGCCACTTGCTCCTCTACACCTGGAGGATTTGAATCCATGTGTTGCTGCCCTTACCACAGCCCCAGGGTCTGCCCCAGCTGGGCAGCTGTTCCCCATCTCCTCCACTAGAGAGCCAGGTTCCCTGGCCTGGAGTGCCCTTTTTCAAGGAGTGGCCACTAACCACCCCCCCCCCCCAAGAACGTCTCCTCTGGGATAAACCAAACTCCAAGGGAAGGATTTTGCCCTGAACCCACAGGAGCTGGGATTGGAAGGCTGGGTAAGACAAGCTTCCCAGCTGCGCCCCATTTCCCTTCTTCTAAGGTCCTGCTTATGGCTAAGTATCTACATCTTCTCCTCCTCCACAGAAGGAGCTTCGTCACTTCCCTCTCCCAGAGTCCAGTGTTTCCTGGATTGTGGTCTTAGAGGGAGCCCAAAAGACCTCCAATTCCCACCCATCTGGCTGATTGAGACTCCTTTCGGTCCCCTACTTTCCCCAACTCTTCCCTTGAACCAGTCAGTTCTCCTGCCCTGGGACCCTCCTTCTGGCAAGTAGAGGTCAGAGCTACCCTTGCCAGAGGCCCAAACGGTCAGGGTGGAACGAGCCAGAGAAGTCATGGGGTCACAGCTGTTCAAGAGACACCCTAACGCAGTCTGGTGAAGAGGATGTGTCCCTTGTGGGGCTACATGGCAGTGGAGGGGGGCCCTTAAATTGCCCCAGTGGCAGCTTCACCTCTGAGGATCTCCTCATCCCTGGGGGCCAGCCCTACCCCGAGCTCTGAGGACAAGGGGAAGTTCTCACTGACCCCTGGAGCTTTGTGTGCTGGAACTAAGGTCCACTGTCGGGTCTCAGCTTGGCTTAACTGATCGCATAGTCTGACCGCTCTGCTGTTTCCAGGCTTGGTTTCCATCTTCAATCACGGGGAAGGTTTGAATGTTGGCGGGAAGAACATTTCTCCATTGCAGTGGGAGAAAGGAGAGAAACCTGCTAGCGGTGACGAGGTTTGGCTGGAGGTTCCAAACCAAACCAAGCCGTTAGCACAGTTTTTAGATGCAGACATCGCCTCCTAGGTGTCTGGGTAAGCGTGTGAATCCTCAGGACCTCCGACCATTGGAGCCTGCCTTGCCCCAAGTTCTACCTGGGACCGAAAGCACTCGTGGAGCTTTCTGGGAAAGGAATGTGGGTCGGAAGCCTCCCCTTCCTCACTGAACTGCCTCACAGATCTTTGGTGAGAGCAATCACAGGTTTCCCAGGAGGATAAAAAGTCACCTGCAGAGTGGGGGTTCCCACCAGCATGATGTGTCTCCCCCAATTCCTGCTTATCTAGCTGGGGTTACAGCTGGTCTCTCTGAGCCCCCAGCTGTGGGCACACATGCGTGTGCACGCTCACACACACACATACAATCTCTCTCTCTCTCTCTCTCTCTCTCTCCTGGGGCCATCACAGGTACCACTTTAAAAAAAAAAAAAAAAGGCGTTACTTCTGACTTAAAATCCATACTGAATACCAGTTCCAAGGCAGGAGAGGGGTGAGGGCTAGGCCATTGGAGTTGTGACTTGCCTAGGGTCATATACCTAAGAAGTGTCTGAGGTCAGATTTGAACCCAGGACCTCCTGCCTCCAGGCCTGGCTACATGCCCCACAGGTACCACTTCTAAGCCTCACCTCTTACCCCAAGAGGACAGAACCATGCTTAGACATCCAAATGTGCTCCAAGAAAGAGTCACAACCCAACGTAGGGAAACTGAGTCTCCGGTCAGGGACTGTTTTGTCTGTCCTTCAGCAGAACAACCAGAGACTTCAGGAAAGACCCTGTAAGTAGCCCAGATTCTCTTCCTCCAAACTCCACTTCCTCAGGGAAACAGACGTTCTCTCGAGATGGAGTGACTCGGCCATCCTTCTCCTCCCGCAGCGGCAGCGCTGGGGTGACTGTCCTTCCCCAGCCCTTTGTTCTCAGCCCAGTGTTTCAGGGGCCTTTGGTGGCTCCCTGCCCTGTGGGTGGTGGGCAAAAGGGCTACCACAGGAATGGTCCGTTCAGGGGCCAGGAGGAAGCCCGGCAGGTCCTGAGATCCATCATCCCTCTCTGCGACTCGAGCCAGCACGGAGATGCTCGGACCCTAGCCCCAGAGCTGGCAGCGTCTTGGGGGCCCATTTAGACCAGTTCTACACTTTATAGGTAAGTAACGACCCAGGGGAAGTGACTTAGCTGAGGCCACACAGGACGTGAGGAACTACGTGGAGGGCGCAGGCCAGCAGACCTTCCGAGGCTGTGGTTGGGGACAGCTGATGGAGGGAGCCAGAAGGACAGCAAGAGCAAGAGGAGGGTCTTCAGTAGTCCCTCCCCCCTTGTCTATCCCCTGCATGGCCCGGACTTGGGGGTTCCCATCCCAGCTAGCACTGTAGGTGGGAAGTCAAAATGGAATCATGGGAAGAAGGGAGCAGGCGCAGAGGGAAGGGAATGGGTGAGACAGCCGCAGGAACATGTGGGACGGTGTATGACAGGGAACACGGAGCTCCGGAGGGATGGTGCTGGGGCAGCATGTCTAGGGGCACCCAGTTCCCAGAGCCGTGGGAGCCTGCAGAAGGGCTGCTGCCCCCTACGGATGGCCCCTGATGCAGGAACGCCCCAGAGTTTGGTCTGGCTGGGAGGATGGGCACATGCTTTGCATTTTAGAACATTAAGACTTGCCTTAGACACGGAGAAGTTCAAATGACTTATCCAGGATCACTGCCAGTGTGAGAAAGAAAGGCGGCTCATACCCAGGTCTGTGGTCTCTGAGGATCCCCCCATCCCCCCATGGCACCCCCCTTGTCTCAACCCTCCACCAGGATCTCCCACCTTCAGTCCCTTACTAAGTTCACTTCCTTCCGTGCCCAAACAGTGTGAATGACACTAAATAGAACGTTCACTTCCAGGCTCAGAAATGGGCCCTCGGCCTGCCGTTCCCGCTGCTCAGAAGGAACCTTCCACCTAGAACTGGGATCCCGCCTTCTGTTATTGTCCAGATCTGCCTGTGGAGGGGGCTGGCCCTGGGCTCTGGGTGAGCTCCAAGGACAGCTCCTGCACTTGGCTGGAGAAGGAGAGCTGGAAGGAGGCTCGGAGTTGACCCTCACTGATGCCTCCTTTCTCAGAGAAGGAAACGAGGGATTATCCGAGAGCCAACAACGGGCAGGATTAGCGCGTGGAAGGTGGCTCCGTTGGCCACTGCTTCATGCCAAGGCTGGCATGGCATGGGAGGGGCTGGGCAGTGGCAGAGAAGGGCAAAGGCCTGGGCACTTTCCGTTCCCCTGAGAGTCGGCATCCACAGATGGGCTGGATCAGAGTCTCCTCATTGGCCTCAGAGAAGTGCCCGGCTGGCTTAAGTAAGAACCTCAAGGCCTGGCAGGAAGTTAGAGCAGCCACCCAGCGCTCTGCCTCCCACCCACCTTTGGATGGCCAGGGAGCAGCCCGGGCAGGAGCAGAAGTGGCTGGGAATTTCCTTTCAGCTTCAATATTCAGCACATTCTTTAAGCTCCTGCAGAGAAGCTTCCTGTCCTCAAGGAGCTCCCTTGGGGGAGGGGAAGCAAATGAACAAAAAGCAAAACAAGCTCATAGGAAGAGGGAGAGATCTCTTCCTGGGTGAACGGGGAAAGGTCCCTTTTGTAGATGCAAATAGCATCTCATTTGGGCCTCAGGCCTGGGAGGTTGGCACAGAGGTTCAGCGACTTGCCCAGAATCACACAGCTACTAAGTGTCTGAGGCCAGCTTTGACTTTGGGTCTTCTTGACTCCAGGCCCAGGGCTCTTAGCCACTCAGCTGCACCCCAGCTAAGCCTTAAGGATTCTGGGGATTCTGAGAGACCAGACTGAGGAGAATGACTCCAGGCACGGGGACAGCCGGTCTGAAGGCACAGGAGGTGGGACATCAGATTTGGGGCTGGGGACGAATGTGGAGTGGACGAGGTGCATGCACTGTCCCAGCAAGAATCTGAGAACATCACACAGCGGAGCCGGCCTGTCTGGGCATGTGAGCCCTCCCACAGGGGCCACCTGCGCCCAGTCCAGGAGAGAGTCTGGAAAGGGTCCTGGGCATATTTCGCCTGGACAAAGATGACTTAGAAGTCCTTTGACTTCTGCCTTCCAGTATGTGAAAGTCTGTTCTGTGAATAGGGGCCAAGACCAAGGGTCTGCTCGACCCCTCTGGGCAGAAACACAAGGAACGGGCACGTGTCCAGAGGTAGAGTTCAAGAAAGGCTCCTCGAACAGTGTAGCAGTGGAAAGGGAACGTTTTCCCACATTCCCTCCATTCTCCCTTCCCTCAAACTCAGTCTGGATGACTGGTGGGACCTCAGAATTGGAAGGGGCCTGAGACATCATGAACCCATCCCCTCCTCTACAGCGTCCTTGACGAGGCTCTCCAGCCTTTACTTGAAGCCCCCCAGAGAAGGCGAAGTCAGGACTGCTTGGGGCAGCCCATTTGGCTTTTCGGGCAAGCTTTCCCTTGCAGAAAACTAAAGTGTGTCTCTCGGTTCTCGGCCCCCCTGGGGTGGATGACGGTGACGAGCCGGCTGCCAGCCAAGTGGCAGAGTCATTCCTGCGCAGGAAGAGGGAGGTCTGGGAGAGAGCAACGGGGACATACTTCAGCAAACAAGAACGGTCAGGAGGGAACGCATGGTGCCCCCTCAGACGCACAGCCCCGAAGCGCCACTGAGAGGAGCATCAGCATCTTTCTAAACGTTGGCGCCCCTCATAGTAGTGTCTCAACATGGTGTCTCAACTCGTGAGAATCCTGCAGCTCCAGGGAGACCGTCTCCTTCCATGTTGTATTCCCAGTGAGAAGGACAGTGTAATCCATGGCACAGCCTTCCCTCCCCTCCTCGCCCACCCTCTCTTTCGCCCTGAACCCCAAGAAGGTCGTTATGTCTCGTGTTCGTCGTTTGCACCAGAAACGTCTCTACTCTACACCATGGTCTATTGACACGGAGGTTTCTCGATCGCTGGCTCCCATGTATCAGCCACAGCACACATGTTGGAGACGAGACAATCACAGCACAGGAGAGTTAGAAGAGAGGGACCCCAGGGCCCACCTAGTTCAACCCACACGTGGGAGGAGTCCCTCCCAAGATATACCAGACAGACACATGGTCACAGACGGGATGCCGGAGCCTCACAGGCACTCATAAATAAGTCCACATAAAGACCACCAACTCCCCCCAAGCTAACTCACCTGGGAGCTGTCCTCGGAGAGAGCTTCTAGCGTTTGCTGAGTGAATCCCTGTTTCCGACAAATGCCACCCCCTCACTCCCACATTAGCTCACTGCTTTGGCCAGAGTTGTGCCCCCCACTTCGAGGTTGCAGATCTGCACTCTGCTTCCTGTTCGGGAGTCTCCCCAGTGTCCTGGGCAAAAGGAGAAGAGCCGTGCAGCGTCTGATGATGCAACCCCTCCATTTCACCCATGAGGGAGGGGAAAAGACTTGTTCGTGGTCATTCCAGCCACGGGTGACAGAGCCTGCACTCGAGCCTTGACTGCCCGCCTGATTGCTGTTTCACAGTGTGCCTTCGATTGGTCGATCGAAGATATGAGAGATGGGGGCTTCGGAAGACCACTCCAGAGGCAGGAGAGGGTGCAGGTGCATCCTCAGGGATGCCCTTGGCTCGGGAAGCCATCGAGGGCATGTTCACTGTTGGTTCTCTCGCCCCTGAGCTGTTGCTGCCACCTGCCAGTTCCCCCTTGACTTTCAGCTGCTGGGGCCTCCTCTTCAAGGGGTGGTTACAGTTCTTTTGTGAGCGAGGCCACGGTTCAAGGGTCCGTGTCCTCTCTTGGGTGAGTTTCCTAGCTGGGCCTCCTCCTTTTTGATGGCCTTTTCCTCCAACAGCTATTCAGGCCAGCCTGAGTTCTGGTTTGCGGTGAATCCGTTCCTTTCAGCTTTCATCATGGCCCTGACCGTGAGTGCCAGAGCCTGGGCCTTCCCTAAACAACGCAGGAGGAGGCAGGATGGATCCGATCATCGCCCTAAATATCTCGTGCCCGGATTGTTCTTCTGTCCTCTGAAGAAAGCAATTCAGGACGATGGAAAACCGAACAAGTCAGCAGAGCCCAGACACGATGGACCATCAGTGCTCAGAGGACGGGGCCAGCATCCCAGGGCAAGGGCTAACCCGGGAGTTCTGACAAAATAAGAGGGCAGCGTGGAATCGTTTCGGCTTTGATGAGACTGTAGAAGAGCTATAAGTTCATGGTATCCCTTTAAGCCAGAGAAGAGGAAACTTCCTCAGGGGGAGGCTGTGTAGAAACTCCCTTTACTTGAGCTGTTGCCGAGTCCGATGGAGATCGTTTAAGTATTCCTGTTTTTAGCAGTTTAGAGAACAGTTCGTTGACATCAGCCTGGCCGAGGTGATTATCGGGATCTGCTCGTGGAAGAGGCCCTGCTGGGTTCTGAACAAAAGCGCCAGATTCTGTGGATGAACTTGTAAGAACTTGTCCTTGTCCAGAAGCTACAGGCTGAGCAACACCACAGAGAACCTGTTGGGATGGCCGAATGTTCCCCGCTGATCTCTGGGAGGAGGACCTCCAGGCCACCCCCCCCCCCCCCCTTAAATTTAAAAGGAATCAAGAACCAGCGGAGACACCCTCCCCTGCCGGGCCCACCCCGTGACCTCTCAGCATGCGGGTCCTGAGCCTGAGCGAGTGTTTGAGATCTCCTCATGAGTACGGCTTGTGTGTCCGGATCTCCACGGCAGGAGGGAGGCTGCAGGCCTGTGGGCCTCCTGGTGGAGGACTGGGGACTGGCCTCCCCGCACATCATCTTTTTACACTGAATTTCCTAGAAAGCGTTCCGAGGATTATTGTCCCATTTTAAGATGAAGACGGCGAGGCTTTGTCCAAAGCTGCCCAGCTAGTGAGTAATGGGGGAAATGCTGAAGGCCCCCTCCTCTCCCTCCCAATCCAGAGCTGTTTCCTAGGGCGGATTCTTAAAAGGCAAACAGGGCATGCCAGGGGCCAGGCTGGTTGGGGCATCAGCCCGAGCAGAGCTGATGGGGTTGGGCAAGAAGGCCTGGGCCCCAGGCTCGCCTGGCTAAGCCCCAGGCTTGTCCTGCAGAGTCTGGGTCCCCTCCCAGCCTTGAGGACCCAACAGAGAGCTGCCTTCCTGCCGAGGAACCCTCGCCTCCACCTGTCTTCAGCAGGACTGAACCCCAGTACCCTCACTGCGCCGGACAGAGACTGGGTCGGGGCCAGCAGGCGCCTGGAGGCCAGAGAGCCAGCTCTAGTGAAGACGCGGCCCTGCTTCCCCTCCAGCCCAAACGCTCCTGCCCATCGCGTTGTCGTAGGTCACATCTCACCGTTCACTGCCACCAGGCTTGGGCAGCCGAAGGTATGGCAGAGAGACGAAGAGCCCATCCCGTCCGCTCCCTACGAGAGGGAGAAGCGTCTCCGGGATGGCGCCTGCTCTTGCCATTCTCCCCAGCGCAGCGGCCCATGGCCCAGCCACGGACAAGCGAGGCTCCCCTGGTTGGCAGATTGCCGCGAGCAGCTTTTTCTTTTTTTTAATGAATCCTTAACTTTCTTAGAATCGATACCAAGTGTCAGGTCCAAGGGCTAGGCAATGAGGGTAATAGTGAAGAAGAGTCTGAGGTCAAATTTGAACCCAGGTCCTCCCATCTCCAGGCCGGGCTCTGCCCCAAGAGCAGCTTCTTAAAAGCGGAGCAGCAGCCCGATTCCAAAGGCCGGTGTCTGGGTCAGGAGGGAGGGCTGTGGGAGGAGTGGTAGAGGGAGGGCGGCTGGAACAGCCGACGGAACTGCCTCCACCAGGGGGCCGAGCTCACGCTTTGGCAGCCAGGACAGAGGGTTGACGGAGGGACACTTGCTGGGGACAGCCACGACTTAAAGGGCTTTTCCTCCAATGAGAAATGTGGAGCCTCGTCGGTTCCTGACTGGTCTCACGAGCCAGCACGGTGGGAGCTTCCATGAGATGAAGACACGCCGGGCCGTGCTCGTTAGGAAACTTCCGTGGAGCATCTCCCACTGCCGATGGGCCTGGTTCAAGTCAAGGGTGTGAATCCAAGCCAGGCCCACGGACTCCCGATCCGGCTGCCCCTGGAGACAGGCCTGGAGAGGAGGGAACAGCACAGAACTGGGGCAGGGACAGCGAGAGCGGCTCTCCCTCCCCGGGGCTCAGCAGCCATCGTAGCGTGTCCAGCACATGTAGGAAGAGGACGCTTCCTCCAGCCGCATATGGCAGCCATGCCTTCCGTTTCCTGGTGGCCTTCCTCACCGCAAGCTCTGGCTTAGCATCCTCACTAAAGTGTGTCGTCATGGTCAGATCCAGAACTGAACAGGAATCCCTAGACGGGCCCCAACCAGGGCAGCACCTGGGACTGACGGCGAAGCCGAAGGGAAGGTCCCAAGATGGCGCACCCTGCAGGCTCCCAGCGTCAGTGTTTGTTCGCCCTTCACCCCACCTGTCCAGTCACTTCTCTGGCATGACGTGGCCATGAGCTCCGTTCGGTCCTCGCCTCGGTAAACTCCAACGGCTCCCTTCTGCCTCTGGGATCAAAGCCAACCTCTTCTGATACCAGGTTTGAAAATAAAGCCTTTCCCGACAGCTCAAACATAGCTTTCTAGATTCACTAAATACTCCTTCGTGAGGCAGCTGGTGGTGCAGAGCCCCAGGCCTGGAGTCACACTTACTGGTTGTGTGACCCTGAGTAAGTCACTTCACCTCTGCCTCAGTTTCCTTATCTCTGAAATGGGCCTAATAACAGTACCTCCTTCCCAAGGGCACTGTGAGGATAAAATGAGATATTCATAAAGTGCTTAGCAAACCATAAAGCATCACATACGTGTCCACACTCAATGTCCTGGTCTTTTTATCGCACACACACACATCACTCTCTCCCATCTCTGTGTCTTTGCCCTAGCTCTGGAATGTCCTCCTCACTTTCACGGCACAGAATCCCTCACTCTTTCCCAAGTGACCATCTCATTGCCAGTGGCCTTTCTCAGTCCACATCCTTGACCTCTCTGCAGACTTGGACACCATTGTCCTCGATATTCTCTTCTCTGGGTTTTGGGAGCACCCTCTCCCTCTCCCTCTCCCCGCCCCCTCTCGTCCCCAAAAATCCCTCAAAACATTCTCTTTCCAGTGTTAAAACCAGTGGAAATACACATCTGCCATGGAGGGGAGGGGAAAGTAAGAGCATGAATTATATAACCATGTTAACTTTTCAAAAAAATAAATGTTTAAAAAAACATTCTCTTTCCCTCTTAAGGCCACCCCTACCCCCTCTCCCTTCTCCTGCCCTCCCCTTTACTATTTTTTTTAACATTTATTAATATTTATTTTTGAGAAAAGTTAACATGGTTACATGATTTATGCTCTTACTTTCCCCTTCACCCCCCGACCTTCCCCCCCTCCTATCGTCAATATGCATTTGCACTGGTTTTAACATGTGCCATTGATCAAGACCTATTTCCAAATTGTTGATAGTTGCATTGGTGTGGTAGTTTCGAGTCCACACCCCCAATCATGTCTGCCTCAGCCCATGTGTTCAAGCAGTTGTTTTTCTTCTGCATTTCCTCTCCTACAGTTCTTCCTCTGAATGTGGGTAGCGTCTTTACCATAAATCCCTCAGAATTGTCCTGGGTCATTGCATTGTTGCCAGGACAGAAGTCCATTACATTCTATTTTACCATAGTATATCAGTCTCTGTGTACAATGTTCTGGCTCTGCTCCTTTCACTCTGCATCACTTCCTGGAGGTCTTTCCAGTTCACATGGAATTCCTCCAGTTTATTATTCCTTTGAGCATAATAGTATTCCATCACCAGCAGATAGCACAATTTGTTCCCTCCCCTTTACTATTGAGGGCACCACCATTCTCTCAGGCTCCCAGGCTCTCCCTGGATTCCTCATTCTCCCCATATCCAAGCTCTTGCCAAAGGCTGACAATTGCACCTTTTCAGCATCTCTCAAATTCACCCCCTGCTCTCCTGACCCTGCCACTCCCTGCTGCAGGCCCTTATCACATCTCCTGGATCTGTACAAGAGCTGCTGGAGCAGCTGCCTGCCTCGAGGCTCCCCCTTCAGTCCATCCTTCATTCAGCCCCTAAATTGATTTTCCTAAAGCACAGGTCTGAGCAATCACTTTCTACTCAGTAAACTACAGTGGCTCCCTACTGCCTCCAGGAGAAAATATAAAATGCTTTTATTTGGCATCCCTTCCCCCACCTACCTTTCTGGTCTTTTCATACCTTATTCCTCAACATGAATTCCGACACTGACCTCCTGGTTGCTCCATGAACAAGACCCTCCATTTGTTGGCTCTGGGCATTTTTCTGTTGCTGTCTTCCCTATCTGAAATGCCCTCCCTTCCCATCTCTGGAAGTCTACTGACTTCCCTGAAGTCCCTACTAAAATCCCATTGTCTTCAGGAAGCCTTCCTCTGTTCATTATTTCCTATTTATTCTGTGAACAGCTAGGTAGTACAATGAATAGAGCACTACTCTTGGAGCCAAGACCCCAGTTCAAATGTGGCCTCATATACTTACTAGCTGTGTGGCTCTGGGCAAGTTTGCCTCAATTTTCTCATCTATAAAATGAGCTGAAGAAGGAGGAAGCAAACCATTCCAGTATCTTTGTAAAAAAAAAAAAGCAACAAAAACAAATGGGGTCATGAAGAGTCGGATCCAACAACAAATTTATCCTGTCCAGGGCTTGCTCTGTATGTATTTATCTGCACATTGTCTCTCCCATTAGATTGTAAGCTTCTCGAGGATAAGGTCTGTCTTTTGCCTCTTTTTGGATCCCCGGGACTTAGCACAGTGCCTGGCACCTGGTAGATAATTAATAAATATTTATCGATTGATTTTATTGAAGCACCACCTTCTCCCATGAAGCCCTCCCTGATATTGCTTGAGCTATTCAACCTCCCAAACCCCCTTATTTTGGACATATTACATACACACATACACACACACGCAACATGACTTTCTCCTCAGCCAAGGGTCCATTATTCCTTTATCTTAAAGCCTGGTCCAGAAAGCCACAACCCATGTTCAGGCTTATCTGCCTTCCTCTTGTGAGGCAGCTGCCACCTTCATATGAAGTGACCGATGAACCACCTCATGGATCCTCCGGGGCTTCAGAGACTCATCTCATTCTGTTTCCCAATCCAAAATAGTGCAGTGAACATCTTTTCTCTTTCTCTTCCTCATCTCCATCCTATTGCTATTTAGCTTGCATCCTAGGATCTCACATCGGTAGTTCTTTTTTTTTTTTAACCCTTAACTTCTGTGTATTGGCTCCTAGGTGGAAGAGTGGTAAGGGTGGGCCATGGGGGTCAAGTGACTTGCCCAGGGTCACACAGCTGGGAAGTGTCTGAGGCCGGATTTGAACCTAAGACCTCCCGTCTCTAGGCCTGACTCAATCCACTGAGCTACCCAGCTGCCCCCACACATTGGCAGTTCAGGAAGATTGAGAGAGGAAGATGGGCCAAGACACAACAAATTCCCCAGGATGGGTGCTTCAGGACATCTGCTCATGAGCATTCCCAGACATGAGAATACGTGGTCACCAAAGAGCCCTTCCTATCTTTAGAGGAAGTCACTTCCATTTTCTCCATCCATAGAATTATAACTTCATTAAAAGATAAGCAAGTGGGAGTCTGTGGCGGAGGCCTCGAGTGAGGACGTCCTTTGGATGGGAGCTGTCCTCCCGAGAGCCCCTGAATTAGTGGCATTGCTGTGACCTCATCACATCATCCAAAGCAAAGTCAACCGCACTTAACTCTTGGAAATCGCATCCCAATTTGAACTTGATGGTCTAGAGGAGGTTTTGTTTTGTTTTGTTTTACCTAAATGAATCTGCGAGTTACTGGGATTTTTCTTGTTCTTTTGGCAGCCTTCAGTGGATGAGGGCAGGATAAGTTGAAGGCATTCCAATACAACAATCTTGTAGCCCATTTTGAAGCCTATGAGATGGGGATCTTGCAGGCAGTGTCACCAAGCAAATGGCTTTTAGTTGAAACTTGTGGATGCACAGAAGACCATGTTAGTTGAGCATTTCCATACCATTTAGAGGGACCTTATGGGGAAAACCAGGGGAGTTAACTTAAATATTATTTGTGGGCTCAGTGGGGTAGATAGGAGACAGGAAGGGACAGTGGGTAAGATTTTACAAGCAGGGAGCCAGGTTTAACTATAAGGAGAATGACCATTGACAGAAATGGCAGGTAAGCCTGACTAAGTGTCACACTGCCCCACCCAGCCTGGAATAATGTCAGAGTATTAATTACACACAATGAGGACTTTACTAGAAAACACACAGGGAAATAGTTTAATTGTACTATGAGGGGATAGGTGAGGGGGTTAGGTGTAACTATATCTAACTGCCCAGGACTGGAGTCAAAAGGGCAAGTTCCTTAGCCAACCTGGCTTCTGGCAAGTTTGACAGCTTGGCCAAGGACCTGAGGAAGAGGGCTTGAATTTGGGGTCTCACAACTGTTCCAAAGATGTCTTCAGGATACTAGGAACCAACTCCTCCACAGCCGATGGTCCAAAGTAACCAGGTAGGGAGAGATGTCTGCAGACCGTCCACCAGATCACAGGCCACTTCCCTATTCAGAGTTGACTTGCAGGATTGATGTCTTCTGCCTTTTCAACCTTCACCACTCTCCAAGATCCCAGGTCAGAAAGGGACTGCAGACTGCACTTCTGCTCTGAACCCCTCACAGCTCAGCAGCCTGTCAGCTGCCCAGCACTCTCCTCCCTACCCCCTGCATTCCATTCAGAATGTCCATGACTTCCAGCAAAGGCTTTCCCTAACCTGTTTACACAAATCTGCTTTTAAACTTTTACAGCCTATACCTATTACAGCACTAAACAAAAGGGGAGATTTAGGTATGTTGTTTAGGAGCTGGCATACCAAGGAGGCAAGGTGGCTACCCAAACACCTTTCTTCATGGTTGAGTTGGGTGGCATTGCTTGCTATAATTAGCCTGAGGAAGATGGCCAAGGGACCTATAGATTCTGTGTGTATGTGTATATATATTCTGTGCATAGGTGGAAAGAGGGAATAAGACTGCCAGGAGCACACCAATGTGGAAAATGGAGACAAAGAGGAAATTGTTTTGTCAGGAAACACTAAAAAGAAAACAAAAATCAGGCCACTTAATGGAATCAGACCTCCCCTTCCCCAAATGCACAAAAGCCCTCTTCTCAGCCTTTTGTGTGGATCTAATGAAGTTCTCTCTAAATAACATATTCTCAAGCCTCTGTACATTCTGATATTTATCAACAGAAATTAATTGCTTAAAAATGATGTATGTGATGAATACAGAAAAGTATGGAAAGATCTCCATGAACTGATGCAAAATGAAGTAAGCAAAGCCAAGAAAACTATATAATAAAAAAGTAAAGGGAAAGAACAACCACCTACCCAAAAATCAAAAGCAAATTTAGCAGTAAAGTTTGGGCATGACTCAAATCAAGGGATATGAGAAGCCACCCTCAACCTGTCCCTTCATGGAGCCGGAAAGTCCACATATGTTAAACACTGCACATATTTTGAGACTTCTTCAATATATAGGTCAAGTGTGCTGATTGTTTTTCTTCTTTTTTGTTTCAGCTCATTTGGTTTTTTTCCAGTTACATGTATAATTTTTAACATTCATTTCAAATTCTTTTTAGTTCCAACATCTCTCCCTTCCTCTTCTCCTTCATTGAGAAGACAAGCAGTTTGATATAGGTTATACTTGTCATGTTGTGAAAGAAAACAAAGGCAAAAAAAGAGAAAAAACCATGAAAGTAAAAAATAGTATGCATCAATCTGCATTCAGACTCCATCCGTTCTTTCTCTGGAAGTGGATAGCATTTTTCATTAGAAGTCATTTGGGAACTGTCTTGAATCTCTGTATTGCTGAGACTAGTAGTCATTAATAATTGGTCATCATACAATACTGCTGTTGCTGTGTACAATGTTCTGTTATGTTCACTCCACTTCACATCAATTCATATGTCTTTTCAGGTTTTTCTGAAAGCATCCCACTCATAATTTCTTATATAGCACAATAGTATTTCATCACAATCATATACCCCAACTTGTTCAGCTATTCCCCAACTGAGCAGCCTCCTCTCAATTTCCAATTCTTGCCACCACAAAGAAGAGCTGTCATAAATATTTTTGTACATATCCATCCTTTTTTTTTTTTTAATCTCTTTGGGATACAGACCAGTAGTCGTATTGTTAGATCAAAGGTTATGCACAGTTTTATAGCCCTTTTGTACATAGTTCCAAATTGCTCTCTGGAATGGCTAGATCATTTCACAGTTCTATCAACAGTGTATTAGTATCCCAATTTCCCCATATCCTCTCATTTTCCTTTTCTGTCATATTAGCTAGACTGATAGGCTTGAGCATAGTTGAAAGTTTTGATTTCTTCTGAAAACTGCCTATTCATATCCTTTGTAATTATATTTCTTTTTTTAAAAAAGGCTATGTGTTTTATGAGATGGCTTTTTGGGAGGAGGATATTGAGGTTAACTATGACGATGATGTAAAGACACAGAATACATTAATGAAATGAAATTTCTAAGAAGATACCCCCTTCCCTCAAGATAATAGTCAGCTTTACTGAGCAAATTATTCTTGATTATACAACTTTATGTTTTGTCTTTTGGAATTATATTCCTAGCTCTCCTCTCCTTTAAATAGTAGCTTAATAGTAGTCTTGTGTAATCTTGACTTTGGCTACTTAGTACTTAAACTTTTCATAACTGTTTGCAGGATTTTCTTGAACTTGGAAGCACTGGGTTTTGGCTATGATGATTTTAGTTTTCATTTTGGGTTTTCTTTCAGATTATTGGCAGGATCTTTCTCATTTCATTTTCCCTTTCTCTGGTTCTAATATTTCTTTTTTTTAAATTTTTTAAATTTTAATTTTTTTAAGAAAAATTTTTTCCATGGTTACATGATTCATGTTCTTTCTCTCTCTCCTCACCCCCACCCCTCAGTAGCTGATGCACATTTCCACTGGTTTCTTCCTGTGTCATCAATCAAGACCTATTTCCATATTATTGATAATTGTTCTAGAGTGGTCCTTAAAAGGCTACATCCAAATCGTGTCCGCATCAACCCATGTATTCAAGCAGTTGTTTTTCTTCTGTGTTTCCACTCCTGTAGTTCTTCCTCTGAATGTGGGTAGCATCTTTTCCATAAATCCCTCAGAATTGTCCTGGGTCATTGCATTGTTGCCAGGACAGAAGTCCACTACACTTGATTGTACCACAGTGTATCAGTCTCTGTGTACAATGTTCTTCTGGCTCTGCTCCTTTCACTCTGCATCAGTTCCCGGAGGTCTTTCCAGTTCATATGGAATTCCTCCAATTTATTATTCCTTTGAGCACAATAGTATTCCATCACCAGCATATACCACAATTTGTTCAGCCATTTCCCAATTGAAGGACATACCCTCCTTTTCCAGGTTTTTTTTGCCACCACAAAGAGCGCAGCTATAAATATTTTTGTACAAGTCTGTTTATCTATGATCTCTTTGGCGTACAAACCCAGCAATGGTATGGCTGGATCAAAGCGCAGGCATTCTTTTAGCGGTCTTTGGGCATAATTCCAAATTGCCATCCAGAACAGTTGGATCAATTCGCAACTCCACCAGCAATGCATTAATGTCCCAATTTTGCCACATCCCCTCCAATATTCATTACTCTCCCCTACTATCATTTTAGCCACTCTGCTATGTATGAGGTGGTACCTCAGAGTTGTTTTGATTTGCATTTCTCTAATTATTAGAGACTTAGAACACTTTCTCATGTGCTTATTGATAGTTTTGATTTCTTTATCTGAAAATTGCCTATTTATGTCCAGTTATCGATTGGAGAATGGCTTGGTTCTAATATTTCTTGAAATATGATGTCTCAACATTTTTATGGTTGAGGTTTTCCAGGAGGCCAGTGCTTTCCTAATTCTTTCTCCTTGACTTGTTTTCCAGGCCAGTTGCTTTTGATAGAAGTTACCTTAAATCTTCTGTTATTTTTTTTAATTAAAAAAAATAAACTTTGTTCCAGTATTTTTAGTGATCTCATGAAGTCATTGTTCTTTCTGAATAAGTCTATTAGGGAGCTTATTACTTGAGTGATGTTTGGCACCTCCTGTGATAAGCTCTTTATTGTCCTTCCAGTTTTCTCTAGAGCTTTCATTAACTTATAATTTTTCAACTTGTTTAGTTTTTTCTAGCAATTCTAGTGAAGTTGGAGGCAAGCTATAAAAGAGGCTTTGTAGTTGACATGGAGTTTTCATTTTCTGGATTTGTTTCTTAAACTCTTGGCTTCTTTCTTAGAACTATATCAATTCCAAATCAGAAGACTAGCAAAGGCTAGGCATTTGTGGTGACTCGTCCAGATTCACACTAGGAAGTGTCTGAGACTGGATTTGAACCCAGGACCTTCCATCTCCAGGCCTGCTGTTCTGTCCCTTGAGCCACCTAGCTGCCCCAATGGGTTTGTTTCTCGAGCATCCCTGGTTGTATATATTTTAACAACGGTTTTCTTCTGTTTATTCATTTCCCAGCCTTATTTCCTGAATGAATAATGAGGACTTTGCTACTAATCTCTAGTGTTGGGTTCTGGATAATACAAGTCAGATATTTTTCAAAAACCTTAGCAGTGGTTCAAATCTGATCTCAGACACTTCCCAGCTGTGTGACCCCGGGCTAGTCATTTGACCTCCATTGCCCACCGTTATCACTTTTCTGCCTTGGAGCCAATACACAGTATTGACTCCAAGATGGAAGGTGAGAGTTTAAAAAAAAAAAAACCTTAGCAGTAGCTGGTGAAAACACTACATATTGAGTCGTCTACACCAGGGTGATCTATGTGGAGTGTTCCGATCCATTGTGCACCTTGTTGCCCTCTGGGTGGGAGCTCTACAGGCTTTTCAGCTGAAGTTCAGGATTAGAATAGTGTAGACACCCTTGGCTTCTCTGGGCTTCCATCTTTCTGCCCCTCGTACGCTTTAGGCTCCGGCTCCCCCACCTCTCTCTTGATCCACATGCTGAGAAGCCTTTACGTGCTGAGCTTCCCAGGGGGACTTTCCTGGCTCGACTCCTTCCCCAAGTGGCCCAAAGCTTTCCAGGCTCTTTTTGGTAAAGACCCAGATTGTCCAAATGTATCTACTACATCATTCATCCCTGGATTTCTTCATTATTCCAGTCTCTTATTTTTTAATCACTGCTAGAGTAGTTGTGGGAGAGCTGGGCTACCCTGACTCCAGGCTTGCCTGTTGGAATCCCAGGCTCCCTTCAAGGAGGCTCGAGGGCCAGCTCCTTCCTGAACCTCAGCCTCTCTCCTCAGAGGGAGGCTTCCTCTGCCCCTGTGGGAAGCCCCCTCACCAATGACAGACTGCGATGACTGTCTATTGACTTCTCTGGGTGTGTGTTGCTTCTTTCCATTAGACTAGAAGCTGCTCGAGGGAAGGCGCCATTTCATTCTGCCCTTGTGGTCCAATGGTAGGTGCCAAGAAGTACCTGTTGAATTCATTCTTGAGGTAGCTCCATGGAAGAACATATCTCTGCACGGAAAGTCAGCCTGACCCCAGGGACCCCCACCCCCAGCCCACACCACACTCCCAAGAACAATTCTGGTTGAGCTTTTCTCGTGGCGAGGGCCGAACTCCCAAGCTTAACCCCGGCCATTCTTTAAAACCAGGGTCAAAGCAATGTGGACCAAGAGAGAGCCACTAATGAGGCAACTCTGAAGGGTTTTGCATTTACATGTTTATTACGAAAATGACAATCTTAAAAATGTTTCCCATAAGAAACAGCTGGAGAGTCCATTTCCTCCTGATGCGAGGGCGCCTCTCAGAATGCCGCCAACATCAGGAGAGGCAGTGCAGTGTACTGGAGGACACAGTGCTGGAGTCGTCTGGAAGCCTGGCCTGGCCCGGGGCCTCTCGGCACCCTGTGGCTCACTACGGGAGGCACCGGGCGAGATGGGCTGCAATCTGCCCCTGTGGGAAGCCCCCACACCAATGACAGTCCCACGTCCTAGACTATGGCCTCACTGAGAAGTGGATTCACTCAGTGTCAAGCTGGGAGAGACGAGCGGGGTTCCTGGGTCACGTCTGAGTGAAGCCTCGAAGACCTCCTACCTCCCGGGGCTCCCACCGATAAGCAGGTTTGCCTTATTTCCCTCTTCAACTTCTACCGGCTGCTCCATCCGAGGCTCGGTGGTTCCCTTCTCTCAACCCTAATCCTTGCCTCCTCCCTCCTGCCCTCTGCGGGTGGGCAGCGCCCACTTCATTGTCTTTTTATCCCCAGTGCCCAGCCGTGTCCCCGCACAAACTGGGCACTTATAAATGTCTGCTGAACCGAACGACCCGCTCCTGACACACTCCTCACAAGCCACCCGTGCAGTAAGTGCCACGAAGGCTCTGCTCTGTCCTCCGTTCTGAAAATCCAGTTTCCTTCTCTGGAAGTGCTCCAACATGACCTACACGGACCATGTCTGAACCCTATGAGGTAGCTCGTCTGGGCCGCGGCCTGAGCTCACCGTGGGAAGCCAGAGGGCCCTGATCAGCCCCCTTTGGGCCGTTTTTGTGCATCTTTGCTCATCCTTGACAGAGAAAACCAGAGCTGAGCTCACTTGAGCCTGGGCCTTCTCTCTGGCCCGGTTCTCTGGCCCCACCCTTGGGCAGCGGAGGTCACAGCCCTGTGGAGACCTTCCGCTCGTTCCTAACAGGGCTTCAAACAAACAATTCACACCTTTCTTGCTGCCTCAGTCTGAGCTGCCGTCCTTCTGGGCCGAGCCTGGTTCGACCTAGTGCTGGATGCAGAGCTGGAGGCCCCGAGTTCAAACTTCACATCATCTCCTCACTCCCTGGAGCCCCTGGACAGGCGGCCACTTGGCTCCGAGTTAACACGATTCCTCCAAGGTCCCTCCCGGCGCTCCCTCCAGGCTGCTTCTCAACCCCAAACTCCCCACAGTCCTCACCGCCTTCCCCTTAGGCAGTCACATCAGGTCTAGAACCTGCACCCTCGGAGGAGAGGGGGAGGGACGACGGCTTTCCGGCTTCCCACAGTCTGAGCTTTCTCTAAGAAGTGCCATTTCAGTCAAGTAGGATGAGGCCCCTACAAAGCTGGCCGTCGGGGGACCGAGTGAAGAAATGAGGTATCGATAGTGTTGGTGGGTCTGTCTGAGGAGCACCCGGGCAGCGGGAGCGTCTCACACTCTGCAGAGAGCAGTTTGGGCCCCTCCAGGGACCTCCTTGTTCTCTCCCTGAAGGCTCTCGCTTGGGGCATCCGCAGTTATCTTTTCATCACGGCGGTGAAGGAGACCTACAAGGAGGGAGAACACCACCGGTCAGCGCGTCGAGGCCTTTACAGATCCCCCAAGCTAAGTGTGCGTCTTGCTTTTTTTTTATTATGAGCGACTTAAAAGGTGTCGCCCCTCTGCCTGGCACCTACAGGAACCCCCACAACTTTCTAGCCCTGCCTCGGGCCTCATATTATCCCAAAGTGGGGCAAACGGGGGAGGAGGGACCAAAGGCCTCCCCTCAGCCTGCAGGAAAGTGAAGATGCAGCTCTGGAGAGGCCTAAGAAGGGCCTCAGGAAATACAAATGGAAATTCTCTGGGGAGGAGGCCGGGCCAGCCAAGGTGGCCCCCACCCAAGGGCCTGGGCCGTCCAGCCTCTCCTCCAGGCCGCAGCTGGCCCTTCCACACCCCGGGGGTTGGCCCTCAGGAGGCCACATTGTCCGGTGGCCCTGTGCCCGTGGCGGCCTTGTGGGCCAAAGGCGGCTAATGGTGGCTGTCAGAGAGCAGGCAGCAGCCCTGCCTCCCCTCTACAAGGCCAGGGTCAGGAGAGGCCGTGGGTCTCTGCTCTCCACGTCCCCGTCTCCTTACCAATGTCAGGGTACCACTAAGTGGCCCCAGAAGCCCCACGTGTCGTGGGGAGACGCCGTCCTCAGTGGGTGAGGCCCGGGCGGCAGCGGGTCACCCCAGCAGTTTCCCCCCGTCCCAGAATCCCTTTGTGCGCCCACCTACCTCCTGTAGGAGCTGCCCCAGGGTCTCCTGGCTCCGAATAGGCCTCCTGCAAAGGGGGACGAGGAGGAAGGTGGGTCAGGAGCCAGGCCTGCAGCACACGGCGGGAGCAATGTGGGGGGCTCCTAGGCTGTGGGTCAGGGAAGCCCCGTCGTGGCCCTCCTGTGATGAACACTCGCCCCCGCCCTGATACCCACCTCGACTCTGGCTCGCTGGTCCCGGAATGGTCTCCCACCTTTCAGTGGAGCCCCACGTGGAGCCCTTCCGTCTGACACATCTGCCAGAGCAGGGCTGTAGAGAGCCGGGGAGGGCCCCGGGGAGGCGAGCCGTGCCCAGCATCCAGGCCGGGCCGCCGGGGGACACGCACCTGTCTATCTGCGTCGCTACGATGACGGTGAAGTCTCCCTCGGCGTCGGGCAGGTAGGTGGACGGCACGATCCTGTACTCGCCCGCCGAGAGTCGGCATATCTGGCTCACTTCCTGGGCGTAGCGATGAGGTACACAGCTGAGCAGGGGCTCCAGGCAGAGCAGGGACGGAGCCCCCCGAGGCCAGCCACCCTCCGGCACCTAAGGAGAGGCAGAGAGAAGGCGCCGCCTGTTGGTCTAAACTCCTTTGTGGCATTAAGTCTGCACTCAAACAGGCCCTGCATCTCTGTCCTGAGTGGGCCGTGGAGCCGTTTTAGGTAGAAACTGCCTCCCCCTGAGGCCCTGCCTGCCCCGAGGCCTTTCTAACTCCTAGAGGCTGCCAGTCTAAGCTCCATCGGGGGCCCCTTCCTTGTGCCCACCTGCTGTCCTGCTCGATGGGAATGCCAACAAGAAGCCACCCCCTGGCAGCCCCCTCAGCCTGGCAGCCGTCCTGCTGCCACAGACACAGCCTGGAGTCTTCACGTCCACACTGGGCTCCTGCAGGAGGCCCTCGGGGAGGCCTTTCTGGGAAGGCCTCGGGGCTCATTTTTCACACACACACACACACACACGCTCAGGAATTGTATGGACAGACCAGCTTTGGGGAGAAGAGGTGGGCCCTGGGCATTTCCTCCTTAGATTTATGGCATCCTGAAGGGCCCTGCCTGCATCTTTTCCGTAGTTTTGGACCACAAAGGGGGTTGCCTAGCAAGCAGGGTCTCCTCTCTATCAGTCACTGCGGATCCAAAGACAGGAAGACGTCTCTTCCCTCCGCAGGGGAGACGAGCCATTCAGCGGGAGGAAGGTCCTAACAGGGAGGGGCTCAGAAAGCACCACCTGTGGGAGGGGATGGTTGAGGGATTCTGGGAGGCAGCAGGGAGGAGGGACTGTGCTCCAGGCCTGGGGGACAGTCTGGACAAAGGCCAGGCGGGCATGCTATAAATGGCCCATCGTCTCTCTTACTGTTGACCCATCACACCAGACAGGTGTGAGCCAGGACTTGAATCGGAGTCTTCTGCCTGCCTCCGACCTTCTGACTTCCCTGAGGAGCTGTTGGCTCCTCAGATGGTGTCTGAGTGCTGCCCGCTGAAGGCAGGATCCTCAGGACAAACAGGCTGGCACAGCGAGAGGAAAGAAGGCCCAGAGGACCCCTGGAAGATGGATCTTCTGTAGGGAAGGTCCAGAGGGGCTCCCCCAGCCTGCCTGAGGCTGGACTCACAACCTCAACTCTGGCCTCAGGGTTTCCGGCCCAGGATAACCCCGGCGTGTCTGGTCTTGTCCAGATCCCTCAGCACACTGATGGCAAAGCAAGCAGGAGCCAGATAAGCTGGGTCTCCTGTGGCGGGCCCCGGCCAGGGCCTCCGTCTCCCTGATGCCACACAGTCATTTCTCCGAAATCCCCTCCGCGGGATGGCAGAATGTCCCCAAGCTCCTCGGCCCTCTGGCTTCTCAGGGGTCCTGCCTTCCCCCAGACAGGAAGACCGGCCTTGCTCTAAAGCACTGCTGCTCCCTCTTCTGCTGCCAGTGAGAGCCGGAGACGCTGGGCCTGTTGGTGAAGGCATGGCATGCGCCCCCCCAGCCCCAGGACAGTTTTCTCACGCCCCTCCCTCTGTCCAGCCCAAGGCGAGCACGACCTCCCTCGGCTCTCTGGGGTAATGCAGGGCCCGCAGGCAGCCTGGAGGTGCGGTTTGGGCACACAGTCTAACAGGTTAGCCAACGCTGCCTCAGGCCATACCCAGAGCAAGGATCACCTCAGCTCTAGCAAAGCCTGAGAGAGGGCGGCCAGGTGGCTCGGAGGTGGGAGCTCCTGGGTCCCAGTGTGGCCTCAGACGCTTCCTAGCTGTGAGACTTGCAGCAGGTCACTTCACCCCTTGGCCCGGCCCTTAGTGCTCCGCCTTAGAACTCTCGAAGTCCTGACTCTGTGGAAGATGCAAGTTTGACAAACAAAAGCCTAACGAGGAAGCCTACCTGGAAAATGTGGAAGCCGATGGGGTGACACTCGCTGTCCCGGCAGTGCTGGCGCAACGTAACTCGGATGCTGCGGGGGCCCGTGCCCAGGGGCACCGAGAGGGGGAAGCAGGGATTGCTGGGATAGGACAGGAAGTTCCTGCTGCCACCCGCCGTCTGGCCGCGTCTCCAGCATCCCCTCAGCTGCACCGTCTCCCACTCGCCAGCAGCAAAGTCTCCAGGAGCGGCGGCGCTGCTGGGGGCTGCTTTGACTTCACTGCCCAGCAAGAGAGAAGGACGTGGCGTGAGGACGGACAAGGCAGGGGCTTCCCCAGCTGCCCAGAGCACGATCAAGACAGGCTGCCTGGCAGGCCTGGCATGGGCCAAGTGCCCAGGAAAGCGGCTCCTTCGCTCACCCCAGCGCCCACGGGCTCCCTGCCCTCGTCAGTCCCTTTCCCCGATCCTGGGCTCTGGTCCGGCCAAGGGTGCCGAGCTCAGGCTCTCCCCACTCCCCTCACCTGAGAGAGATCCGGCCACTAGAAAACACTCTCAGCAGGAAGTGGCCGGCGGCGTCCTTCAGGAAGGTGCTGGGGACCACCAAGTAGTAGCCCGGAGAGAGGGCGCAGCGCATGTGGACTTCCCGGTCATACGCATGGCAGGCCGTGCCTGCCACAGGGGGGGCGGAAAGGACCCCCAGCAGATTGACCCGCTTCTTCTCCACCTGCAGGATGGAACGAAAGAGAAACATTCAGCCCCCTCCGTCCGCTGCTCCTCGGCAGGGCCTCGCTTGGCTTTCCCACTCAGGAGTCACCTGAAGACACCGGGCCGGCGCCGGTCACTCACTCCACTGAGCAGATGGTGGGCTCAGGCCACAAAGAAGACCCTGTGCTACCCCTCGAAGCCTCTAGGAAGAACCAAGTTACACCTAAGCTCAATGGGGGCCTCACAGGAATTTGTTTGGAAATGGAAAAAGGACCTTATCTGGACAGATAAGACCCATAGCCAAGGCCTTCTACTAAGAGCGCTCCAGGGCAGGAGAGTCGCAGCTTCCTGTACTATGGCCTCTGGAGCCCAAGGGAGAAACTCTGGAAAAGGGGCCATTCTGAGAAGCGTCCCAGAGAGGTCACCCTCCTCCCTATTCCCTGCCAGCCCCCCAGCAGCTCCCTGGGCTGCTGCCCTGCTGGGATGACGAGCCACCTAAGGAACCACGGCTCACCCCTCTACCGTCCAGGACCTTGGCGGACTTTGGGTAAGAGGAAATGAAACCAGTCAGAGAGATGTTGTGAAGCAATCCCCCGCCCCACCCCATTTCTTGGGGGCTTGGCTAGGCCCAGGCACCCCTGACCATCCCTTTAGATCTCCCTTTCCTTTCGTGCAGTTTCCACAAAGACAAGGGAGCCTAATGGCAGAAGCTTCGAAAGCCCTGCCACCCCGGCTGCCCGAGCCTCTTTGGGCCCCAGAGAGTAGCTGTCCCGGTGGGTCCGCCAGAGGAAAGCAAAGGCTCTTTGTGCCACAGGTGACTTCAGGCAGGGTCCCCTCCTCACACACAAACCTACTCTGCCCTGACCCCAGTAATTAGGATGAGCACCTCCTGGGGCACCCAGAAACCTGGCTGGCCCACAAAAAGGGCCAGAGTGGCATAACCTGTAGATTCCAGCCCCTCAGCAAGTACCCAAAGTGACTTTGCCTGAGAGGTGAAGCCAGCTGCCCCCATACACCCCCCAACAACCAAGGGCCTGGCCTCGTGCTCCCTCCCGGCTCCCATGGGTCACCGTCTTCTGGTCAGCACCAGTAACAGATGGAGAAAGAGTCCTTCGGGTGCCCCCTGGGTCAGGCACCTCAGGAGGTGGCCGCATTGTCTCTCTGGACACAGGCCAGGCCCCTTGCAATAGCCAGACGATGCCAAACATTTCTGTGTAGCCGTTTCCACAGAATTACTTTTCTGAATTATTGTTACTTCCCACCCCGACCCCCCACTTTGGGCAAGCTGGGTGCCGTGTTAGGAGCGGTCAGTCGAGGAAAGCGACCCAGAAGCATGCTGGGTGACGAGGGGAGACAGGCTGCAGTTCCCAGTTTGGCGCAGTCACTCCTGGTCACCTTGGCCAGTGCTCGGCAGTGGCGCCCCCCAGCCTCATGCGCCAGCCTTCAATCTGCCCGGGGCACCGCCTGCTGCTACTCGGCAGAAGGCCGTGGGTGCCCCTCGTGGCCTCCTCCCCATTTACCTTCCACACGTGGAGTCCCACTGCTTGATAATCCTTCCCCGGGAAGCCTGGCGGGCTCAGCGCTGGTCTGCTCTCTCTGCTTGGAGCCGGGGCCAGGATCCTGCCTGCCCAGTCGGCCTGGCACACTCGGGGTCTCTGCAGGAGGGCAATGCATACTTCACTTGGTTCCAAGACCCGCAGCCAGAATTTGGGATTGCTAGGGAAGCTGCTGTTGTTACGGCAACCTCCTGCAGACTGCCCTTTGACCCAGGCCCCGGGCTGCTTCTGAGTGTGACGTAACACCGTGGCTAGTACGAAAACACACAGAGCAGGTCAGCCTCAGGAAAGCAAAGCCGCCGGGCCCCTGCCCTCTCTGAAGGGGAAAGTCCCAAATGGAAGCTGTAATAAGGGCCCAAACAAGGATGGCAATGAGGAACTCTGGCGGGGGAAATCTCATTTTTCTTTTGGTGGTTACATTAAAAACAAGGAAACAGGAGCAAAGTGGAGGCACACACGGGAAGATGAAGAAGGACCAGTCGGGTCATACTAAGGCAGCCTTCGGGGCTGCCAGCTGACCCTCTTCACCTGACTACATAGGCTCAAACCCCACAAGGCGCACAAGGAGGCCCCATGACCCTTTCTAGAAAGCCTCCCTGAGCTGGGGGGGCCAATGCTACCTCCTTTGGGTGCCGAGTCTGAGAGGCCCTTCCCATTGGAGCGAGTCTGGCCCGAACCACAACCTACCAGTGTAGAGGCTCTGCAGGTGGCCCTCCTTGGTGATCGGGTAGCTGATAGTGATCTCATCAAACTCCCGGATGAACTCCTCCTCTTCAACCCAAAATTCACCTTCCTGGAGCTGAGATGAGAGTTCAGAAGCATCTGCTGGATCTAACTGGCTCCATCCTTCACCCCTGGGAAGAGAGACAAGCTGGGTGAGGCTGAGTTTGAAGTCTGCCTCTGACTGCCTGAGCGGGGTCACCAAGCCACAAAGGAGAGGGCGAAGGCCAATGAACTCGCCCACTAGCAACACAGAGGAAAAACCGGTGTCTTCCTCAAGAAAGCCCTGGGAACTCCTGGCGACACACATCTCTCCATGCCCAAGTCATTCTCATACAGAAAAACTCTCCTACAGAGGCTGGAAGGAGCCAGCAACACGAGAGTCCACTTTTATCAATTGCCACCAGCAACCTTGTGAAGTTGTTAGTGCAATTATGATCTCTGTCGAGCGAGAGACGAGGCCCACAGAAGTAAGACGATTTGTCCAAGATCCCACGCTGTGATGCGGCCAGTGCTGGACCCTGGGGAGGCTTTAGTCACCTGGCCATTAAGAGCTAGCCAGGGATCACAGGTCACTGATCAAGTGATTAAGTGCTGGAAGGCTTGCAAATGGCTTAATAAATACGATCCTTACAAGATCCTGGGAGGAGGAGAACCTCATGCACAGAGACAGACACACTGTGGTACGATCTAACATAATGGACTTCTCTATTAGCAGCAATGCTACTCCATTAGTATCCAGGACATTAGTAGTACATAATGCCCAGGACAATCCTGAGGGACCTGTGACAAAGAGCACTAGCCACATCCAGAGGAAGAACTGAGGGAGCAGAAACACAGAAGAAAAACAACTGCTGATTACATGGGTCGATGGGGATATGACTGGGGACGTAGACTCTAAGCGATCACCCTAGAGCAAATATAAATAATATGGAAATGGGGCTTGATCAGTGACACATGTAAACTCCAGTGGAATTGCTCATTGGCTACAGGAGGGGGGAGGGAGGAGGGGAGGGAAAGAACATGAATCATGTAACCATGGAGAAATATTCTTAATTAACCAATGAAATAAAAATTTTAAAAAATCCTGGGAGGAAGCAACTTTTATCTCTCATGTCTCAACCCTCACAAGAACTCTGGCAATGAGAACCACATGGGCAGAAAGTGTCGCCAGACTTCATGCCCAAGGGCTTCAGCCCCAGCCAGGCTGCCCCTTCTCAGAACCATCCACCACTTCTGCCACAAACTTGGGGCCAAGCTAGATTCAGAAGTGTGCCAGGACTACTCAGGCTGCCACAGCCCCTGCCTAGGCCACTCACCCTTCTCTCCATGGCCCTTGCCAGCACCGCCGACCCCACGGGTTCAGAATCCGGAGCAGAAGCATCTCCCTGCCTGAGCTGCTGCAGAGTTCCCGTACATCCGAGATGATGAAGGCATGAAACTCCCCTAATTCACTGGTACCTACTCAAGGAAAAACAGTACAGTCATTGGGTGAGTGATGAGGGATTCATGATCCTGGCCCCAACCAGGGATTCCCACTACTGAAGGTGCTTCATCCTTGGTGCTAATGACCCGGCCACCTTGAGAGCTCTAGTGGGACGTGGCGTGGACACAGCCCAGATGTTGGTCAACTTTACTTAACTGCTATCTAGGTTTGTTACAAGGAAAGGCTCCCTCCAGGGAGGGGTACACAAAGGAATGCCTGGGATGTCCAAACAGAAGTCTTCAATGAGACTTTTTTAAGTTAAAAAATGCAATGTTATTGGGCAATGAAAGTTCACTTTCTCTCTCTCCCTCTCCCTCTCTCTC
>NC_058133.1:509491213-509537275 GCF_016433145.1 Gracilinanus agilis | reverse complement strand
TTGCTTTTTTTCCCTTCTTGTTCCTCTTTTTCTTAAAAAAAAAATGCTGATTCTTAGTTATATGGGAGGGGAGAGCTCTTTGGGATGGGGAAGGAAGAGGAATGTGTGTGTGGGGGGGGAAATTTTATAAATTTATAAACAAATGTTTTAAATAAAATTCAGTAATAAGCCAAGATGGGAAAAAATGTAAGGGGCATAAAATGGAAATTTACTACCTTATAGAAAACCTGTTTTATGTATTCTGTATGGAATTGCTCATTATTTTGGTGTTTAAGTTCAGAATTTAAAAAAAAATTCCAAGGTCATCTAGTCAAAGCCAGGCAGCAGAATTAGAACCCAAATCACTGCCAATTCCAACTCTCCTCCTGCTTCTCCAGAAGTCTTCCAGAGGGCAAGGATAAATGAAGGTTTGGCAGTTGCAAGGTTAGGCTCAGCAGGCCAGGAAAGGGCCAAGGAAGGGCAGCTCTCTGCAGATCAGCCTGGGGTGCTGCCCAGGTGGGGCCAGGAGCCCTGCACTCACTGGTTTGCGCATCCTCATCTTTAACCAGGCAGTGTGGTACGATGCAAAGAGGGCTGTTTGGAACCAGAAGACTAGCTTCTCTAACCTGAAAGCACTGAGCTTGGAGGGGGATGAAAGAGGACCAGGTGAGAACTCTCAGGCCTAAGAGCAACATGAGGTGGGCACTCTTGGGATTCAATTATACTGAGTCTCCAGTCTTGGATCTGCCATCTGCAGGCCACGGTCATTGGAAATGAAAAGCCGAGAGGAAGGCCACAGAAGATGCTGCTCGTCCTGGGTTGGGCTTGTTTGGTGTTCTTTGGAGGGGATTCAGTGCTGATGTTCATGGAGCAGAGAGTGAAGGCCAGCATTTGGCTCCCTCTGTGTTCCCAACAACCGAAGAGAAGCTGAGGCCTCCCCAGCCCCAAACAGAGAAGAGAAAAAGGCCTTGAAAGTCAAGCATGGACAGCCTCCAGCCTCTGGTCAGGCTCATCCTCGAAGCCCAGCATGGCTTCATGAATCAATGTCTGAAATGGCCAGCAAAGGAACGTAGCAAAAATCATTTGCCTTCCTCCTGGTTCGCTACCTTCTCCCACAGCTCTCAGGGCTGCCCACTTGAGACAGCTGCCGAGGCCCAGAAGAATAGCTTTGGCTTTGGATCTTGCCACCCTCACCCTCCCGCCACACGTGTTCTTCCCATCCAGAGCTGCAGAAGCTCATGGAGTCATAGAGTGGGGCTTGGAGAAGAGTGGAGGACATCCCGGAGCATCTTAGCAGTTTTGAGACTGTCCTTCCTGGGGCATCCTGGAAACCAGCCCAGACGAGGGGTGGCACAGATTTTGTAGGGCTGGGGCTGCATTGTGCCCCAGAAGATGTAATCTCGCTCATTCCCAGAGGCCCCCTCGGGGACTTGCAGCTGAAACTCCCGAAGGAGATTTGTAAACACCAGGAAGAGCTCCACCTTGGCCAGGAGCTCTCCCAAGCACACCCGATGACCTGAAAGAGGAATTAAAGCAGAAACACTAGTCAGGGTGTCAATCCCCCAAACCACTCATGGAACTAGGATCTGGGTGCCATTACCTGCAGAGAAGGGCAAGAAGGCCTCGTTGATCACAAAGTTTCCTTCTCTATCCAAGAAGTGCCCAGGGTTGAATTGCCACGGGGTCTCCCAGTGTTCAGGATCATACAGCACTGAGGCCAGGTTAGGTAAGACAATTGTACCCTGCAGAGAGAGAATATTATAAGCCATAGAGAAACTCGTGATCAATTAGCATAATCTGTGAATTCCATCAGATCCAGCTGTAGTTGATGGCAGTAACCACTCTCTATAGCTCCTCTCATTAATAAAAGTTTTTGCTGTATAATTAATCACTTCAATTTAAGAGAAAAGGGTGAATATGTGGGAGGCCAATAAGAGAAACAGAGTCTCAAATAGATATTTTATCTGAACCCCATCAAAAGATCAATGCAGCCCGGCAAGGCCGTGTGTTGAATTCTCTGCTCTAAATCAGAGCCAGACTGGATGGGCTATCTATGATAAAAATCTGAGACTCCTCTTTTGACTCCTTTTCTGATCCACACCTTTTCTTATTGAGAAACATTATAGTCTTATTGGAAAACTTTAAGTTCTTAGCAAATCAGCAGTCAAGAGGTTAACAATTTCTCTCTTGGTTAAAATGCAGCTGCTTGGGCTCAAAACAATATTTCTAGACAGCCAAGGTCAGAATTAAAACAAAGTCAGACAAAACCTTACTATTCCCAGAATTAGCTTATTAATAATAAGGCAGCTGTGATTCAGCCTTGGACCTTGTTCTATTCCAGACTATCTCTACCTTGAAGTCACTGATGCTCTTTTGACATGACATAATTTGCAATTTCTGCAAAGCTATAAAACTTTCTTTGTGCTTTTTTGTGAAATGAGGTTTGAATTCTGTATATATTAAACTTGTGACTCAGTGGCACTTTGGAGAAGCAGCCATGAGCTGACAGACAAGATTGTCTCATCTCCTGCCTTTTTCTTTATCACCTAAGCCATTCCTTATCAGAATCCAGGAGCAGTTGGATAGGTTTCAACAAGAGAAGGAATAGTTTAGCTGCTATGAGGGTCAAGTGGGATCAGGGAAGGCTCAGTAAAAACAGACTAGAATGTGGTGGCTAAGGGCTCTGTGGATAGAGAACCAGCCCTAGAGATGGGAGGCCCTGGGTTTGAACCTAACCTCAGATACTTCCAAGCTGTATGACCTTGGGTGAGTAACTTCACCCCCATTGTCTAGTTTTTACTACTCTACTGTCTTGTAACCAGCATACAGTATTGATTCTAAGAGGGAAGGGAAAGGTTAAAAAGAAGAAGGAGGAGGGAGAAGAGGAAGAAAAGGAAGAGGGAGGAGGAGGAGGAGGAAGAGGAAGAGGGAAGAAGAGGAAGAGGGAAGAGGAAGAAGAGGAGGAAGAAGAGGGAGAGGCAGGAAGAAGAAGAAGAAGAGGAAGAAGGAGGAGAAGGAGACAGAGAAGGAGAAGGAGGAAATAGGCTAAACGCAAAAGGTTTGAAGCCAGAAGACATGAGAGATCATTTCTTCCAACCTTCCTCATTTTAGATGAAAAAGCTGAATCCAGAGAGGGGAAGTAACTTGTGTAAAACCATATACCACATTAGCGACCAGGCTCAAAGTAGGCTTTCTGACTCCCAAGCCAATTTGATTCTGGTTGAATTCAGTTGAATTTAAATTCAATTGAATTCAAGTTTGATTGAATTCAGCAAACATTTATTATGCCCCTACTGTGAGCCAGATAGAGCAGAGAATGACATGGAGTCTGCCCTCAATGGCACTACAGAGAGATGCAACATAATTAAAGATAAGTAGATACCAAACTGTATGTGGAGCTCAGGCTACAATTTGGTCTTACTTTCTCTGCCTCTTGGAATCTCATCATGAACCCAGAAATAATTCAGAGGATAATATGAGAGAGCAAGATCCAAGACCCTTCCATTAGAAATGAGATTGTGCTGTAAGAAACAATAAAAAAAAATCAGAAAGAAAACAGAACACACAGCTCCAGAATGAATACTGGAAGAATGCATTGGGAATGTTACCTCCAGAGAGTGAACTGAAAGGTGGAAACATGGAAGACTTCATTTGTATGAACATGTTTGGCTCCTGGTCAATGTGTGTGTGTGTGGGGGGGGGGGGAGGCTGAGACACTTGAGGATAAATTCTATTAATAAATAAAAACAAATTTTAAAAAAGAAGTGAGAGTGTCCCATGTTATTTAGTGGTATCTGACTGTAACCCAGTGGATCACTGTATGCCAATGTTGTCCATAGGGTTTTCTTGGCAAAGATACTGGAGTGATTTGTCATTTCCTTCTCCAGTTGATTAAGGCAAACAAAGGTTAAGTGACTTGCCCAGGGTCACATAGCTAAGTAAGTATCTGAGTCTGAATTTGAACTCAGGTCTTCCTGACTCCAAGCTCAGTGCTCTCTATCCACTGAGCCACCTAGCTGCCCAATGAGATTGTCCCTAGGGCTTCACTAATCTCTTTGCAACAAAGCACAATTTTGGAGAGCCTAATTGTGCTTTTGCTACCTCTCCCTGTCTCTCTTCCTCTCTTTGGGACCTGCAGGGTTGAGAGATGAGCTCCATCAAGTGGAGTCATCTATCAGGGACTTTCAAATTAAGAGGATGCCAAACCATTGTTATGTGGTAATATCATTATCGCCTACAATCCTGAGTCTGCCGGGGATGGTGATCTGTCATGAATCCCATCCACAGCTGAAATATCAAACTAGAGAGGCCATTAACGCTTCGTTGGTCCTCTCCCCCGGGACTTCAGGTGGGCCAGAATAGATGGGCACTTCCCATGTCCAGTAGATCCAGGGAGCAAGAGCTCAAAAGAGAAAGCCAGGGCTCAATGGCCATCTCCCCTCAGAGGGAAGACTTCCTGCCCATTTTCTTTTCATTTTAGTCTGTGCACTTTAAGCTTGCAGTGAATCATATTAGGTATTTAAATCAACAGGTACAGAGGAAAACGAACAGAGTTCTCTCAAGGGGTGGGAGCTGGGAGATAATCATAAAAATTTATACATTTTAAATATTCTATTTAATGTCCCAGACAAGGGCTCCACTCTGTTTCCACAGCAATTGGTTGCCAGTGTCAGGAAACAGAGAAAACTAGGTAAGACAGCTAGGAGGCCCAGTGGCTATAACATAGGATGAGGAGTCAGGAGTACCCAAGTTCAAATCCTGATTTCTGCATTTGCTGTGTGACCCTGAGCAAAGCATTTACCTCCTCTGTGCCTGTTTCCTTGTCTTTAATGAGGATCATGACTGTATCAACCTCACAAGGTTATTGTGAAGATGAAATGAGTTTGTAAGAGTAAAGGGCTTTGCAAACCTTAAAGTTCTCGTAGAAAGATTAGCTATTATATTCTAATGATATTGAAACATTATATAAAATTATTACCTTATATGTAACATAATATACTTTTGATGTCGATAATCATAGTCAAGCTTGTTCAATGAGACTAGCTCAGGCTTAGAATGCCCTCTGGTGGCCAGAGAGAATGCTTCAGCCTACTGAAAAGTTGACTCTTCACCCCAACCCAAACACACATACAGCATGGTATAGACCAGTGATGGCCAACCTTTCAGAGATGAAGGGCCCCCCCACCCCTGTCCTGCCCCTTACCCCAGAGAGAAGAGAGAGGAAGCCCTCTCACGGGGCTGCTGGGCAGAGGGGCAGGTGATGAGAGGTGCATGTAGAGAGGGGGAGGAGAGGGGTCTGAGTGCTCAGCTCCCCTCCAGCTATGCACCATGCTGTGAGCTCTGCTCCCCTCAAACCTAGCTCCTCTCCAACCCACCCCGTATTATACTGTGAGTTACTCTGAAAGCCTTGCCTGGCTTTCTACCCATGTGAAAGCATACACACACACACACACACACACACACACACACACACACACACGTGTCCCACGTGGTGTCACCTATACAAAATAAACAGAAGCTTTTTTTTTTTTTTTTTAGTGGAGGAACCCTGGCCCCTGGTGGAGGGTAAGGTGGGTGTAAGAGAGGGAATTTGAGCTGAGCCCCCATTACTTACTAGTCGTGGTCCTACATGTGCCTCAAACATCAAAGATATTTCATTGATATTTAATAAAGCAGCTAGACCTGATGGAGAGAGGAGAGAGAGCTCCCCAGAGACCATGGACCTCATCATGGAGAGGAGAAGGCCAGCTCTGATAGGGCTCTGTGTCATTGGAATGGGGCAGAGGTGAGTGACAAGGACCATTAGACCATTGGTGCTCCCATGGACAGGGCCAGCCCTTGTACCTTCTGGATGGAGAATCCCTGCACGGTGGTGGCCGTCCCACACTTACGCACGGCACCCACGGAGATGACGCTACAAAACCGCTGTACTTCATGAAGAACCGCATTGGTATAAGGCAAGAGCTTTCGATCCTCAAAGCTGATCACCCGGGATGGCCCCAGGACGGTGTCCAATTCCTTCTGAACTTTTTCTGCAGAGACATGTTCAGTGTCATTTGGGTGCCAATCTTTTTGGATTTCATGCTCGTAGAGCTTCTGTCATTCCAGAGGAGATGAGATTCTCTTCTGGGAAGAAGCATTTACTTCAGAGCAGCCCGAGTCCAACCGTGTCATTCCAGTTAATCATATCCTGATCACCTCTGATGCTCTCGGCTGTGAGGAGAGCCAAAGTCAAAGTCCCCACCTTCTCGGAGTGCCCAGTTAGGAGTGGGGGATGAGACAACCACACAAATAACTAGAAAACAAAGCAGTACCGGATGGGGCCCAAGACTTCCTCCCCCATCACCAATACTATCAACCACTCGCCATCCCCACCCTCAGGAGCTACTGGAACTTAAAACTGCACCAGGACTTTTCGAGACAGCCACCATACATTTTCACTCTAAGGACCGGATGAGTTCTGCCTAGAGATACTGATCCCTGAAAGGGGGGCCGCCAGACCTTGATGTTTGGGGCTAAAGTCGTTCAAAAGGATGGCAACTCCTGCAGGGCAAGGACTGTCTTGCCAGGGTCTTTGTATCGCCAGTACCTGGCAACGTGCCTAGCAAAGAGTAGGTACTCTCAAATGTTTGTATTGATTTACTAAAGCATGGGGGAGTCCAATTCTGCTTCAATAGAAAGCGTCTCCCCTAGAGTCACAACGAATAGCAGGAAGCCAGGTTCTGCACCAGGGCAGACTCCTCCACCAGCTAGAATCCACTCGAGTCGCTAATTCCCCGTCCTGCTCAACAGACTTTGTCTTAATTGCTTCGTGTCTTAGCCGCACGTTATGGATTACAAAGTCGATTCGAGTGCTCTTTGCCCCGGACACCCAAATCCCTAGCTATTGCTCTGGAAAGCAGAGATCCTCTGAAAGACTGACTGCTCTATACCCACATGAGGGAATGAGGTCAAGTAGCTGGCCCAAGGTGATGTAAGAAGTAAGTGCAGCCTTAGAAGCTAAAACAGGGTTCTCGGACTCTAAGATGAACCCTAAAGAACCTCTTCAAGACACAATGTAATTAGGGGGCAGCTGGGTGGCTCAGTGGATTGAGAGTCAGGCCTAGAGGTGGGAGGTCCTGGGTTCAAATCCGGCCTCAGACACTTCCCAGCTGTGTGACCCTGGGCAAGTCACTTGACCCCCATTGTCCACCCTTACCACTCTTCCACCAAGTTGCCAATACACAGAAGTTAAGGGTTTAAAAAAAAAAAAGAAGAATTCTCTCCCCAAGACACAATGTAATTAGAGAATCACCCCAAAAGATCAGAATCAAGACCTGAGTTCTATCTTTGAGACTCTTCTTGTGTTCTTCTCTCATCATCCTTTCCTTTCCTTTCTTTTCTTCTCTAAATCCCAGCGTCTTTTTCTTCCAAAATGACCTCAGAAGCGATATAGGAGTTTTTTTCTTTGAAAATGTACCGAGAAATCGCATGATTCATTCCTTCCTCAGCACAATCACTCCCTGACACTGGAGAAGGGAAACTACCATCCCTCTGGGCCATGGTCCAATGCAGTGGATCTGGGCAGGGCAGGCACCTAACCTCCACAATCCCCTTGGCTCTTCTAGAATAAGTCATGAGGACATTAGATGTCGAGATAATTCAGTTAAACCTCTTGCTACAAAGATGAGGACACCCAACTCAAAGTCATAGACACAACTAGTTAGTTTCTTTACAAATAAGAGACTCACCTTTACACAGCACTTTCTTCACAATGACCCTGAGATGAGTAATATAGCTATGACTGCCCCATTCTATGGGTGGGAAAACTGAGTTCCAGAGAAGCAAAAAAACCTAACCAAAGTCATCAAAGCTAGATGATTCTGCAAATAAAAATAAACCTTTCAATCCCTAGTTACAAAGATAACAAGCCCATGAGGAAGCTAATGCAATGTAATATTTCCTCATTTTATGGGTGAGAAAACAGAGGGCAGAGAGGAAATCGTTTATTGAAGATCACATAGTTCTGAATAGTGAGAGAGAGAGAGAGATAATTTTTTTCTTTCTTTTTTTTTTTTAAATCCTTCCCTTTCATCTTAGAATCAATACTGTGGACTGGTTCCAGGCCAGAAGAGCAGCAAGGATCAGGCAAGGAAGGGGAAGAGACTTGCCCAGAGTCACGCAGCTGAGAAGTGTCTGAAGTCAAATTTGAACCCAGGACTTCCTACCTCTAGGCCTATTTCTCAATCCACCGAACCACCTACCTGTCCCCGGAGATCAAATGTTAATCCAGGTCCTCCAAGCTGAATCTCCTGGCAGATGAGATTCTTCACAATCTCCAAGACTCCAAGCCTAGCCCTGTGCACTGAATCACACAGGATCTCTAGGTGAGTGACAGCCAGGACTAGACCCCAAGTTTGCTGTCTCTCAGTCCCATGCTTTCACTTGAGAGGACAGAAAAGGGGAAAAAAAGAAGAGCCTCAGATTCCCTGGAAGTGACTGATAAGCCATGTATCCTGGATGGCACAGGACCGTGACTCTCTCCATCTGTAACTGCCAACCCTGGGGTCACGCAGTGTCCAGGGGTGACCTTCCTGCCCAAGGCTTGGCACCTCCTGGCCTGCGTATAGCTTTCGCCTCCCAGAATGCCCTCACCTTGGACATCTCTGTGATGGGTCATGTAGAGTAATGCCCAGCGCAGGGTGGTAGCAGTCGTTTCAGTGCCCCCGAGGAACAGGTCGATGATGACTTGGATCAAATTCTCTTCATCAAAGGTGGAGACAGGGTCATCCTTTCTCTGTGAGAGATGAGCATCAGGCAGAATTAGGTTCTGGAGTGGATCTTCCTAGTTCTCTGGCCTTTCTCTTGTTCTGAGGGCTCACTGGTGGGTACCAACTTCTATGGACAACCAGAATCCCCAGGAAGTTCTCAGTTCTGACGTCCATGGAGCCTGATGCTAGCCCAAGTCTATAGAGAGAAAAGTCAGAGAAAGCAAAGGAGCAAGATGGCCCCTGTGAGGAGCCCAAGGAGCTCCAAGAGTCCTCCTAAGGACCAGAGAACTTGGGTCAGATTGACTTCTCAGAAAGGGGGGGCGGGTTGGACTCCCAAGCTCATTATGAGTGTCTAAGAAGAGAGCCGGATCTAGAAGGTAGCCCCAAACTACCGACAGATCTTTTACCTTGGTGATCTGAGCCAAGTAGCAGCTGATAAAGTCCTCTAAGTCCTTGGCCTCCCTTCGCTTGTGGTGCTGAATCTCCTGGCAGATGAGATTCTTCACAATCTCCTGATACCTAAAGATCTTGCGGTGAGGTCCAGGGAGCCGGCGCAGTAGCCAGGGAAAGGCATCATACAGCTGGATAAAAAGACCCACATTTAACAGAAGAGTTTATCGAAGTCATTGGACTCGGCACCAATCAGGAGAAGCCAAGAGTTTCCAGAAGTTCCCACAATCCCTTGGTCTTGGCTTAGGACACAGAGTCCCTATTCCTGGGCCCCTTCTCAAGAACAACAGAAATACCCCAAACCTTGGGAATAGGGGCTGAGGACTGAAGGCAAGAGATTCTTTTGCTTTCCCTCCTGGGGGGTGGGAGCTTCTCATTGGCCCCCTTCAGGTCACTTCTCTCCTGGGTCCCAGAACTGAACTCAACTCAGCAAACATCTCCAGAGATTTGTGTGCAAGGCATGGGATGGGGATTACAGAGAAGATGGCAACTGACAACTTCTGTTCTGGGCACATGGGAGCAAGAGACATTCTATACCATGTCCCTTGGGCCAGGACCTCAAGTTCTGTTACAGCTTTAGTTTTAGAAGTCTTTTTTTTCTGTTTCCTATCTGAGAAAAAAAAGGATAAATGAAAAAGGCAAATAGTGAGTCTGCAAGTGGAAGGAAGATTAGAAAGAGAACAGAGAAAATCCATATCAAAAGAGGAGGATATTGAATTCCTGGGCTTTGAATTGAGATGCTGGTTCTATTACTAACTAGCCAATGATCTTAGGCAAGTCACTTGATTTTACTGAGCCTTAGTGTTTTTATCTATTAAATGGGTCTAATTATGCCAGCCTAACCTGCCCTGCAGGATTGTTGTGAGGAAAACACTTTGTAAATCAGAAAATACCAATATAAGTGTGACCTATCACTGCTGTTATAGGGTGAGATGACAAGCCCAGAGGAGCTTACCAGGACAAGGAGGTACTTGGAAGTACTGTTGGACCTGGGATGACAGGAACATTTGAGGAAGGCGAAAGGAGAAAGAGAGAGGCAATAACGGCAATCATGATTGAGCCCGCCTGTGTCTTGCCCTCCAGATAATCGTTGAGATAAAGACTTTGGGGCCATGATACAAGAATCTTTGAGCATGAAGTGCTGAAATGAGGTTCTTTGGACAAGTCCTGAGATATGAGGCTTTGGACATAAGTGGGTCCTGGGGAGCAAGCGAGGCATTCATTCAGAGCCAAGAGAGAATGGCGGAGGGCACAATGGGAGGTCAATGCCCAGAAAGTGTGTCAGAAGACAGGGCAGGATCCAACCAGGGTCATTAATAAATGGCCTAACCATGGAAACTTGGAAGGATCTCACACCTTTCCCTCTCTGTACAACCAAGAATGGAAACTTTGACTCTGAACCCCTGGACCAACCCTGGTCCAGGGGTTCAGAGTCAAAGCTTCCATTCTTTGAACTCTGGGGTTTGGGCTCGTCTGAGCCCTAAGAGGGAGGTCTGAATCTGAGTACCTGGACTGTGCCTTTTTAGCTCCTATTTTCAGTCTACATAATCTAGGAAGGATTATGCTAGGCAGTGCTGATTACCTTAAAGTATTTGGTTTTATTCATTTATAATATTGATATTAAAGAGCTATACAGGTGGCAGCTAGGTGACTCAGTGGATTGATAGCCAGGGCTAGAGATGGGAAGTCCTGGGTTCAAATCTGGCCTCAGACACTTCCTAGCTGTGTGACCCTGGGCAAGTCACTTAATCCCCATTGCCTAGTCCTTACTGTTCTTCTGTCTTGGAATCAATACATGGTATTGATTCTAAGAGAGAAAGTGTGAAATTTTTTAAAGCTATTTACTAATTGTACTTCAGAGCAGTTGAAATGCAACAGCAATGCAAAACTGCCTGGAGTTTTCCAAAAATTCAGTGAGACAAAGTATTGGTCCAAAAATCTGGATAAAACTTAAGAGATGAAACCCTTTGACTAAGAGATGAACATGGCCACCCACAAAAAGATTCGAGTTAGGAAGGAAAAGCTGCCAACTCCCTGAAAGCCAAAGAAAATCTGGCATTATTGCCCATCCCAGAGGGACCCCTAGTGTTGGCTAGAGGTATGTTAGATCCAGAGCATTTAGTCCTTATTCCTGAACGAGATCAGGAAACTAGTCAACAGCACCTCCCAGTGGTTAAATTGTTTTTTGGCAGCATCAGGCACATCAGAGACACTCAAAAGACACACTCCATGTTGGAGTCACAAACACTGCCCAAAGCTGAGGATCCTCCTTCAATTCCCTGCTGGACGCCATCGAGGCTGTGGGATTAACACAGCTACTCACAAGCTCTGACAATCCAGCCCAGCAGGTTGTCAGAAGGATGGAAATTCCACACTTAGTTTACCCTATGTGACTCTTTTTACAGTGACATTCACTTGCATTGAAATTATTGCAATCAATATCCTTATCCAGCTCAAAGGAGACACAGAAAAACAATACAGGTTCATGGCAAGAACAATCACAGCCATAGACTACCACTATCCCAAAATAAACCCCTGTACAACCCCCTAGAGTATAGACATTTCCCCTAGAATCAGCCTAGCAAAAAACCAGCAGTTAGTGAGTTAATGCAAGTTTCTAAAGTTCCCAGCAAGAAAATACCTGGCCTGAGTTTGTTTCCAAACTCCTACAGACCAAAGAAACAGTGAAACACAAAGAAATTAAGGCAATGACAAATTAGCACAGAATCACCCTACCAGAACTGTATTCTTAGTGATCCTATAACAGAAAGAACACCATGGGAACAAAACTTGGACCAGACTGATATTATTGTATCTTATTGGATGTAATCAACTACCATAACTATCTCCTTGATTGATGATGGGAATGAATAGTATAACGTATCTATATACATAATATAATTAGTTAAAATATAATTAACTATTATGCTTAGCTAGGAACTGATGTACTTGTACCTTACGGATGGCTGAAAATATTAAGTTCCAACAAGCCAGGACATAATGAATAATTCTTGACAAGCTTCCTTCTTTGTTTAACCACAGTAAGATAATTAGTAAATGCTAATCTTGTGATGTTTCAAAAGTTAATATGTGATTTTGAATGTATGGGAAAATCAAAACCTGTATGAGATCATAAAGAAAAAAGGTATAAAAATGAAAATCAGCAGATGGCAAGAAAGAAGGAACAGCCTCTGCAATTTGACTTGCACTCTGGCTCGTTCTCATTTCATTCTTTGCTACGCCATCCTACCTCCAGAGACCCAACCAAGCAAAGAGCAGGCTCTTTGCAATTCCCCAAAGGTACGATCAGTCCATTTGTGACTCTTTCCGATGGGAAGGGAGTGTAGCACATAACTGATAGGGGCTATGTAGAATAATTAATGGATACATGTGCTTGAATTCTTGTTATCATCTCCTCGATGGTATCCCTACTTCCAGTTTCTCCCCACCCCTACCCCACCCCATCTGATGCATCTGCTATACAGCCACCAAAGTTATCTTCCTAAAGCACAAGTATACCATGTCACTTCTAGCTCAATTTTCTGTGGCTTCCTTCTGTTGTCTGAATAATAAAATACCAATTCCTCAACTTAGCTTTGCAAGCCCTTCAAAGACTGGTTCTGGACCACCTTTCCAGATTTATTTGACATTATGTCCCTTACTTTGCTCTATATTTCTTGTCTTCCTTGCTGCCCTCTGGGCTCACTATTACATATCCCACCTCCATACCCCTGTAGAGGCTTCCTGTCCCTTGTAAAGCACTTCTTCCTCACCTTTAGCTTTAGAATCATTAGCTGCCTTGAGGCATCAGCTCAGAGGCCACCTCTTACAGGAAGCCTTACCTGATCCCTTCCTGCAATGATTAGTGCATTTTTCTATCTCAGATTATGTGTCTCCATGTTTGTATGCTGTCTTACCCAAACCAAACAGAAGCTTCTGGTTTTCGTATTACCCGTGGGACCTTTGCATTTAATCCAGTGCCTACCACAAGGTAGATCCTCAATGAGAGTTTGCCAGCTTGATTGAATTGATTCAAATATGATCTAAAGCAATTTTGAGAATCTGAAACTTAGCTTCCCTTCCCCAGGATTTGAGAGGTGAGACTTTACTCGGAGCAGGTCCTTCCCATGAAAAGTAACACTTTGGAACTTTCTTTGGTTAGTGGAATGGTGCCAACCCAAATTACAGCCACCAGTTTATCGGATCTCTTATTCTGAAGATATACTAGCACAATGCTTGCCCAACATTGACTGACTAGCAAGAGGCTTGTAGATCTTGACTCTTGCCATAAAATGTGAGATATGGCCTACGTAACACAGCTGGTTAGTTCCATCATCAGACTCACAGAGGGGTAGCGAATGAAACAGTGTCAATATGGAGGGAAGTCTCTAAGTATAGTGTCTCAGGGGTCTATTCTTGGTTGTGGGCTATTTAGTGCAGACCACTGCTTTTTAATCAAATTAACCAATGGTTTCTTCATTTGATTGTTCTTTACCTTCATAAGCCAGCTCCTTCTCTTATTTATTAGTTCAATGGTTTTCTTACTTTCAATTTTACTAATCTCTCCTTTGATTTTTAGGATTTCCAATCTGATGTTTAATTGGAGATTTAAATTTTGTTTTTTTTTTTCTAGTTTTTTTAGTTGTATACCCAATTCATTGATCTGATTTTTCTCTACTTTGTTGTGTAAGTATTTAGAGATATAAATTTTGCCCTAAAAGTGTGGAATACTTCATAAATTTGCGTGTCATCTTTGTTCAGGGGCCATGCTTTTGGGGGGATGGTTGAGGAGCAAGTAGGTTTGCAGTGGATGGAGCATTGGGATTGTTATCAGGAAGACTCATCTTCATGAGTTCAAATCTAGCCTCAGACACTTATTAGCAGTGTGTCCCTGAGCAAGTCACTTCTCCCTGTTCACTTTAGTTTCTTCATCTGTAAAATAAGCTGGAGAAGGAAATGGCAAACCACTCTAGTGTTTTTGCTAAGAAAATTCCAAATAGAGTCACAGAGTTGGACAGGATGAAAATAACTCAACAACAACATGTTGGATTTTTTTTTAACAAACTGGTTAAAAAGGAGTTGCTAATACTCTTATCAAGACCATACAGTCAGGGGGAAGAGCTCACCAACTGAATGACAAAACTGAGATCCAAAAATATCTCAGTTGGAATACTGGGCTAAAAATAAGAAGATAAAATTTAGCTGAGATAAGTGTAAAATTCTAAAGTTTTGTTCAAAAGACCAAGTGCTAGGAGAAAGTAGGTGGCTCCCTAGATAGAGAGCAAGATCTAAAAATGAGAGGTCCTAGGTTCAAATCTGGCTTCAGACACTTCCTAGCCATGTGATCCTGGGCAAGTCACTTATCTCCCATTTCCTAGCCCTTATTGCTCTTCTGCCTTGGGACTGATACTTAGTTTGGGGTCTAAGATAAAAGGTAAGGGTTTAAAAAGAAAAAATAGATCAAGGTCCCAAGTACAAGATGGGGGAAGAACTGATTGATGGGCAGTTTAAGTGAAGAAGCCTTGGGGATTTGGGTCATCTAAGGACTTGAGGCAAGTCAATAGTGTGAGGCAACTGGTAAAAATGCTGAGGTGATTTGGGCTATATTGCTAAAAGCATATTGCCCAGAGAAGGCTATGTCTTAGTACCTTCCGCACTCCCCCCCTCAAACCACTATATTGTTAAAGCGGAATATCCAGACAACAGTGACCAGAATGATGACCCAGAAAGCATCTTAGAAGATCACTTCAAGGAAGTGGGAGGCTTATTCTGGAGACCAAAAGAGCTCTGAGTGACTTGATCACTCTGTTCAAATTGGAAGATGCTACCTTCATTTTCTGTGGCTCCAAAGGTCAGGACCAATTGGGGAAAGCTACCAACAGGAAGGTTTTAGCCCAACGTACAATTACATCTGATCAGCAATGACTTGGGTTCCCTCTTCCCTACCAGAAAGGGTCCAGGCAGGGAGAGCTGGTAGAGATACTGAAGCTCATACTGTCAGGCTGTCAGCCAAGCCTGGTATTGTCCATGCATAAATTGATGTGACACAGGAATGGTGGAGAGAATGCTGAGCTCGACGCGATACTGACTACCTACAGAACACGGGAAGTTGCTGCAGTACTCCGGGAAGAGAGACACTTTGGGAAAGAAGAATGGAAAACCTCAGACTTCTAGAAAAGCCGCCTCCTCTATGTGTCCCTGACTTCTAGCCTCCCCAGAGACTTCCCAGAGAGAATTTCCCTTTGGATGAGATCAGTCTCATTTTCTTGGTTAAACCGAGATCCCATCTACCTTCCCTCTAAAGGTCGTATTGACACTTGTTTATTTGGGGAGACATTCTAGTTTAGGTAACTTCCCTGTTTTCTGTCTGCTATTTTGCTTAGATAAATGGGTTTACTCACATTTACTATTGGTGATAACAGTAAATATTTACAATAATGCTTTAAATCTTTCAAAGGTTACTGTTTACAGGTTTACAAATATTACGTCCATTTATAAACACATCTGGCAGGTAGGGCTTTTATTATCACCATTTTATAGATGAGGAAACTGAAGCATATTGAGGTTAAGTGACTTACCCAGGATCATGGAGCGAGGAAGTCCAGATTTGAACTCAGATCTTCCTGACTCCAAGTTCTGTGTTTTGTCCACTTTTTTGCAGAATCTTTTGTAGATGGCATTTGGTGGGAAGGAGCCATGCTGGTGAATATGAGCTAAGGGCTTACAGTAACCAAGGGATCGGCTTTTGTTCAGAGCTAGATTCGAGCACTCCTAGATCAATTCTATTTCACAGGGCTTTCTCTCTCTCTCTTTGCCCTGTGCTAAACCTCCTCTCCTCAGAGGGGACCCGGACATTGGCTCATATCTATACATGCCCACCGTGAGTCATGTATTTCTACCTTGAGACAAGCCATGAGGCATATGGATCTGACACAGGCAAGCCTATCTTATAGTGGCATGGGCCAGGGGGTTGGAATAGTTGACCTTTGTGATCCTTTCCAAGTCTGAGATTTTGAGATTTTTAATTTTAACAAGATCTCAGGGCTGCCCTAATCTCCCTATACCCTACATGCCAGTGCCCCCAGCTTCCCACCAAGCCCAGTTAACAATGAACCACACCCCCTCCTTCCACTACAAGTGGGGACGTTGGTGTAGGTGGCCTACCAGGAAAAAAACTACTGGGGAAAAGGATTTGCCCACTCTTTTCTCTCCGCCACAACTGCCCACTTAGATGCTACTTGGGTTTCTTTCCATTGAGTCTCAATAGATAGGTATTAACTAAGGAGACCAACTCTCCGTGGGATATTTCTCATAGGTCATTCATTACCCAAGAAGACATTGAAATCATTGAATGGCTGAATGGCAGCATGATCCCGCCCAACCCCAGCTTACCCTGCGCCAGATGGTATTGACAAAGGCCAGCCCAAAATCAATTGCTTTCATCAGCTCTTGGAAGAAGGGATCCCCATGGGGGAATCGATGGCCAAACACTAGAGCGCAAATCACATTGGCTGCTGCCCTGACGATAGGTACATGGGGGTCAAAGGATTTGCCTTTGGGAGAGAAAGGAGAAGGGTTAGGATAAGGACATAAAAACCAGTGGCAGTAGAAGTCCTAGCTCTACCTACATAGTACTGATCTACCTACTAGTACTACCTACATAGTACCCCAGGCTGATCAAAAAAGGGATAATGACTTCTTTTTCCCTTCTCTCCTCTCCCCTTTCCTTCCTTTCCTTCCCCTCCTGTCCTTGTTCCTTTTTTCTCCCTTTTTCTCCCACCCCTCTTTGAACTGACCCAGCCCAACCTTGATTTGTAACTACAAGAGCTATTACCACCCATCTACCAACTCATCCCTCTCCCCACCTCACACACACACCCAAGCTGCATGTTGAAAAGGTAATAAGGTATCAAAAAGAAAATTTGGAATTAGAAAGGAGCTAACAAGCTGTATGACTATGGACAAGTAGCTTAGCCTCTTTGAGTCTCAGTTTCATCATCTGTAAAACCACAGAGAGGCATCATAGCATGGACCAAGAACTGGCCTTACAGTCAAGAAGACTTGGAGGTCAAGTGTCCACTGTACCACCTGCTAACTATGTGTCCCTAGATAAGTCATTTAATCTCTTTGTGATGCTCCAAGAGGATAAGCACAGAGTAGAGGCTCACTGCATTGGTAAAGGTGGTTTCCTCAGGAATTCCCTGATTTAAAATGTTGAATTCCTTGATCTGGGAAGAAAGTCAAATTCCTGGATTCTCAAGGTTATGGTCTGAGGTCTGTAAAAACCACTCTGTAAACCTCACAGTGCTTTATGTCAGCTACTCTCATTGTTGTCTACTTCAACCTCAACTTCCCATTTCCTACCATTCTGTCTGCGAAAGATCTCCACCAGGTACTGAGCCTCCTCCTGCAGTCGTTGCTCTAGGACTTTCTTGCCCATTCCCAGACCACGTAGGGTGGTGAGGCCAAAACGTCTCTGTTGTTGCCAGGCATGACCACTGGTTGAGATGATCCCTGATCCCAACAAAAAAAGGAAGGTTCAGTGAAAAACATTCCATCTCTGCTTTACTAGGACCAGTGCCTACATTCCCAGGACTCCAGCAAAGGAACTATGGGACAGCAGAACACACCCAGCCAAAGATGGAGTTTCTGATGCTATTATTGCACCTGTTGTCCAATACTGATATTAGAGTGGCCAACAGGGATCCTCATTCTACGACCACCATCTTTTTGCCATTCACTCTGCCTGCTGCTCTCTCTGACCAGAGGCCACAGGCTGGGAGACTTAACCCTCTAGGATCTGAACCTGCTCTCCTGGATCTTAATTAGCTCCTGTCCTAATCAGCAGGTGCTCTCTCCCCGCCATTTTCCATGCTGCCATGCATATATCATCTCCCCAGTCCCAACCAGTTCTGCAACCATTATCAAATCAATACTTTCAATGCTATTGAAAAATGTGTTAACCTATTGCCCTATGACTACATTCACCATCCTGCTTATTTCTCCTTCCCTGGCTACCAATCCCTTGTATGTGCCTACAACATCCCAGACCCTTCTCGTCAGGTCTTCCCAATGACCTCTCTGTCGTGCCACTCCTGGACACGGGGAGAGCCTTACCTTTGTCACCAAAGAGGTCCTCAAAGAGGGGAGTAACTGGCCGATCGGCAAAGTCCTCTGAATGAGTGACCAGGGCGTCCTTCACTGCCTGGAAACCATTGAGTACAACCACTGGGGTTGACCCCAGCCACACAGTAAAGATGCTTCCATATGTCCTGGTCAGCTGCAGAGGGAAGACATGACTGTGTTGTCTGGTAGAATCGATCGCCTCGCTGTGCTACTTAGCTCATGACCAGACAAATCACTTCCCCTTTGGGCCTCAGTTTCCTCTTTTACAAAATGAGAAGATTGGAGTCTCAAGGGTTTGGCAATGTAGAACGGGGAAATTGGGCCAGCTTTTTCTCTTCTGTGGACCATGTGGGTTATACTTTTACCACAGTCACATCCCTAGGAGTTCTTACTCACGGGCCCAATGGCAGCTTTGCCCTAGGTTAGACAAACTTCTGAGAGGAGCTCAGACCCGGAAGGGGCCTTCAAGGCAACTTCTAACTGACTCCCAGAAGTCCGTCTTCAGGATACACAGGCAGTCAAGGTAGTATAAAGAAAAGAGAATTGACTCAAACCCTACTTCTAGGGCTTAGTACCCATGGGACTTTGGGCAAGGCATAGTCTCCCTGGGCCTCAGTTTCCTTAGCTGTAAAGTGATAGCATAGGAGGCTCTGGGCCCTGGAGTTCTCTTCCAACTCTAGTTCTAGACAAAGGGTCATCCAGCCTTTGCTTGGACATTTCTAATTATGAGGCCATTTTCCCTTCCATCAATCCTAAATTCTCCTCTTTACAATTCCCAACCAAGGCTCCTGTTCTGCCCTTTGCAAACTAAGAGCGAGTCGAGTCCCTCTTCTACGGGAAGGACAGCTCTTCAGACACTGGAAGACAGCTCCCAAGTCTTCTCTTCCCCAAGGCAAACACTCCAGTTTCTCCTTCCCAGCCAGAAGCCTCGAAGGCAGGAGAGTGGGATGACACGCTCCAGGAGAGGCTCCATAGGAGGGACCTCGGCTGGGGAGGAAATCGGCCTCTGAGATGGGCTGCGCTGCCTTTCCAGACAAGCTCCTTGAGCGTCGCAGGCAGCCGATGGCCAGTTATTTTTAGCAAATGTCTCTGCACGAGTAATAAGATCATGAACATCTTCTGTGGCGGCTGAAGTTCATCAGGTTGGGCAGCAGAAGCCAACGAGTACCATTTCAGGTTGCTCCGGCCCAGCCTGGAACTCCAAGGATGAGGGTCGAGAGAAAGGCGAGCCCTTCCCTTGGATTCTCCTTCTTGGCTCCCCTCCTTTCCTCGTGCCTTGAGAGCAGGCTCCCTTCCACTGTCCTGCGTGGGGAAGGAACAGGGGAGGGAAGGAGGGCAAACACCTGCAGCGTTAAAGGGATGCAGGTCGCCATGGAAACCCTACCTGGCTGAGCTTCTCAGGGTGAAGCTGGAAACGCAACTGCAACAGATTTCCAAGGACGGGCAGTGGGCAGGGACCAGGAGGAAACTGGGTTCGAGCGAGGAAGAAGGCAAGCATCCTCAGAAGTAGGAATGAGGTGGCCAGAATGGCCAAACCAGTGACCAGGGAAAACATGTCACTGGCTCAGCTTCACATCCCAAAGACTTCTCTCCCCACTCTCTCTTCTTCTCTTCCTCTCAACTCTGTTCTTTCTCTTCTGTTGTCCTTTTGGGCTTTAGCCACTTGTTTGCCTCTCCTTTCTTCTATTCGCTGTCTCCTCTGCTTCCCTCAATTGCACTCCATCATTTCTCCTCTCCCTGTTCTCCTTATTCGGTTTACTCTCCTCCTCTGTCCTTTCTCTGCCCCCTTCCTTTCTAGCCTCTCCTCCTCCCCGCTCTCTAGTTAGCTCCTACCTTCTCCTCTTTCCTATCTATATTCTTTTCTTCTTCCCTGATGACTTCTCTATTTCTCTTCTTCTCTCTTCTGTTCTCCCTGCTTCCATTCTTGTCTCTTTTCCTTTCTTACTTCATCTTCTCTTTTGCCTCCTCTTCTTTCCTTCCTGCCTCCTATAGGAGCACATGAAGCTTCCTTCCTCTCTCTCCTTCTTTTATGTCCAAGGCCCTGTGCAAGCTGCACCCAATGAGAAAAAGCCTCAGGACTTTCTGCTTGGTGGAGTGGAGTAATTTCCATTTGGTCACAGTGGCTGTGCCCGCACCCTTGCCCCCCAGCAGGAGCTTAGCCTGGCACAGGCAGAGATGGCCTCGCCCTGAATAGGGAGCACCAGCGCTCGCCCACTCCCTTGACCCTTCAGAGAGCCGGCATTATCTGGGGATCGGGGCTGACAAACAATAGCTCGATGGTTCAGGAGACTGACTCCCAGGCCCCTTCCCCATTTCTCTTTTTTTTAATGTTTAAATTTATTTTATCAATTATGTGTCATAACAAATTTAACCCGTAACTTTTCCAGAGTTATGTGATCCAACTCCCCATTTCTCTCGAGCCAGCCTGAACTGTCGATGGAGCCACAGCTAGCAGCCACATCCAGAAGAGCCCCGTTTCCATGGAGAGAGAGGAAAGTCAACCAATCCTGTCTCTAATCTCATGAGGCAACAGTCTTTCTTTTTTTAACCCTTACCCTCCATCTCAGAATCAATACTATGTACAGAATGCAGAAGAGGGATAAGGGGCTGGGCAATGGGGATTAAGTGACTTGCCCAGGGTCACACAACTAGGAAGTGTCTGAGGCCAGATTTGAACCCAGGACCTCCTGTCTCTAGGCCTGACTCTCCATCCACTGAGCTACCCAGCTGCCCCACCACAATAGCCTCTTAATAGCTGTCTCACTTCAAGTCTCTCCCCAGTCCACCCTTTTTACCACTCCCAGGCATTTCAAGGTCATTATGAATGAACCGGAATGCATTCACTTCTCCATGAAATCTATCCCTATTCCTAACCCTCCATTTTCCTTCTTTCTTTCTCTCCTTTTCATTCCAGGATTCACTCAGTTGAAAGTTAGGCACCACACAGCCCTGTAGCCATTGTCCTGGTCCTACTCAACAGGAAGGAGATGGAGCTTGCTGGGTCCCACATCGCCCCAAGTGATCAGGGGCCTCCATCCCATGGTGGGGAAGTTTCACACTCCAGAGTTCTCAAAACATGGGGGTGGGAGGGGCATACTTTGGTGGGGGTCCTCTGCTCCTCAGCTTCATCTCTCTCTGCACTGGACTGTTTTGGGGGTGGTGCCTCGATCACTGTAGATTTACCCACTCAGAAATCGCTCGTAAGCCCCCGTTTCTGGCAAACTCTACTTGAACTGCTATTCCTGCCCCTTCAACAGGTGATCTTTGTATGCCGGAGTCGGTGCCCCACAGAAAGGGGCAGCTAAGCTTGGCGATCACATCCACTTGTTTTGTCCTGAGCACAGAAGCAACAACAACAATCTGGCAAGCAGTGGCCCAGCCGCCATTCTTCCTGGGCTCAGCAGTCCCCTACGCATCCAGAAGCTACTTCAAACCCAGGCATTCTAGCGACCGTGCAGGGCATTTACTGTATCCTCAACTGCTTCTCCTGAATCTGGAAAAGGGGCAGAGGGAAGGGGGATTTCCCACATTAGTTGATCTGAAGTCCTATCCTCAGTTTCCCTCTAATCCTCTAGGTAGGACACTTGATGGAGATCTAAGCCAGTTGCAGATCTAGAAAAATAATTTCCATCATGCAAAGGAGAACTCAAAAGCAATGCTGAAATGAGAATGACCAAGGTTGACCTCAGAAAAGAGGAGGAGGAGGAGGAAGGCTTTCTTCCCTTTCCTTGAAGCGTCAAATAGTGCATCCGCTCTAAGGCAAGCTCGCTGGGTTTTGTTCATCAGCTTTTGAGGGCACCTGAATGGGGAGAATCTTTTTTTCCCAGCATGGGTTTGTGATGCTCCTTACCCAGTTCTTGGTTGGCAATGGGTACAAGAGCTGTTCCATCACCCTTTGGGTGCCAACTTTAATTTTGAGGAGCCTTTGCATTCCAACCCTTGAAGCCTCGTTGCACCACTGGAAGAATATCGTCAGAAAAGATGGGCCATTTTTTCAAGGAGAAGCTTGGGGTTGTCAAGATTGCCGGGGAATTTCCTTCAAGTAATTCAGCTGATCCTCCTTTTTTTCCTGTTTCCTTCTGGACCCAGCACTTCCTTCATCGGGAGCTTCTCTCCAAGGCAGCTGTACCGAGACGCAGCTTTACGGATCGTCGCTCCATCTGCACTTCTTATTTGGGACAATAAACAAATCTCGTCAACTTGGTTTTTCCAGTAGGGATCACAGAAGGTGCTGTTAGACAGACAGGCGTGCGCGTGTGTATACACGCACACACACACACACACACACACACCCCTAATGGGTTTTGGTTCGAGTTCTCCTATGTTACTTTGTTTTCTAGTTTTACGGGTACGAGTCTTGTCCCCCTCGCTTCATGGCGGAGTTCAGGGTGACTTCATTCCACCCAGTGCCCAATACAATGCTTGGCGCCTTATAGACATTTGGTAAAAAAGTTTTAAAGGGAATTAAAATGGAATCTTTCTATGATTGACTTCGGTGTGATCATTAGCGGCCCTTCAATCCCTCCTGCTCCATCGCTACTCATGATGAGGCTCGACAGATCCCGGAAATTGGACTAGATAAGAGCTAGTCCCTGTCCTTGGGTCCCCATAGAGGGAAGTTAAGAGGGACACACGTAAATGTGACCTGAGCGTGTTTCTGGATGAAATGAGAACCCTGAAAAGCAGACATTGAGAAAAAGTCATCGGATTTGGCAAAGCGAGAGATCATCGGTAGCTCCGAAGACATGGATTTCAGTTAAGTGGGGAGGCCTAGGGCCGGATCGAGTGAGAAAGATTAAAAAGACATTTTTCCCATGTACTGAAATGAAACTTTCATCTGGTTCCAACCTGCTCTCCTCCTCCTTCTTTCTCTTCCTTCTTCCCTCACCCCAGGATCAAAGTGATCCGCTTAGACGGAACAGGGCCCCGATGGCTTCCTTTCTCCTGACCTGGAGACATGCCAGACTTGGATCAGGTTTCTCCAGTGATGGCTTCCCAAGGAATACAAAGATGCGGATGGGATTCGAAAGCCCTTTAGACTCAAGACTTAAGTAGATGGCATCGAGCTCTTTTGCTACCTTTGGACACCTATTTGGCTCTTAATAAATGTTTATTGATTGATTTGTTGATTGATGGATTAAATCCCCCAGTCCATAGCTACATAGAGTTCTCAGGTTCTTGGAGTGAAAAGGAAACTCGAGGATCTCTCGATGAAGAACCCAAGACCTTTACTTTATAAACAGTGTTCTAGATCTTTGCATCAACTAACAGGGGACATGGGAGTAGAAAATGGCTTCAGACCCAACTTAAGCATCGTTCTTCTCCTCTGCAATAAGACGTAAACAGGGCAGCCATGTGGTGCAATGAAGAGAGCACTGTACCTGCAGTCAGCCAGCCAGACTCTGGGCAAGTCACAACCTGTTTGCCTCAGTGCCCCATGTGTAAAATGGGGATAATATAGCACCTACTTCCTAAAGTTTCTGGGAACATAAAATGAGATAATATTCACAAAATCCACTAGAGAAATGCTGCCCTTTATCATCATCATCATCATCACCATCATCATCATCATCATCATCATCATCATCATCACCATCATCATCATCATCATCATCATCATCATCACCATCATCACCATCATCACCATCATCACCATCATCATCATCATCACCATCATCATCATCATCACCATCATCATCATCATCACCATCATCATCATCATCATCATCATCATCACCATCACCATCATCATCACCATCACCATCATCATCATCATCATCACCATCATCATCATCATCATCATCATCATCATCATCATCACCATCACCATCATCATCACCATCACCATCATCATCATCATCATCATCACCATCATCATCACCATCACCATCACCATCATCATCATCACCATCATAATCATCATCATCATAATCATCATCATCACCATCATCATCATCATCATCATCATCATCATCATCATCAACAACATGCCCTCCTTCCAACATGCACAACCAGAGAGTCGAACTTTGGTTGAGTCTGTCGTTCTGTTTTCTAGCACAGTGCCTACGCCAGAGAGCGCTCAGCCTTCTTTGCCTGAGGTCAAAGCGACAGTCTAGATTTCCCCTAGAACAGAAACACTCCAATGTGGTGCCACTGGAATCTGGGCCCCCTCCGGGATACTTCTAATTCCCCTGGCAGCTGCTAACTCAGCAAAAGCCCAAACTGTGGTAATTCTGCTGGGTCAGTACCAGAGGGGAAAAGCCAAGTAGGGCAGAGTCTGGCATGGAATTGAGGTTTTGTAAGATTTAGTCACTTGAAGGCTTTGGCAATTAAGAAGCTTCATTAATTAAGCCTGTCAATTAAAAGTTTCATTAATCCTTCAGAGGATCACAAGTCCCAGGACTGGAAGTGCCCAAGTCCAACCTCCTCATTTTACAGATGAAGGAACTGAAGAGGCCCTTAGAGATGAAGTACTTGCCCAAGGTCACACAGACAATAAGCTCAAGCTGGGTTTTGAATTCAGCTCCTCTGTCTCCAAATTCAGGACTTTTTTTGGCATGATCATGTCTTCCCCTTTGTGCCTTTCTCTTCCCCATTGCTTGAAGGACTTCCTGAGTTCTTGATAACTACTTCATGGAGCTCCGCGGAGTCTGGCAGATCCAACAATTTGGAAAGACTTCCAGGTCAAGCTCAGAAAAAGATGAGCTCGTACCTCCTGTTTGGTGAGGCCTGACCCGGAGCACCTTTTCCTTTTCATGAGGGACTCCCAGCATGCTCGCTTCATTCCCAGCTCACTTCCTTCCTTTGGATTTGTTTCCTTTGATCTGTTCCCACCCTTCACTGTGCATTTTACTCAGTTTGTTGTTGTTTAAAAGGAAAGAAAAAGAAAGGTCTCAGCGCACAGCTGCGTGGCCCAGCAAAGCAAAGTTCCTCGGGGCGCCGGTCTGAAAATGGGTCCCTTTCCACATCCCTTCTCTCTCTGTCAGAGGTCAGTGGCAGATTTCATCTTCATTCTTTTGGACTCAGAGCTGATCAGTGCAGGGAGCAGAGTTCAAAAGTCTTTCAAAGCTGTTTTTCTCGAATGTTTCATTGTATAAGTTATTTTCCCAGCTCTGCTCGTTTCACTATTCACAGAGGTCTTCTCCGTTTCCTGTGAAACCGTCCATTTTGTGGGAAGACCCCAACTGCCATGTGGGGAGGACACTGAGGCCACAGCTTGAGGGAGGCTCTGGCCCATCTCTGCCTGTGTCTAGTGGCGCCAGTTCAAGAAGGGAGATCCCCTTCCCCAACCCCTCCTCAATGTCCCTGAGAATCAGAACTTTTGGCTGAACCCATCTGCCCATCAAGAGGGAGTAGAGGGGGCAGCTGGGTAGCTCAGTGGATGGAGAGCCAGGCCTAGAGATGGGAGGTCCTAGGTTCAAATCCGGCCTCAGACACTTCCCAGCTGTGTGACCCTGGGCAAGTCACTTGACCCCCATTGCCTACCCTTACCACTCTTCTGCCTTGGAGCCAACACACAGTATTGATTCCAAGATGGAAAAAAAAAAGAGGGAGTAGAATTTGGTGGAAAAATGATGAAATGGATTAATGAGGAATTTAATGATTTACTCTAGCACAGGGTTCTGCAGGTCCAGTTGGAGAAGATAAGTTTTGTTTGCGAGCCACAATGATGGGACCGAATGTCAGCCTATATCAAGGCGGTGTGTCCTTCTTGACGATTCCTTTTCCTATAGACAACCCCTTCAAAGCACCCGAGGCTGCACTTACAACAAGAATTTACCATCCAAGCATTAACAGTAATGGCGGCATTTGTCTCAGGATTCCAGCGGTCTTCTGCTTGAACTATCTCTAAAGTTCTTTCATCCACTTGTTCACTGCTGTGATCCAAACCCAGATGACCCCTCGGTACTTTACCTCCTTGCCAGCAGTCTTGGCCTCATGAGAGTACTCTCTCCCTTCTCTCCCAGTTACCCTTTCCTCCACTCCCCATGCTCTATCTATCTATCTATCTATCTATCTATCTATCTATCTATCTATCTATCTATCTATCTATCTATCTACCTGTCTGTCCATCCATCTGTCTGTCTGTCTGTCTGTCTGTCTGCCTATCTATCTATCTATCTGTCTGTCTGTCTGTCTGCCTGCCTGTCTGTCTGTCCGTCCGTCTGTCCGTCCGTCCGTCCATCCATCCATCCATCCATCCATCCATCCATCTATCTATCTATCTATCTATCTATCTATCTATCTATCTATCTATCCATCTATCTATCTATCTGTCTCTCTGTCTGTCTGTCAGTCTATCTGTATGTTCATTCATTTGTCCGCCTGTCTATCCATCCATTTGTCCATCTGTCTGTACATCCATTTGTCCATCTGTCTGTCTATTCATCCATTTGTCTATCTGTCTGTCCATCCAGAGACTGGACCGAGCTATAAAACAGACTGAGACAAGCTCAATAGAATATCTCGGAAATGGCCTCAGAAGTGCGCCATGCGCTGTTTAAACTCCTGTTCCTATTTTGATCCTCTTGTCCAGCCCAGTCAGACCTCATCTCTTAAATTTGATTTTTTGTTTCCTTCCCTCCATTCACGCACGTGCTCATCTGAGACGACTAAAGTTCTTCCAGCTTTGGACAACAACCGCTTTTAGAAACCGTAAAGTGGTTATGAGAGAACAAGAGCCCGAGATTCTGACTTTTTTCGAAATGGAGCACGTGTGTCCTGTGGCCAGCGTCTTCCCTCTCCGTCGATTAGGAGACTCGACCCATTTCTCCGAGCTCTAACGAGATGCTGAAGGTACCATCCGAGGAGGGAGGGAGATGGATGAACAGTTGTCATACCGACGGAAGCAACATGACCAGGAGCATCCGTCTCGTTTAGAGATTTGGTAGAGATGGAGGTTCATTTGGGGCTCGTGACGAATGTGGCTGGAGAATTGCTACTGGATTTAGAGCATCCGCAGAACAGAGAATGTGACGTACTTCATGCACGTTGGTGAAAGAGCGAGCTCGTCTCCTTCTGCAGAGAGCGGAGCTTGGAAGTCAAACATCCCTCGTGCTCCAAAGTGGGGCCGTGGACTTCTTGTCATTGTCACTGAAACTCTGTGGGGGGCTTGGTTGGAGCTTTTACTTAATCTGCCTTCCAATACCTGGCTTAATATAGCCCTGAATGAATGATGCAACTTGTCAAAGGACGACTAATCGACTAATAACTCCACTGTTGATTCATTTTTCTTCAATTATGTTCCATAAAGGGGGCAGCGGGGTGGCTCAGTGGATGGAGAGTCAGGCCTAGAGACGGGAGTTCCTGGGTTCAAATCCAGCCTCAGACACTTCCCAGCTGTGTGACCCTGGGCAAGTCACTTGACCCCCATTGCCTACCCTTACCACTCTTCTGCCTTGGAGCCAATACACAGTATTGATTCTAAGATGGAAGGAGAGGGTTAAAAAAAAAGATGCTATAAATATTTTTTGTAAAAATAGATCCTTTTCCCCTTTCTTTGATTTCTTTGGAGGTAAAAGTATAGTTGTAGTATCACTGCAATAAAGAGTAGAAGTAATCATCAGAGCTAGGATTCATATAGCCTTGCTGTTGTTTCATTCTATGCTCATAACAACCCTGGAACATAAATGTTATTCTTATCCCTGTTTTATAGATATAGAAACTGAGGCAGACAGAGGTTAAGTGACTTGCTCAGGGTCACACAGCTAATAAATATCTAAAGACAGACATGAACTCAGGGCCATTCTTTTTTTTTTTAAACCCTTGTACTTCGGTGTATTGTCTCATAGGTGGAAGATTGGTAAGGGTGGGCAATGGGGGTCAAGTGACTTGCCCAGGGTCACACAGCTGGGAAGTGGCTGAGGCCGGGCTTGAACCCAGGACCTCCTGTCTCTAGGCCTGACTCTCACTCCACTGAGCTACCCAGCTGCCCCGCATTCTTTTTTTTTTTTTTTTAAACCCTCACCTTCTGTCTTGGAGCCAAGGCAGAAGAGGGCTAAGGGCTAGGCGATGGCGGTTAAGTGACTTGCCCAGAGTCACACAACTAGGAAGTGTCTGAGGCCAGATTTGAACCCAGGACCTCCCATCTCTAGGTCTGGCCCTCAATATACTGAGCCACCCAACTGCCCCCTCAGAGTCATTCTTACTCTAGGTCCAGCATCCCATCCACTGTCTCACTTAGTTATATGCACATTTTAGTAACTCTTTGGTCATAGCTATGAATTGCTTTTTAGAAAGAATTCAGTTCCCTTTCCAAACTTTACCTCCTTGCCAGCAGTCTTGGCCTCATGAGAGTACTCTCTCCCTTCTCTCCCAGTTACCCTTTCCTCCACTCCCCATGCTCTATCTATCTATCTATCTATCTATCTATCTATCTATCTATCTATCTATCTATCTATCTATCCATCTACCTGTCTGTCCATCCATCTGTCTGTCTGTCTGCCTATCTATCTATCTATCTATCTATCTATCTATCTATCTATCTATCTGTCTGTCTGTCTGTCTGTCTGTCTGTCTCTCTGTCTGTCTGTCAATCTATCTGTATGTTCATTCATTTGTCCGCCTGTCTATCCATCCATTTGTCCATCTGTCTGTACATCCATTTGTCCATCTGTCTGTCTATCCATCCATTTATCCATCCATCTGTCCATCCATTTGTCCATCTGTCTGTCTATTCATCCATTTGTCTATCTGTCTGTCCATCCATCTGCCCAGCTGTCTGCCTCTCCTCTCTATCTGTTGACTCTATGTAATCCCCAAGTCAAGCATCATTGGGGGACTGTGTTGTATTATGGCCGCTCCCTTGCTGCCCACAGAAGCAGTAGCCACGAGGAACTGAGCAGATTCCGATTATGTGTTCCCTGAAGCTCCAAGGTCCAAAGTGGCAGGTAGTCCAGGGGGTTGGTATGTTCTAGGTCTAGGAGAACAGCAGGCATGTGGCCACTCAGCAGATGGGCAATGACTGAATTCCCTCCATTGTTCCTAGGCTAACAGTGAACTGCCATGCAGGCCCGCCTGCCCACTGATGCCCAGATCACAGGATCAGGGCTCTCTCTGTAAGTGGAGGGAAGAGGCCAGGGTGCCAGAAGCAGGGCCCTCACGCTGATTCGGATTGGATCCATCTTTAGAAACCTGCACCCTCTGAAGAGACTTGGTGCTGTCCCCCAGGAGCAGTGAGGGGCAGAAGGACGTCTCTGCCCCGAGAACCAAGGAGAGCCTGGCGCTTCCTTAGCACTACTGTAAGCCCAAGAAGATGGGCATAAACTCTCGGACAGTCAGCAGAGGCTGAGCTCTGTCTCTTTGCTGTTAAACAAGAGTCAAAAAGAGGCTGTTCATGCCACTGGATGGCTTGGTCAGTGTAGACATTTGTATACACGAATGAATTTCTTTTTCCTTTTCAAAGTTGCATAAAAGAAACCAGCAGCCGCCTTCCCAGCCTGGAGAGGGAGCCGCCTTCGGGACTGAGCTACTATTTCCGAGATCTCTGAATCTAAGCAAAAGGACTCATTGGCCCTCCATGTGGGTTTCTCTGCATCTGCAGAGTTTGCCTGCTGTGTTTTAGTAAGTCACGAAGGTACGCCGGCTCCCGCTACCGCAGTGGTTCCCAAACTTTTTTGACCTCCTGCCCCCTTTCCAGAAAAAAATATGACTTGGCGCCCCGTCACATGCCATCACCGCCCCCTACAGTTATTCACCGCCCCCAAATGCACCTGAGGCCATCACCGCTCCCTGATCTCTGCAGCACCCACCAGGGGGCGGTGGCGCCCACTTTGGGAATCACTGGGCAAACACCTCATGCTACAGATGGAGGAATTTGTCCCTCAGTAGGCATTTGGGCAGGATCCCTTTAATGGATGCTACTGAGGTCGCCGTACAGTGATTTTATTGTTCATGTTCACTCATCCGGAGCCTCTCGTCAGTAGGGTTCCACTCTGCAGCCGTTTCTACCCCTGAACATTTGGCCTCTACTTCTTGGGGGGCCTGGTGCCGTGGAGTGCCCAGCTTTCACTTTATCTTTCTGTTTTAGATCTTTTCCTTCCATCTTAGACGCAATACTGTGCTTTGGTTCCAAGGCAGAAGAGCAGTAAAGGTTGGGCAATGCGGGGGAAGTGACTTGTCCAAAGAAGTGTCAAAGGTCAGATCTGAACCCAGAACCTCCCATCTCCAGGCCAGGCTCTCTATCCACTGAGCCACCTAGTTGTCCCCTGCTTTTACCTCATCTTGCTGGGGCCTCTGCCTCCACAATGCTTCTTCCTTTTTTTTTTTTCTTAAACCCTTACCTTCCATCTTAGAATTAATACTGTGTAATACTATGGATTGGTTCTAAGACAGAAGAGCAGTAAGGGCTAGGCAATGGGGGTTAAGCGACTTGCCCAGGGTCACACAGCTAGGAAGTGTCTGTAGCCAAATTTGAATTCAGGACCTCCTACCCCTAGGCCTGGCTCTCCATCCACTGAGCTAACCAGCTGCCCCCTTCCACAATACTTCTAATCCTTCCCTCTCCTTCTACCCTCCCTTTGGCTTTCCAGCACTTTCATGGGCCATCCTGGCCCACTAGCACAGAAACTTCTCCAGGGCAGGGACTGTCTTGCCTTCTGTATTCCCAGCATTATCTTTAAGGCTGTGCAGGTCAAATGAGTAATCAGAAAGTTTGTATTTCTTAAAACTGGATGTTCCTACCAAGGATATCGATTCCAAGACAGAAGAGCTGTAAGGGCTGGACGACTGAGGTAAAGGGACTTGACCAGGGTCACACAGCTGGGAAGTGTCTGAGGCCAGATTTGAACCCAGGACTATCCACTGAGCCACCCAGCTATCCCCCACCCAGGGCTTTTGAAATGGCACTTAATGGCATTAACACCAACGTGAAAGAGGGAAATTTGAGTAGAGCCAGGACAGGTTTGGGAATACGTATGTATGAAGCTTTAAAGCCAGACAGCACCCCTTCCGAATGGGGCAGAGAGACACCCCACTGTGGTCGCCAGGTGCCTGCATTAGTGGCCCATCTTAGCCTCACTGTGGAGAAGAAGCAGGTAGAGCTCCTGAAGGAGAACCCAAGAGCTCCCTCCACGTGGCAGGCCCGTCTGCAAACTCTGCCCAGCCTGTGAAGGAAGAAAAGGCGGACTCTGGAAGGGGAGAGCAGGCTGGGCCTGGGGCTGAGCCAGGGTGTCTCCAGGGGAAGCCGTGACCCTTCATCAGCCTGCTGCACAGGAGCCATTCGCAGCCAACAAAGGATGTGCCACCAAGATGATGCCACGGGGCTGGGTGACCACAGTGGAGGAATGGAAGGGACCATTGGGAGCCCTTGGGTGCCACCAGCTTCACATCCAGCCTGCAGTCCCAGAGCAGGAACCCCACTGGGGTCCACAATGACAGAACGCCTTCCAAGGCAAGAGGAGCAACCTGGCAGTGCAGAGACTCCAAGGCAAGCTCCACTGAAGTCCTCATTGTGGACCAAAAAGAAGTTGGGGTGGGGGTGAGGGGCAGAGGGACCACGACATTCTTTCTGACTCTTTCTGACTCCCCAAGCCAAAAACCCCTTTCCCACCCCACTGCCACTCTCCTATTAAAATGTAGGAGGACAGGGGGCAGCTGGGTAGCTCAGTGGATGGAGAGCCAGGCCTAGAGATGGGAGGTCCTGGGTTCAAATCTGACCTCAGCCACTTCCCAGCTGTGTGACCCTGGGCAAGTCACTTCACCCCCATTGCCTAGCCCTGACCTCTCTTCTGCCTTGGAACCAGTATATAGTATTGATTCCAAGATGGAAGGTAAAAGTTTAAAAAATAAATAAATAAAATAAAGAATAAAATGCAGGAGGACAGCAACATCCCCCTTTTACCTGCTGAGTATTTACATTATTTACAAAAAGACTTTGTCATTCATTCATTCATGCTGCCCATGAAGAAGCTACTTTAGAGTCTAGTATTCAACCCCGTGAACTGTGCAATACGAGAGAGTTGTTGGAGGGAGAGACAGACAGAGACAAAGACATACAGACAGACAGATAGACAGAGACAGTCAGAGAGTGAGACAGAGGAGAGAGAGAGAGAGAGAGAGAGAGAGACAGAGAGAGAGTTGCTCCAAATACCTCTCTGCATATGAGCTAAGGAAACAAGGCAAGAGACTCCACCTAGTCACACAGACACAACAAGAGCTCAGTTGGCATTTTCTGTGAAATGGAACAGTAGGCAGAGACTTTACTTCCAGCAGGACAAAGGATCATGGGACCAGCCAGAGATCATAGGAGTCTGAGGCAAGAGCCCCAGCAGCAGAAACAGCTGAAAAAACAGGGCTATCTTCTGTTCTAATTGCACTAAGGATTGGCACGGGGCACCTGGTAGTGTAGTGCATAGAGTGCCAGGCCTGGTCTTAGGAAGGCTTATCTTTCCCGGGTTTAAATCTGGCCTCAGCTCCTTACAAGCTGGGTGACCCTGGGCAAGTCCCTTAACCCTGTTTGCCTCAGATTCCTCAACTATAAAATGAGTTGGAAAAGGAAATGGCCGTCCACTCTGGTATTTCTGCCAAGAAAGCCCGAATGGGGCCGTGAAAAGTCGGACACAGCTAAAGCCACTGACCCACAGCATGCATTGATATGTGGCCGGCTCTGGCGAGGACTGTGCGCATTACAGGGAGGGGATGCCCTGGCTGGCACACAGCATTTCAAGGGAAAATCCGGGCTGCCTCGTGGCTAGAATTTCCAGAAGGTTCTTTGACTGTGAAACCGACAGGATTACAAATCATGCGGGCATGAAGGGATGCTGCCCTGCCATGCCACATCACGTGGGCGGCGGGAGTAGGAAGGTTTCTTTGTCTTAGGCTCCATGGAAGGCTCTGCCCTGGTGGCCGGTTCCCGGCATCCCTCTGGCCCTCTAGAAAACTCTCACCAAGGCAGCTTCCCATCTTCCCGGGCGCAGAGGACCTTTCATCCCGCGCTTGCCCCATTTACCCCCACTCGGGGATTGTTTGTGCAGAAAAAGGCAACCAAGGGAAGGTCCTAGAACTCCGCTAAACTCGGCCAAGTCACAATTGCGATTTTTCTGCGCAGTGCTTGGCAGCTCTGCTTGTACGATGCCAACAAGCCTGGTCTGGGCCTTCGCTGCCTCTCAGCGTGCAGGCACGGCGGACGCCTCGAGGAGACGAAGGCCGTCTTCTTCCTGGCAAAGCTGTTGTCTCTGGTTCACTGTCAGGGAGGGCACAGCAATGTCCCTGAAAGAACCACCGGCGACTGGCATCACTGTGGAGTCCCAGCATCCCTCTGTGCGGCCCATGAAGGCAAAATGGAAGAAGACAGAAAAGATCTGATGTGTGTAGACTAGTCAGCTCTGAGCGAGGGAACTAACCCACACCACGAGCCTCCAGTGCCCTGGATTTCGGTAAGTACCCAGGGCTTCCCAGTGCATGCTGGGTGCTATCAGACACCCAAGGCAGAGGAGCACAATCATATGTAGATCATCTATATAGATTGTGTATACATATATAACAAAAATAAATAAAATAAGAAGAGAATAAAAACTTTAATCATCAACCCAGCAGAATTGCGCATTGGCTACAGGAGGGAGTTGGGAGGAGGGGAGGGAAAGAACATGAATCATGGAACCAGGGAAAAATATTCTAAAATAAATAAATAAATAAATAAATAAACTTTACAATGGGGAAAAAAAACTTTAATTATCCATCAGGCTCCTACCATTTGGAGGACGCGTCCCTCTTGGTCAACTGACTCTATGGAGAAAGCAGTTAAGAAATACCTTGAAGGGGGCAGCTGGGTAGCTCAGTGGATTGAGAGTCAGGCCTAGAGATGGGAGGTCCTGGGTTCAAATCCAGCCTCAGACACTTCCCAGCTGTGTGACCCTGGACAAGTCACTTGACCCCCATTGCCCACCCTTACCACTCTTCTGCCTTGGAGCCAATACACAGAAGTTAAGGGTTTTAAAAAAAAAAAAAAAGAAAGAAATACCTTGAAAGGGCCCCCTACCTGCCAGATCTCATCGTCTCTGGAAGACTATGAGGAAAGACTAATCCAAGTGTCAGATGGAGCAGATTTGGTCAGAAGCTATTCATGGACCAAGGCCGGGTTTGCCAAGTCTCCCGGGCCCCAGAGCGTCGCAGCAGAGCATGAGCATCAAGCCAGAGAAGAGAGAAAGGCTTCCCAGCTCATCCCGTCCAAAGACTTTCTTTGAAACTGTAACTATTCTAGAAACCTCCCGAGGAGTGACCGTGTGCCCTTATCACGAAGTTTCCCAGGGTTCTCTCTCATGGTCAGCTGTCCTGCCTCCCTTCAGAGCTCGGCTGAAATCCTACGTTTCAGAAAAAAGCCTCCCCCAGTGCACTTTCACGCCAGGACTTCCTCTGGGTAGATCCTTTCCAGTTTATTCTGTATTCAGTTCGCACACAGGGGTTTGCCCATTGTCTCCCCCGTCCGATTTGAGCTCCTGCTTGGGCTCCCCTGCGCAGCTCTATCCAAGATGGGCCTGAGCTGGGTCGGAATTCAATAGGCCTTTGGCATAGTCTTCAGCCCTTAATCCAGTGATTCTTTTCCAAGACCAGCAAATCCATTCACACGGTCTTTGCTTCCAAAGCATTAAGTCAATCTTACTGTCATTATTATAATCCATCCCTTCTGGGTCATTTGTAATATACACTTTTGTTCTACTGTAATCGTGTTTAATGTCTCGTAGGACCAGAGGCACCCGAATGCATGGAAGGCACTTTGAAGATCATCTCCTTTAACTCCTTCATAAATCACTTGACCAAGACCTCGTCTTTTACTTGTGGCCCTAGAAGTAACGAGGCCCGCAGGGGGCTCGGTGGATAGACTAGCGGGCCTAGAGTCAGGAAGACCCAAGTTCAAATCTTGCTTTCAGACACTCTATAGCTGTGTGACCCTGGGCAAGTCACTTAACCTTATTTGCCCTAATCCACTGGAGAAGGAAATGGCGAGCCAGTCAATCTTCTTGCCACTAAAATTGTATGGATAGTATTGTTGAACACAGAGTCCTGAGGAGTCTGATACGACTGGACATCAAGCCTAGAAGTAGATGCAGAGGGCTGCCAGCCAACCGGCTCTTGAGAGACCGTTATTGTGTGAGCATTTCTACCCTGGAAACTGGCGAATATTACAAATCAGGGCTTGATTTGTTGTTTTATTCATCATCGAGACTTAAGAAAGTGATGGAGAAAATATTAATAATGCAGCCTAAACTTAAAAGCATGTCCTGAATTTTCAGAGAGCCAGTTGTTGAATATTTATTAGTCGTGGGACAGATAGATGACTCGGGATAGAGAGTCAGACCTGGAGACAGAAGGACTTGGGTTCGAATTTGGCCTCAGACACTTCCTAGCTGTGTGACCCTAAGCAAGTCACTTAACCCTAATTATCTAGCTCTTACTACTCTTCTACTTTGCAACCAACACCTAGTATTGATTCTAAGGCAGAAGGTAAAGGTTTTTTCTTTAAAAACAAATAAAATATTTACCAGCACCTCTCTGGAATAGAATCTCATGGTCATGAAGTTCTGGGATCCTCTGGGACACTTACTAAGTGGATAAAGAGTCATGGAACAGTGAACATGAACTTGGACAGACTTTGACAGGGAGTGAAGAATAAAAAGTCCTGGAGTGCTGTGGTTTGTGAGATCACGAACAGTCAGACAAGACTAATGACCGAACGACAACAAAGGTGAATGAAGGAAAAGCATGGGAATGAAGTCAACAATCCTTCTTCATCTCCAAGATGCAAAGTCCAAACTACCGGTGTGTTCTCCTGTACAGCTGTCTCTCCAGAGATCACGTTCCTCAAAACAATTCCCTATTTTTGACTCTTTGATAGACTTCTTAGGCAGAATGTTTCACTTTAAACTTTTTATTTAAAAAATCCTTATCTTCTGTCTTAGAATCAATCAGTTCCAAGGCAAAAAAGTAGTAAGGGCTAGGCAATTAGGGTTAAGTGACTTGCTTAGGGTCACCCAGGCAGGAAGAGTCTGAGGCCAGATTTGAGCTTAGGACTCCCTGTCTCTAGGTTTGGTTCTCTATCCACTGAGCCATCCAGCCACCCCCAAATGTGTCACTTTTAAAGGGCCACCAGACCGTACCCAATTCTTTGCCACACAATTGCTAGTTGAACTCTACGTCCATCTATTTGTTTAGAGAATTTCAAACCTCATAAAAGGATAATAAGCAGAAGCCTTTCTTTACACTTTCTTAACACCTCACTCTCTCAGTCAGCTGGCCTGTCCCCTTACCTTCTATGATGTTAAAAACTGTGCTGGGGAGAAATCAACTAATCAGGTGTGTCTGCATTGACTATCTTCCTTCTCACTATATTATATTTCTTTCATGTTTGGCTCAAGTGCCTGAAATATTTTCTGATCAATGAAATCTTCTCTGATCTCCACAGCTACTAGTACTATCTCCCTGGCCAAATTTTCTTTTCTTTTTTCTTTTATTCTTTTTCAACTCTTACCTTCTGTCTTAGTATCAGTTCTAAGAGAGAAGAGTGGTAAGGACTAGGCAATTGGGGTTAAATGACTTGCCCAAGGTCACACAGCTAGGAAGTATCTGGAGCCAGATTTTGAATCCAAGTCTTCAGGTCTGACAGTCTGAGCTATCTAGCTGCCCCGCTAGTCAAATTTTCCACGAGCGTTTTGTCTCCATCTCTCCTTTGCCTTCTTCATTCTTTACCTTATTTTTAGGCAGCAGGGATTTAGGGTTGAGGATCCTTACATGTGGCCTACACAGGGCCTGCCCTTCAGCTTGCTACTTGACTCATTATCCTATTCACCCTCATTCTCCCAAGTTGTAAAATAATCCAGTAGTATATTTAGATATTTATTAATTTCTGAAATTGCAACCTCTCTCATTAATTAAGAAATTAGCCCTAAGCAATAGAACTGACTGCTTTTCTGAAGAGAGGAGGGATGCTTGCCAGCAGATGCCCCACCTCATTGATGCTTGGGTCCTTTTATCCAAACTCAACTTCTGATTTGTGAAATCAGCAGTAGGGAATAGAACAAAATCAGTTCTGGCTCCAGGGTAGGGCCCAATGCCAAGACATCTTGCTACACAGGTACGTAATGGGATATCTGACTCTTCTACACATGAATTTCACAATTGAAGGACACCAATAATTTCAGATATCCAATAACTCAAAGTAAAATAAATTATGAACATAGAGTGTACGATTACTAATATCTCATATTTGGTTCATAAAGGTAATTTTCCTCTACAGAACTCAATATTTTATAAATATTTATTATCTACATGGTGAGAAATATTGCAGTTAGGGTCTCTGTATGAGCAGGTGGAACAACTGAGGCACAGGTTGGCAAAATGACTTGGCCATGGTTACCCAACTGAATGGAGGGGCCATTCTGGGAGAGGTCAGATGTGAGCCAGAAATCTGTACTTAAAAGCAGGGCTGGAGGAGCAGCTAGGTGGCTCAGTAGATTGAAAGCCAGGCCTAGGGGTGAGAGGCTGCAGACACTTCCTTGCTGTGTGACCTTGGGTAAATCACTTGATCCCCATTGCCTAGTCCTTACCGCTCTTCTGCCTTAGAACCAATATACAGTAAGATGGAAGGTTACGGCATAGATAGATAGATAGATAGATAGATAGATAGATAAAAATAAAAGTAGTGCTGGGCTTTGATAGTCTTTTAAAATGGGAAATTAGGAAAGTATTCTTCAAGCAGACAAATAATGACAATATTTTAAAATGTAGTGCTTTAGAGAAGTTTATATTTGCCCATCAGTTGGGGAATTCTTTAAAAAGTTATGGTTCATGAATGTAATTATTGTACACATATTGTGCTGTAAAAAATTCTGAGTATAACAAATAGAGAAAAGCATGGAAAGAGTTATATAAACTGATGCAAAGTGAAATGGACAAAACCAAGAAAATGATACATGCAAGAAATACATAACAATGAAAAGAATAGAAAAGACGACAAAACAATCAAACCGAAAATTATAAAAAATATCATCAAGCCCCTGCCTCCCCCCCCCCCAGTTCTTTGCAGAGGTTGAGGATTGTGAATGAATGAATGAAGCACTTAAGAGGCACTTATTATGTACAAAGATACAAACAGAAAAGACAGTCTCTTGCTCTTGAAGAATGCATATTAAAGTGATAGAGAAAACTCATTTGGAAAGTTTCAGCTATAAGTCGGATAAGTCCTTAGGGTGCAGATCAGAATGCCTCTTCTTTAATGGTGTTTCCACTGATAAAACCATGGGATTCTGATGCTGAACCACTTGACACAGTACCAATGACTTTAATGACCAGAACTTTCTTAGGTGTAGAATATTGCCATATAATTTTTCTTTTTATTTTTTCTTTTACAGGCAGGTTAGTTTTCCTGAAATATTCTGTCCCCCTTTTTAGTTCTTTGTTTTGTTTTCTTTTTTTTGGTTGTTTTTTTAAACCTTTACCTTCCATCTTAGAATCAATACTGTGTATTGGCTCCAAGGCAGAAGAGTGGTAAGGGCTAGGCAGTGGGGGTCAAGTGACTTGCCCAGGGTCACACAGCTGGGAAGTGTCTGAGGCCAGATTTGAATCTAGGATCTCCCATCTCTGGGTCTGGCTCTTAATCTACTGAGCCACCCAGCTGCCCCCTTAGTTCTTTGTTATAAAGGACTGCTCTCTGAGAAAGATGGGGGAGGGCGGCATTATAAAATGCAGGTTATATAAAAATAAAAACCTCCATAAAAACGTAGCAGGGCAATAAATATCAATCACCCTCCAATGAAGCCAAGATAGCATAATCACCCCATAGCCTACTCCTTGACATATTATGTATTCATTTTCGTTAGCATGAGAGTTTTTGTTATTTGGCTTTTGCAAAGAGAAATTTACTTAAAAGATATAGAAAGAAGAAGAAACACGGAAAAACCTTTCTTAACACACAGAAACAAAATTGTCTTCATTACTCCTGTCTGTGGAGATGATTAGGCTCAAAACAGTACAAGTCATACAAAGCTCTGGTCCCACCAATCTCATCCCCGAATGTAGCATGCCTGCCAAATAAACCTGCAGCTCAAATCAATATGAGTTTTAAAGTAATCAAAGAGTATGTTTGGATATTTCTTTATTAATCACTAAAGTGGCAACTTCTTCTTCATTAATTAAGCTGTTGTCACAGAAGGTCCATCTTTGTTTACCAAATATTAAGTATTTTCCAAACTAGTGAAACTTTCCATAAGTCATTGCTCATATCTATCAAAAGCCTTTATCTCCCCCATGTTTCAATGAACATCAGTGTTACTGTTTATATAATTTGTTAATAAAGTAATACATAATAATACCCCCACAAATAATAATAATTCATGGGGTTTTAGCTGTGAGAAACATCACAGCCAGAGTTACCTTCAAATGTTGCTTCAACTGTAAATTGCTGCTCCTCACTTCTAGAAACAAGTCCCACAGTTCGGATCACTCGAGGTACAAAGTAACACCTGTTTGAAAGAACTCTCATCATCTTCTTCATGAAATGAAACGAGATCCTATTTCTCTCAAGAAAAGAAGTTCTCTTCGAGCCTTTTCTCTCTGTCTTCTCACAGTTTCTCTCAAAACATTGCTCTTAACATGCTTCCCAGAGTGGCGGTTAAACTGTATCTCTGCACCATTCAGAAGCTCTCATACAGTAATCATTTCTAGCATCTCAGCGGAATGGGCTATCGAAGCTCATCTTTAAAAAGTGTGCTCTAGCAATGCAAGGCTGAGGGACTTGGGAGAAAGAAAACCAGCCACATTCAGAGGAAGAACTGTGGGAGCAGAAACACAGAAGAAAAACAACTGCTTGAACACATGGCCTGATGGGGATGTTATTGGGGATGTAAACGCTAAAAGATAACTCTAGTCCAACTATCAATAATATGGAATTGGGTCTTGATCAATGATACATGTAAAACCCAGGGGAATTGTGGGTCGGCTTAGGGGGGTTGGGGGGGGTTGGCGGAGAAGGAAAGAACATGAAACATGTAACTAGGGGAAAATATTAAATATTAAAAATTAAAAAATCATAAAAATTAAAAATAATAAAGACTAATAAATAAATAGAAAGTGTGCTTTAAAGCATTGAGGTTGGTTTTAAAAGTTTAGTGAGCCTGCATTTTCAGTAAATACTTTTCAGTCTCCTCTTATAGAACCCAGTTTATAAGGTAAATTTTGCTCGTTGTCACAACCTTTCAGCTGTGCTCTGCAAGAAGAGAGCGCAGGAGGGAGATTCCAATAATCTGCATGTGAATTCAGATCATGCCATCCCGAACCTGGAGAGAGAAGGAGTCCTGCATCAATGAGGTTTTTCCATGTTCTATAATGGGTTAATCTTAGACCTTCTGCTTCATTTATCCCCATGATTCAGGGTTAACGGCTGCTAAAGCAAAACTCACTGCCAGGTTGGATCTTCCAGAAGAAAACTATACAAGTTGGCACCAGGAAATGGCACTAGGAAATAGGGAGAAGTCACAATGGATGGGTTTGATGTTTCAGGAACATATGAGGAGAGGCCTTTTCTGAGAGGTGGTGATGTAGGTGTCTCTGGAGCAAAAGAAATGGTTTGGGCCAGACCCTGTGGGGAGGGAGAGTGATAGATCTTGGATTTTGGAAAGGATTAACATCAACTGAGGATTCAGTCGTAATGGCTAACAAGATTGTAATGAACCCAGAACATATCGTTGTGCAACTTTCTCCAGCATGTAGGAAAAGAGTAAAGAATGTGGGATTAATTTAGGGTTGAAGGAGGAAAAGGCAGTGAGTGATAGGACAAGGGGGACAAAGGACTCAAGAGTAGAAGACGGTGTAAAGTAGAACTGGTTAGCTAAAGTGTATAGATTTGAAAGGAGTAAGGATGCTTTGAGAAAGAAAGTAAGAATCAGCTGTGTGACCCTGGGCAAGTCACTTGACCCCCATTGCCCACCCTTACCATTCTTCCACCTAGGAGCCAATACACAGAAGTTAAGGGTTAAAGAAAGAAAGAAAGAAAATAAGAATGCTCAAGAACCCAGCTGTGTGACCCTGGGCAAGTCACTTGACCCCCATTGCCTACCCTTACCACTCTTCCACCTATAAGTCAATACACAGAAATTAAGGGTCTAAAATAAAATAAAAAGAATGCTCAAGAAAACATGGCAGGGGGCGGGGCGGGGGAGTGATGCCATGAAGGGGAACAAAGAAGAAAAAAGAAATCAGTTCTAAAGAAGGCAGCTAGAATTGCAGTGTCTGGAAGAAATCCGAGTTTCTATCAGATTCAGAAGGTAGAAAGAGTGTGAAGAGATCCTGGCTGAAGGGAATTCTATTAGAAACTGAAATAGGTTCCAGGAGGCACAAAGGAACGTGAAAGAACAAAGGATATGCATTGTGGTGTGAAAAGGAGAAGAGTCGGAAAGAACGTGGCAAGGTAGTCTGTTGGGCTGTACTCTTAAGACTAGAGAGCTCACAAGCCCCCACTGATGAATTCAGCCTAACTCTTGTCATTCAGGGGGAACTGTTGGCTCAAGAAAAAGGCATTTAGTAAGCCAGCCAAAGGAAAAGAGCAGCAATACTGCCCCCTCATGAATTTGAGGCACATCCTCCCATACAAACACCCAGTACCAATGGGAAGGCTGGACACCCACCAACCACTCAATTGGAGAGATAAACCCAGGGAGAACCCATGTGGCCAAGATTCATTCAAGGAAAGGTAACTCAGTACTGTAAGGCTTCTGAAGCCTCCTCACTGCTCACTACCATTCTTTTTTTTTTTTTTTTTAACCCTTAACTTCTATGTATTGGCTCCTTGGTGGAAGAGTGGTAAGGGTGGGCAATGGGGGTCAAGTGACTTGTCCTGGGTCACACAGCTGGGAAGTGTCTGAGGGCGGATTTGAACCCAGGACCTCCCATCTCTAGGCCTGGCCCACAATCCACTGAGCTACCCAGCTGCCCGCTCACTACCATTCTTGAAGGCACCCACATTTGTAAATTTGGTGACATCTTCAATTCCTTACTCTCGTTAATGCCACATCCAATAGGTTGCTAAATCCTGTTGTTTCTGTTTCCACAATGGCTCTCTCCCCTATGTTCCTTTCTCCCTACTAATCTGACCACTACCCCAATTTGGGCTACAATTGCTCCTTGCTTAGACTATTGCAGTAGACTCCTACTTGGCCTCTTGCTCTTAATTCTCCCTCTTCTCCATTCATCCTACAACTGGCAATCCAATTTTCTGAAAGCGCAGGTCTGCCCATGGCACTTTGCTACTTAACCTTCAGTGCCTCCTCATTACCTCTGGGATTAAAAATAAACTCCTCGTTGTGACATTCAGAGCTTTCCATGACTCTGTGTTGTTCTTCCTTTCCAGTTTAACACTTGCTCCCCTCCTTGCTCTCTATCCAATATTCAGCTTTACAAACCTATTCACATTCTAAATGCTCAAAGTTTATCTTCCTGTCTCAGGAAAGGCTTTCTTTTTGCCTAGGATGCTCTCCCTCTTTGCCTCCACCTCTTGGAATTCCTAGTTTTCTTCAAAACACAGCTCAAGGGGGCAGCTGGGTAGCTCAGTGGATTGAGAAGCAGGTCTAGAGATGGGAGGTCCTAGGGTCAAATCTGGCCTCAGACACTTCCCAGCTGTATGACCCTGGGCAAGTCACTTAACCCCCATTGCCTAGCCCTTACCACTCTTCTGCCTTGGAACCAATAGAGTATTGATTCCAAGATGGAAGGTGAGGGCTTAAAAAAAAAAAAAAAGTAACACAGCTCACATGTCACCTTCTTCGTGAGGCTTCTCCTGGTCTTCCTCCTCCAGAACAGGGTGAGCATAGGAAATCCAACACCAAATCCTTCCTGTTGTGCAGGACCAGGAGAGTGGCTAAGAATGCCACCTAGTGGGAAAACTTAAAATAAGTGAAATTCAGGGCCCATTAGGGCCTACTATTGAAAATTAGAACAGAGAAAGAACTTCCAAGCTAAAGGTCTGGATTCAAGTGCTAACTCCTTAATTTACTAGTAATTTGAAGTAATGTGATCCTGGACAAAATCACTTTTGTCCTCTAAGACTCAATTTCTTTGTCTATAAAATCCAGTTACTAATAATTATAAGAGAAATGCAATAACAACTTTCTTTTGCTATAGAAACTCAAACTAATAATGAATGTTTTCTTTTGTGTGTTGAAATTGAACACTGATCTGGTTTCAACCTGTTCAGCCACTCCCTCTTTCTCATCCTCCCTCCCTAATCCCAGAGACATGGAAATACAACTAGACAGGACAGGACTTTGGAAGATTCCGCAGGGACATTTCTCCTGGAATGAAAACACACATTGCTGATCAGGCCGGAATTGGACCAGTTTTTTAAGATAACAGTACCACAGAGGATCCAGAGACAGGCATGTTCATTGAAAGTCTCAGAGGCAGCTAGGTGGCTCAGAGGACAGAGAGCCAGGTCTAGAGACAGGAGGTCCTGGGTTCAAATTTGACCTTAGACACTAACTAGCTGGGTGACCCTGGACAAGTCACTTAATCCCCACTGCCCAGCTGTTACTGCTCTGTTGCCTTGGAACCAATGCTTAGTCTTACTTGTAAGACAGAAGGTAAAAGACTTTATAAAGCTAGCTAAAATGTGAATGGGCTGCCTCCGAAGCACAGGGATCCCCGTCCTTGAGGTCTTTGAACAAACCGTGGCTGAACTCTAATTGGGCATGTTTTACAGAAGGCCATCGGAACATTCAAGGTGGGGTTAAACTAGGTGATTCTATGATCGATCTTGATTGCTAACTATTTCTAGTTCCTCATCAAGCAACTACTGAACGGTCCAGTTAAGAGGTCAGCTGGCGATAAAGCATTTATCAAGTGAATTTGATGGACCAGGCACTGTGGTAAGCCTTGGGGGGTACAAAAAAAGACAAAAGACATGGGGGCAACTGGGTGGCTCAGTGGATTGAGAACCAGGCCTAGAGAAGGAAGGTCCTGGGTTCAAATCTGACCTCAGACACTTCCCAGCTGTGTGGCCCTGGGTAAGTCACTTGACGCCCATTGCCTACCCTTACCACTCTTCCACCAAGGAGCCAATACACAGTATTGACTCCAAGATGGAAGGTGAGGGCTAAAAAAAGACAGTCCTTACCCTCAATGAGCTCAGAGTCTGGTGGAGAACCAATTTGTGAACAATGTACAAATGAGCTACACATGGCATGAGGTGAATTGGGTAGAATAACAAAAATGAGGCACCTGAAGGGAGAGGGATGGGGAAAAGCTTCCTGGAGAAGGTAAGATTTTATTTTATTTTTTTAACCCTTAACTTCTGTGTATTGGCTCTTAGGTGGAAGAATAGTAAGGGTGGGCAATGGGGGTCAAGTGACTTGCCCAGGGTCACACAGCTGGGAAGTGTCTGAGGCCAGATTTGAACCTAGGACCTCCCGTCTCTAGGCCTGACTCTCTATCCACTGAGCTACCCAGCTGCCCAGAAGGTCGGATTTTAGTTGGGACTTGAAAGAAGATGGGAAAACCGAGAGGCAGAGACAAGGAAAAAGGAAGTGCTGGGCATGAGGGGCAGCCAGTGCAAAGACCAGGAGGCTGAAAACATAATATCTTGTTTGAAGCACAGCAAAGCCAGTGCCACAGGATTGCCGAGTCCATGAAGAGGTGTGGGGTGTGAGAAGACCCTGGGAGACGGGGCAGAGACTATGAAAGACTTTGAAAGCATTGGAACCCCCCAATGGGTATTTCAAAGTTCAAGTCTAAATATAGCAGTTGGACTATAATAAAAAAATATTATTATTTTTTAAAATAATAATTATTAATATTAATTCATAATAAAACCAAAAATATTGGTTACTTTTTCCATGTATTTGTTACCTTGGTATTCTGTCGCTGCTGTTCAGTTGTGTCCAAGTCTATGTGGCCTCGTGGATTCTGTCCATGGGGTTTTCTTGGCAAAGACATTGAAGTGAACTTTCCTTTCCTTCTCCAGCATGTCCCCATTTTACAGATGAGAAACTGGGCAGATAGGGATTAAGTGACAGGGTCACACAGACATTAAATATCTGAGGCTAGATTTGAACTCAGACCTTCCTGGCGTTAGATCTGGTGCTCTACTCACTGCACCAACCAGTTGCACATCCTCATGCTAGTGACCTCAGTCAATATTCCTGGGATTGTTCCTTTTTGTGGAATCTCATGCCAAGATTTCTAGAGGCTTCATTTCCTCTTTCCAGATTTTGCTGTTTTGTCAGGTGATGCTGCTGGCGATGTTCCACCAGCTTTCTTTGGGAGGTTTTGCAAGTGAACCTCAATTCTAACCTGACTTGATCCTGGTTCCTGTGACTCGGTTTTTGCATCAGCTTTGAGTGTTTGAACTCCCTTCTCAAAACCTTTGACTGTGGCTTCTGCTTGCCAGACAGAGAGAAAGGCAAGAGTGTGCTAACTGCACCCCCTAACGGCAGCCGAGCAAATTGCATCATCTCCTGAAGGACAAAAATAATCCCTGATAAAGTAATTTACCTAGAAGCCCAGGGAAGAACTTCTCATCACAACAAGCAGGCTGGGAAAGAGGCAATTAAGTACAAGGGTCAGCCGAGGGGATAAAACAAAGGACATAGAATATGCCTCCAAGTCAATATGGAGAGCAGGGGGGATTTGCAGTGATCCTTAGAGGCTGTGTGATACTTAGGTTTCTTCCTCCCTCTCTCCCTACCTCCGTATCTTCCTTCCTTCCTTCCTTCCTTCCTTCCTTCCTTCCTTCCTTCCTTCCTTCCTTCCTTCCTTCCTTCCTTCCTTCCTTCCTTCC
>NC_058133.1:509467766-509476328 GCF_016433145.1 Gracilinanus agilis | reverse complement strand
AAGGGAAGGGAAGGGAAGGGAAGGGAAGGGAAGGGAAGGGAAGGGAAGGGAAGGGAAGGAGGAAATGCTCCTATTTCCCATTTTCCTATGGACCAGGCTGCTGGAAGGAGGCCTGTTCTGATCTAGGGTCTCCCTCACCCACCATCATGCTTAAGTCCTAGGACCCAACATATAAGTAGCAAACACCAGGCCTGGGGAGGCAGGGAGGGCAGGGTGATACAATCTACCCTTAGAGGCTGAGGACTGCCCAAGGCCTCCCTTCTGTGGACTCTGGGGAAGAGACTTGACCCCCACGAGTGCTTTCTCCCCTCTCCCCACCAGGTTCCAGGGAGCTGTACCATAGGTCTCTGTGGTGATGCGGCGCTGGGCATAGGTGGCCAGCCCCTCACTCAGCCACATCTCCTCCCATGTGGCGTTGGTGACCGCATTGCCGAACCAGCTGTGGGCCACTTCATGGATGATGTCAATGATGAGGAATTCGTCACTCTCCAGGATGGAGGAGATGATGAAGGTCAGGCAGGGGTTCTCCATCGCCACGATGGGGAAGGAAGGTGGGAGGAAGACAATGTCATACCTGGGTGGAGGAGGACATATGGGAGAGTTGATACCCTTAATTCCATGTAGCCCGGGGGTCACTCGCTCAGCCCTTTTGGATGCCCTGGATACTTTGTCAGACAGGGAAGTTTCCTCTACATCAGTGGTTCCCAAGCTTTTTTGGCCTACCTTTCCAGAAAAACTATTCCTTAGCCCCCTGGAAATTAATTTTTTTTAATTTTAATAGCAATTAATAGGAAAGATAAATGCACCTGTGGCCATCACCGCTCCTCTCGATCACCGCATCACCCACCAGGGGGCAGTGGCGCCCACTTTGGGAATCACTGCTCTAGATACTAGAAGGTGGGTGTCATGATAGATAGCGCTTCTGGAGCACTGAGTCAGAGGGACCTCAGTTCAAATCTGATCTCAGATACGTACTATCTGTGTAACCCAAGGCAAGTCACTTAAACCTCTGTGTGCCTCAGTTTCCTTACCTGTAAAATGAGGACAAGAATAGCACCTCCCTCCCTGAGTTGTTGTGAGGCTCAAATGAGATATTATTTATAAAGCACTTAGCATGGCACCTGGCACACAGTAGGTGCTATGATTTTATTACAAGTTCACGAAGCACTGTTCTGTACCTCTCAAAGGCATTTTGGTGTTAGAGTGAGTTCCAGTTACACCCTGTGCCTGTCTCTTCCCATCCCTTTAGACTGTAAACATCCTGAAGGCAAATACATGTCTCACTTCACCTTTGTACTTTCCCCAGAGCTTTGCAGAGGGTTCCACACATAGTAGGTGCCTAATAAATCTTTTGTGGAATTCGAATCCCAAAGAAGAGCTGCACAAATGCACCTTTGAAGAAGTAAGGGATTATGGGTGTGGAGCACGGCACAAAATGACAGATTTTTTGGACCTTTTGCCAAGTTTTCCTACTTCTTTCTTTTTAAAAAATTCTGTTTCATGAATGCTAATTGCCTCAGCGGACAAGGGAGAATGGAGAGATCGGGGAATGGAGAGGCTACAGAAAGCAGATTTTTTAAAAAAAACCCAAATTTTCATGGAATTTTGATAACCAGTTTTCCTAAGGAAAAATTCCCACCATCCTCCCTCCTTGTGCATGATGGGAGTGCCCCTCCCTTTCCCCCATAACCCTCTGCTCACCTGCCCCACAGGTAGGGCCCGTAGAGTTTCTCAGCGACACTCAACCACTGTTCCACCAGCCCCGACAGTTTGCTTGTGGCAGTTGACAAAAGACATGGTTCAGCCCATACTCTGCTCCTGCCAGGAAGCAGCGACAAGATGGGACGTCACACACCCAGACAGATGGAGAGTTCCCTTTGCAGCCTCCCTGATTCAGCTGAAAGGTCACCCAAGAAACGTCCGAGTTCAAATCCTGCCATCAGCCCCGGCTGGCCCTGAAGCCAAGGGCTTTGCACTGTTCACCTCTTGGAGAGTCAGTTCTCTCATGGGTGAAATCAGGATAAAAATGCCTGTAGAAGCTTAGCCCCAAATAAGAACTACAAGAAGACATCTTTCCCTCCTCTTTCTTTGTAGAGGTGGGGGGCTATGGCTAGGAGGCGGTGCATACGTCAGATTGTTTTTGATGTGTTGGTTAGTTTCACTAAACTTCTCTTTTTCTGCTTTTTTATTCTTTATTCTAAGGGGGGGGGCCCTTCTGGGAGGGGACGAGAAGGAGAATACACTGAGAAATGGGGATGATGGAAATATGAAGGATGATGATAAACATTTTTTAACCCCATAAATGATTAGATCTCAGCAGGGTTGGGGTGTGGATCATAGGAGATGTGGTGCCTAACACACTATATAAATCTTTAGAGAGAGAGAGAGAGAGAGAGAGAGAGAGAGACTACATTTGGGATTTCATTGCTAAAGGGAACTCCCAGATGAGGACGCTCCCTCTCCCAAGGCAGGCTGCCATCTTCTCTGTAACTTTCAGCCTTAAGAGAGCTGCTTAGAATGAGGAGAGTTTAAGGCACAGTCAATAGGTAGTCAGAGGCTGGACTAGAACTCAGGCTTTCCTGATTCCAAGATGGATTCTCTGTCCCCTCCTCCAAGCTGCCTCTCCCATGTTATAGATGAAGAAACTGAGGCCCCCAACACTTACACAACTATATAAATATCAGCTCTGAAAATACAGAGACTGCCATCCTTCCTGTCTCCCCTTGGGCGCTGGTCACGTGCCCGGCAGCTAGAGCCACCCAGTGAGTGGGGCTGGCCCTTCACCTATGCCACATTCCCCAGGGTCTGACTAGAGCAGCGTTACTGGCTTCTGGACCAGCCATTAATTAGTGCTGGAGGAGAATTTCTCTCTCCATGATGTCGCTTTGTTTAACTTCATCTCTCAGTGACCTGGAGGTTAAAGACCACCGAGTAGATTCAGGTATGGACAAGCCCTCAGAGAAGGGAAGTGAAAGAGCCAAGGAACCAACGAGCCGGGAAACTGATCCCACAGGCACTGCCCCCCTGGGTGGCCCAGGCAAACTAAGAAACTATGATTGGTTCCTTAGACGCGCTGTGGGAGAGCTAGAGGGCGGAGAAAGGAGCTTTTAAGTGATGGCCAGGAGATCTTTTCTGGCTGGAGCAAAGGAACCTGGAGGAACTCTTGTCAGAAGTTAGCTTCAATCCATCATGGCGGCCAATAGATTAGTAAGCTATCAACCTCTCTGCCTCTTTCCTACCTTTCCCTCTCTTTTCTATTACTACTTTGATTTAATAAAGCTACTAAGCTACTATCAGCTTCATAATTTTAATTATTACATTAGGCTGCCAGGCTAAACAGCAAGGGCAGGGAGCTAGGAGAATGGGGTGGGCAGAAGGGTAGATGGGAAGAGGGAGTATGCCAATGTCTCCAGAGGGCCTCTGTTAAAAATGCCCATTTGTTACCAGGCAAAGCCAACTGTACCCCCATCTAGGGACGTGTTTTCTCAGCCGATCTCACCGTGACTTTGGAGATCAAAGGGAAGGACACAAATCTCCAAAAGGATGAAAGTTAAGCACACTCTGGCAGAGGAGGCTAAAATGAGGAAAGGGAAGAAGCCCATGTTCAGGGGCCCAGGCTAGATGGCCCAGAGAGGCTCCCGGCCTCTTCCCGGCTCATCTTCTCCACTTCTTTTCCCTGAGACTCCCCATTTGTCAAAGAGAGAACGGAGAGGACGCTGCCTCTCAGAAGTAATGTCCAGAGCCAGCAGAAAGTGGAAAGCCTCCCTCCCTCCCTCCCTCCTTCCCAAAAAGGAAAGCTCTCAAAATCCAGAGATCTTCACCTCCCTCCTGATCTTCCCTGAGGCTGCTCCCCTGGTTAGGCTCCTCCTTCCCATGCTTTAGGTCACACAGGGTCTACTGCCCAATACTCCGGGCTGCAAAGCCCTCTCTTGGTACCCGGATGAATTCCTAGGCAAAGTCGTCAGAAAAGCTGGCAAAGGGCTAGGGCTGAAGTCCAAGTGCTTTGTCTGTTGGCTCACAGGATCATGCATTTGGAGCTGGGAGGGATCAGAGGCGGGGATGTCCAACTCTCCCATCTCACAGATGAGGAGGCTGAGGCTCACCACAGCCATGACTTGCTAATGGTCACACAGCTCGTTAAGTCTCTGAATAGGATCCAAACTTGGGTTATTTTTTTCCTCCACTCCATATCCAGCAATCTCTCCCTCCTCCCACCCAAGATAATGCCAAGTGATGATGGCACAGAAAGGGAAAATCCCAGCTCAGACACAACCTTATCTGAGTGGCCTTTCCTTCACCAGCCCACCGGCCTTCCTGGTCTCAGTTTCCTCATTTGTAAAATGAGGTTGGATTCAATCATCTTCTGGCTTTAATTCTATATTGTGACCATACTTGGAATCCCAACTCTGCTGCTCCTGGATGACTGTGGGCAAGGGATTGCCTCTTTATGCCTCAGTTTCCTTTTCTGTAAAATGGGGATTGGACCGAATACCCTCTCAAGTCCCTCCCAGCTCTAGATCTCTGAGCCTGCCATCCCAGTCTGGAAAAGTCTCTCACCTGGGCCCAATGTCTGCTGGCACGAGCTCTCCTGCTACCAGCGCCACCAAGTAGGCAGGCACTGGGTATTCCATGTGAAACTGGTACACGCCCTCCTTCTCCAGGTAGGCACTTTGGGTGGCGCTCATCAGCACCTGGACCCCAGCAGGAGCCTGGAAGACACCACCAAATGCTCAAAACCAGGGGACCTTCCAGGGCTGGCCCAGAGCGTCATCCCAATGGCAGTTGTCAGCAGACATCATCTTGGCAGGGACTTCCCGAGTCTTCCTCATGCACCCAGGCCAGCCTCTCCCCTAGGAAGGGCTCCTAAGGCACACAAAGGACACTCGCTCGACCAAGAGAGGGTTGCAATGGGGTGGTAGATGGGAGCAGCAGATGTCCCTCTTCCCCAACTCTCTCCCTTTGGTTCAGACATCGTGAGGCTGGGAATTTGGCAGGAGGAACTAGGAGAAGAGGACGCCTCGAGTTAGGGATTCTTGGGGAGCCTGTGGTTTGGGGGGGCAATAACAGATTTCTCCTCCAGGGTACCTTCTGGTTCTGGGGCCCTTGAGGAGCTAAAGGGGCCACATTTGGGCCCAGGTGGCAGGAAATGGGGGACTGACCTCCCAGACCTGGCTTTCATTTCTCCAGAGCCTGGGAGGAAGAGGAGAGAGCAGATTTGGGGAATCTGGAAACTTGGCACTTGCTTCCTTAGTGGTGATCTGGATAGAGGAGTGGGAAAGAAGAACATTCTCTGAGTGCCTGCTATGTGCATACAAAGGGACTAGAGCAGATTCCACAGGAAAAGGGGATGTCTCTTACATGGCCCCAGAGACATGCCAAGGACTTCCTCGAACGCTCTTGCCCTCCTTTCCTATATCATTTCCTATCATAACCCTTTACACAGTCTCCCTTCCAGAAAAGCTGACCAGGATGCTATTTCCCCTTCCTCAATGCTACCTCTAGTCACTGTGGCTTTGCCTGTACAGGTCCCCATTTCTGGTGTGCCCTTGCCAATCACCTCTGCCTTGGGGAATCCCGACTCCCCTTTCAAATACAGCTCAGGCACTGCCCCCTCCTACAAGAACTCCCTTTTGGATGGCTCAGAGCTGTGAGCCCTCCTGCCCTCCTGAAATGACTTTGGGGTTCCCTCTACCTATAATTTGGGTTTTCTTATCTGGATTCATGTCCTATCACCGTGGAAGAACACAAGCTCCTTGAGGGTAGGGACTGTGCCCATTTTGGTGTTCTAGGGTTTGGCCCATTATTAAGGTGTCATTTAATAAATTAAAATCTCAGTTATTCCACTAACTACCTGTGTGATCTTGGACAAGTCACTGATCCCGAGGAGTCTATCTCCTCCTCTATAAAATAATGGAACTGGACTGGATGACTTCCAAAGACTCTTTCCGCTATGGATGTCATCCTATCATTCAGTCATGTTTTTTTTTGAGCCTCAATTTTCCCAACTGAAAAATGAGGGAGGTGGAAGAGATCTTTGACTGGGAAGCTAATGCAGTCTAGAAGAAGGTGCCTTCAGCAACCCCGATGGTCCTCCTTTCAAACAGCTCTGGCTTTAGTGACCCTCCTGAAGTGCATGGAAGGAGAGCAGCCCCTCCTCCTCCTCTCCGGCTGATCCATCTCCTCCAACTCCCTCACTTTGTGAATGAGGAACCTCGAGGGAGCTGGCCTAAGCCCGGGGCCGTCCATGGGTATGATGGGCCTCCAGAAGGCAACCTGATCGAAGAAGGACTGGCCAACACCTTGGGCAGCAAGGGCCACGGCCAACGAGATCTCAGCCCAAGTTAAGGAGGTGACGTATAGCCATCGGGAGAAATGGAGAGGCCCTAGGGGGCCCCAAAAGTCTACTCCAAAGGGACGGGCCCCGGAAGGGGGTTGCTTAGCCCCTTCTTGGGTGGGGGAGTGAGTAGATCCAAGGTTAGGACAAGTCAACAGTGGGATCTGGAGGCTTTGAGAAAAAAAAAAAAAAGCCTTTTGTGTGCCCTGGACAGGCTGCAGCTTGGGGTCCAAGATCACTTGTGTCCCTCACACAATGGATATTAATCGGTCATCTTCCAGAGCAGAGATTATTAACTGGGGGCTATGAACTTGTTTTTTTTAAATATCTGATATAAACTTAACATATTAAATAAATCTAATATCAAATATATTTATTATGTACATTATATCTGTTTATATAGATCAAAATCATTTGATCATTATTTTGATATTGGTTTGTTTTCTCTGCAATCATCTGTGTTTGAGCTTATGTATTTCAAAACACACTTCTGAAAGAAGTCCAGAGGCCTTACCGGACTGCAACCAGAGGGCTCCAGGACACAGCTCTGTTATAGAGAGAAGCAGTCTGGGCATTGGAAGACCATAATTCAAATCCTACCTTAGACATCTGCTAGCTGTGTGACCCTGGGCAAGTCACTTAAGTTCTGTCTGCCTCAATTTTTGCCCAGTAAGACAATTAAACTGAGGTCTCATTCAGCTCTACATTTCCAATCTCATGATCCTATGACTCAGCAGAGGAGATATGGTACAATAGGAAAAGGACTAGATATGAAATCAGAGGATGTGGGCTCAAATCTCAGCTCTCATCTGCGTGACCTTGGATAAGTCATTTCTCTCCATGATTCTATCTTCTCCTCTATAAAATCATAGAATTGGACTGTATGATCTCCAACATCCCTTCCAGCTAGTGATGTGATCCCACCATTCTAGTTCTTTCTCAAGCCTCAATTTCCCCAACCATAAACGAGGGAAGGGGAGTAGATGATTCCCCACCCAACACTCTACCAAGACCCTTCCATTTCTAAGTTTAAGATTAGTGTCCCGGCATCCAAGACATCTTCCTTCTCAGTTTCCTCCTCCGTCCAATGATGGGACTGGACGAGGTGACCCCTCAGGTCCTTTGTACCTTTAAAGCTAGGAACTGATGGTCCAAGTCAATTCCTTTCTCTGAGCCTCAGTTTCTCCTGAAAAATGACAGGCTTGGACCAGATGAGCCACCGAATCCCTCCCAGGCCCCGTGAGCCCTCCTTAGCTGAGGAAATGTTCTCCAGGAAAGGAGGAGGGCGGTTCTCCCCTTTTAGAAGTGTCCCAGGTGAACCGGCCCAGCAGCCCCGGCTCAGCCTGCCTCCCGGGAGGAGTCGTGACTCACCTTGACCGTTGCTGAGTAAGTGCACTTCACCGCGGGTGTGTCGAAACAGGGGAAGAAGGAGCGGTTGCACACAGAGTGGCCCTGGGTGAAGACGAATGGCTTGGAATTACTGTAGGTCAGCTCAGGATCCAACCACCAGATCTGGAGGACGACAAGAGGAGGGACAAGGAAAAGGTCAGGGGTCAGCGTCCATCACTCCAGAGGGGGGAAACGTCCAACAGAGTCTGCCCAAGATGGCGGCCTCTAGGGGCACCTACCAAGGACCCCACTTTGCTGGGGCTGGTCATAGGGCCACGATACAAAAGAGGACCCAGTGTAGTAGCCAGAGGCCTGGCCCCTTGTGGCCGGTGTCACCCTGGCCAAGTCCCAACCTCCCTGGGTGCTAGGCCATATTCTAATATTGGGACCTACAGAAGATGGACCAGACTGCACTGGGGGAGGAAGTTTCCTCCCTGGGAGGGAGTTCCAATTCTACATCAGGCCTCCTGCACGAGATCCAGGCCCCACAGGACACATCCACACTTCCCACTTGTGAGTGCTGATCTTGGAGCTGGGAGACTTGAGCTCAAGGGCCAGAACTGGCCAACCATTCCTAGCTGTGTTGGTCCAGGCCAAACCCTTGGGCCTTAGTTCCCTCACCTTTAAAATGAGAGTGAAATGCTTTCATGGAACAGGAGTGACTAGTTCCAGGTATGGGAGAAATGCTGGAATCAACTATTAATGCCTAATCATACTACTGGCTTGTTGGTCCAAAGACTAAGAAATAAAACCAAATTAAAAAGAAATGATAGGGCAGCTGGGTAGCCCAGTGGATAGAGAGCCAGCCCCAGAGATGGGAGGTCCTGGGTTCAAATCTT
>NC_058133.1:509460266-509462766 GCF_016433145.1 Gracilinanus agilis | reverse complement strand
CCCACCCCCTCAGAGAGTGTAAGCTCCTTGAGGACAGGCACTGAATCTTTATTTTCTTTTCGGACCACCAGTTCTCTGCACATTTTTTAAAAAGTGTATTTGTTGGGGCAGCTGGATAGTTCAGTGGATGGAGAGTCAGGCCTAGAGACAGGAGGTCCTGGGTTCAAATCCAGCCTCAGACACTTCCCAGCTGGGTGACCCTGGGCAAGTCACTTGATCCCCATTGCCCACCCTTACCACTCTTCCGCCTAGGAGCCAATACACAGAAGTTAAGGGTTTTTTAAAAAAAAAAAGTGTATTTGTTATTTTATCCAAGTAGAAAACTGCCTCTACCAATGCCAATCAATACCTGGCAAGCATCTCCCAGTGTGGAAATTCCTTCCATCAAAACAAACTGCCATTTGTAAATTAAGAGGTTGTTACTAAGAGTAAGAGAGAAACAAACTGAAACTTTATATGATACAAATTAACCAGAAAGTAAACAATCTATGCTGGAGGGGCTGTGGGAGGGCAGGCACACTAACATACCCTTGGTTGGAACTACAAATTGCTCCAACTAGAAAACAATTCAGAACTATGACAGAAAAAGGGCTAAGCCATCCTCACTCGTTGGTAGACCTGTGGCAAAGCAGATTTTTGATTCTTTTCTTTTCAGATTCTTCTATTCTTCTAATCCTAGAAATAACCAGAATGGCTTTAAGCCAAAAGTATCAAAAGCAGATTAAAATGTAATTGGGAAATGTTTAACAAAATAAGTAAAAATACAATACAACAGAGATAATGCTAATCTATGGTTTTCTGAAGCCAATTTAGTCTATTGGAATTTGACCCCACTGGCTCAACATGACCAGACCTGCCAGATATTAGAGCATTTTTGTTCTGAGATTGCAAAGGAAGAGGGTGAATCCAGTCAGGGGACTTGCCCAAGGTTACACAGGCAGCGTCAGAGGCAGGACATGAACCTGGATCCCCAAATTCCAAAGAAATTTCTTCTTGGAAACAAGAGAATGACTGGAGTGCTGGAACTAGAAGGGAGAAAAGTTTTAACTAGGAATTTGATTGTGTGAAACACTAGCCTTGGCTTCGTCTGTTCTGACGAGAAGAAAATACCAGCCAAGCCCAAGGAGCCCTCCAAGGAGCCCTCAATAGTTGTATTGATTCATTTGGCTAAACTGCTTTTCATTTTTTCCTTCTTTCTTTTTAATCCTTTGCCATGAGGAATAGGCAGAGGGAGCATATATTGGGAAACAAACAGAAGAGTTCAGGTAAAATGTTTTTTAGATGGCAAAGGCAAAAGGTTGGGACTGGATAGACGGTGGCAATCCAGATGCCTACCTGGCATCAGAGGGTCTCAGAGAAACAGAGGGGACCTGGAAGGCTGAGGGCAAAGAAACGTGGCCAGTCAAAAAGAAGGAGGAAAATGCCAGGGACAGAGTGGGAGAAATGGAGTCCTTATGGCCAGGTGGGTAAGGAGACAAAAGGCCTTTTTAACGATTTAAGCTTCTTTGTGAATTCCCCAGGGTGCCTCTTGGGATGGCAGCAGCCACTTCCTGGATCACAGGGAGACTGAGAGGAGACTGGAGCCAGGGCTGGGGGAACCCGGGGGGCCCTCAAGGGCTCCAGATGCCAAGAGGGAAAACCTGAGAAGAGTTGTTCCTGACAACGGAAACCAAGCGTTTCAGCTTGGAGCAGCCCGAAAGACTCTGGGGGAAGGAGGGGACCAGGGAAGGGCTCTGGGACTAAGAGAGTGAGAACAGGCTCCATTGGAGGGAGGCATAAGGGAAGGATGAGAGAGAACGGGCTCCTGCTGTGCAGAGGTGCGCAGCCGCCAATGAAAGGCCCATGAGACCAAGACCAGAGGTCACAGCTCAAGCACCTGTGACTCCTTAGTGCCTAGAGGATCCAATTTAAAGAAGCTCCTGGGTTTGGCATTCAAAGCAGGATGTAACCCTGACCTACTGGGTCTTGCCCAAAAGCTATACCCCACACCTGAAATGCTCTCCTCCCTCACTTCTGCTCCCCAGAATCCCTTGCTCTTGTCAAAGCCTAGATAGAGTGTCACCTTCCCCAGTCCCTTCCCTGGCTACTATTTCTTCCTCTCCAAATTCAGGTAAAATCAACAAGCATTTATTAAGCACCTACCACATGCCAGGCACTGAGCTAAGCAAGAAATAAAAGCCTCAGCTGCCAAGCAGCTTATGGCTGTATGTAAAGACTTGTAGTATCTTCTTTACTTCAAATCCATGATTTTTGGCCTTGCCTGGCCTTCTCTCCCTCCTCCTTTCTTTCTTCTTTCCCTCCTTCCCTCCTTTCTTCCCCTTCTTTCATTCCTCCTTTCCTCCCTCCCTCCTTTCATCCTTTCCCCTTTCCCTCCCTCCCTCCTTCCTTCCTCCTTTCCTCTTTCCCTCCCTCCCTTCCTTCCTTCCTATTTTCTTCTCTCCCTCCTTTTTTCTTTCCTTCCTTCCTTCTTTCCTTCCTCCTTCTCCTCCCTCCCTCCTCC
>NC_058133.1:509446830-509459866 GCF_016433145.1 Gracilinanus agilis | reverse complement strand
CTTCTTTCCTCTTTGCCTCCCTCCTTCCTTCCTTCCTCCTTTCCTCTTTCCCTCCCTTCCTTCCTTCCTATTTTCCTCTCTCTCCCTCCTTTTTTCTTTCCCTCCCTTCCTCCTTCTTTTGTTCCTCCTTCCCCTCCCTCCCTCCCTCCTTCCTTCTTTCCTTCCTTTCTTCTTCCCCTCCCTCCTTCCTCCTTTCCTCCCTCCTTTCCTCTTTCCCTCCCTCCTTCCTTCCCTCTCTTTTCATTTCTTTCTTCCTCTTTAAAAGGTATTTTAATTGCAACTTTACTTTGTTCCAAATGAAAAGAAAAGGCAGCGACAGTAATGACCAAAGTCCCCTCTGAGTTCCCCACGGACCTGCGGAACTCTTGTATCTGAAGCTCAAAGAGGCCATAAATATGGGTTCAACAGCTGGATGCACAAAATGAAACCAGGAATGATTTCTTCGAATGTCACATTTGCTCAGGCCCGTTTGTCTCCCTCAGCATCTGCACCCATTGGGGCCATAAGAAGGGGGTGGGGGGGAAAGGGAGGTGAAAAGCATTTCTGAAACATCTACCATGTGCCACAGAGCACCTTCCCCAAAGCCCTCTTAGTTCCGGTGCCTTCTTAACCATTTCCTATCTCTTCTCTTCTTTTTTCTTTTTTTAACCTCTTATCTTCCATCTTGGAATTAATACTGTGTATTGGTTCCAAGGCAGAAGAGTGGTAAGGGCTAGGCAATGGGGGTCAAGTGACTTGCCCAGGGTCACACAGCTAGGAAGTGTCTGAGGTCACAATTGAACCCAGGACCTCCCATCTCTAGGTCTGGCTCTCCATCCACTGAGTCACCCAGTTGCCCCCATCCCTTCTGTATATAGCTGCTTTGGATATGTTTGCTTGCTTGTTGTCTCCTCCCATATACTATAAGTGCCCTGTGGGAAGGGCCTTTCTTTTGCAGTGTCTGACACACAGTAGGCACTTAATGTTTTTTTTGTTTTTTTTTTTTTTAATTGTTCCCTTTCCCCTATGGTACTTTAATTTAAATTTTTTTTTTAACCCTTGTACTTCGGTGTATTGTCTCATAGGTGGAAGATTGGTAAGGGTGGGCAAAGGAGGTCAAGTGACTTGCCCAGGGTCACACAGCTGGAAGTGGCTGAGGCCGGGTTTGAACCCAGGACCTCCTGTCTCTAGGCCTGACTCTCACTCCACTGAGCTACCCAGCTGCCTACTTAATGTTTTTTGACTGATTGAAAAATAAGATTTCATTTGATGCTTCAACAACCCTGGCAGGTAGGTATCATTATCCCCCTTTTACAGATGAGGAAACTGAGGCAGATAGCAATGAAGTGACTTACTCCCAGTCACACAGCTCATAAATGTCTGAGGCTAAATTTTGAAAGAGCCTCCCTGTCTCAAGATCCAGTGCTATTCCCCCACCAATGTCCCAGGCCAGTTGTTGACAAAACTGCCTCCCTGGCCCTGAGTTCCAACTTCTTCCCCTTCCACGTCATCCATCATCTGCTTTAGGGACCATAATGTGAGAGCCGGATGCATCCACTAACGTCAGGGTAACCTCGCGGTGGTCCAAGACTTCTCTGGCACCCGCCATTTTTGACTGTGCCTTCCCTTAGGGGTTTCACCAGCTCCCTATTACTCCAGATGTTCATTCAGCTGCACCCCAGAAGCAGTTTTTTTTTTAATTTTTTTTAAACCCTTAACTTCTGTGTATTGGCCCCAAGGCAGAAGAGTGGTAAGGGTAGGCAATGGGGGTCAAGTGACTTGCCCAGGGTCACACAGCTGGGAAGTGTCTGAGGCCGGATTTGAACCCAGGACCTCCCGTCTCTAGGCCTGACTCTCTATCCACTGAGCTACCCAGCTGCCCACCAGAAGCTGTTTTAATGGGACTTTATGCCAGGCTCTAGAAAGGCAAAGACAAAGCAGAGAGAATCCCTTCTCTCATTCTCTCTGGGGTGGCATTTACGTCCATAGACAGGTACGGACAAGACAGACGGACACAAGGGGAAGGACCTCTGGGGAATCGGGAAATGTCTGCCGTAGTAGGCGCCACCCGAGTTGAGCTTTGAGGAAAGCTAAGGATTCAGAGAGACCAAGGAATGCATTCTAGGTGTGGCAGAGAGCCCGGGCAAAGGTTGGAGGCAGGAAATGGAGAGTCCAGTTTTGGATGCTCTCCACGAGTTGGGCTCGATCCGGAGCGGAGAGTTGGTGGCGAGGTTCTCGGGGGTGTTCGGGGGTAGGAGTGGGGGATGGAGCGGCTTGCTAGTGAGTCTCCAGACACACATGGGAAAGGCATCCCGGTGTAGGACGCTGAACCTGGGCTCCACAGAACACGGGTGTAGAGAAATAAACACAAACTCATTTCTGAGGAGGGGAATCACTGACGAATGGGATGGAAGAGGAAAGGCTCGTCCGGGAGGCGGCACATTCCTTGCCTTCGCCTCTGAGTGGACCTCCCAACTGAGATTCCCTTTTCTCTTCCGAACCTTCGGCCTCTCCTCGAACCATGATCCAGTCACACCCGCCTTAGTTCCTGCTTCGGAATTCCATTCCTTCACTTACACTCAGACTGCACACGGGAGGAGCAGGGTGGCCTAATGGATGGGGAGTCAGCTTGGGAGCCAGGAGAACCTGGTTTCCATTCCTGCCTCTGCCACTTAACAGCTGGGAGACCTTGGACAAGTGACATCCTCCGAGATCCTCAGCTCTGAGGAGAAGTCACAGAGGAGCTGCCCTGCTCTGGGAATCCCAGAGGGTGAAGAAATCCCCAGTCCGGCCCCTGTTCCTTTCCCGCTATCATTGCCAAGGAAGCTGCCCCTCTCTGGTCTGCTCCCCTCCTATCTCTGGGATGATCAGGTCTTCTCGGCTCACACGTCCCAGAATCCTTCAGCGGTTCCTGGCCTGTGACGCTGAGGAATCCAGAGGGAGGGGGAGAAGGAGAGAGAACAAGGGAACCAGGAATCCCCCCTCCCCCCAGCACCGGGATTGTTCTTTTGCTCTTTATTTAGCTCCAGCAAAACCTGCCACATGACTCGGGTGACTGAATCGGTAAAGAGCCCTCCCTCGCTCGGCCCACCCAAAGCAAGGGTTTCAGCCAGCCAGTGGAGTTTGCCCGTATTCCCGAGGCAAACAGGGTGAAGAAAACAGAGACTCATTGGAGAGCAATCCTGAGCCCATTCTCCAATGGATGTCAAGGTGAAAACTGATCACATGGAGGGTCATGAAACATCCTGATATGACAGAGAAGTTCTCATGGTCAGAGGGGCAGCTAGATGGCACAGTAGACAAGAGTGCCAGCCCTGGAGTTAGGAGAACCTGAGTTCAAATCCAGCCTCAGCCACTTACTACCTGGGCAAGTCACTTAACCCTGTTGGCCTCAGTTTCCTCATCTGTAAAATAAGTCGGAGAAGGAAATGGCCAACCACTCTAATATCTTTGCTATGAAAACCCCAAATGGGTTCAGGAAGAGTCAGATAGGAGTGAAACAACTGAACAGCCACAACCATACTCAGAACATGGGGGCCCATGGATGTCATGAACAGGACCGACCCTAAAGAATCGTGGTCTTTCTCTAATGGGGAAAATGGGATGCAAGATGAGTCTGGTTCTGTGAGCCCAGGTCCTGGGTTCAAATCCCAACACCACTCAATGTCAGTGTACTATTTTAAACAAGTTACTGCGTACCTTGTTGCCTCAGTTTCCTCCTCCATAACATGAAGCGAAGGAAGGGCTGGAGGAACTCTACAGTCCTTTCCAATTCTAAATCCACAATAATCCCATGATTAGCTTCCCATCAGGCTGCCTTTCAAAGCAACTTAGACTCGTGTCCTTCACCCTGGCTGACCTCTGTTCTCTGCTCAAGTCTGCCCCTTCTGTCCCTCCTTTCTCTCCTCTGCAGCTATTAATATTAAACAGCTCAAAATACAGGAAAACCAAGCTTCTGGCCAGGGAAGGAAGCTATCTCTCGAAGGCTGGAAAGAAAGCCTGTGTCTGGGCTCGGGGAAATCTAATCAGCGGATCACACATTCGGAGCTGGAGGGGGGCCTTCGAGGTCCTCTAGTCCATCCCCTTCACTTCACAGTGGGGAAAGAGACTTGCTTAAGGTTACCCAAGTCCTAAGGAGCTTCAGAGTACGCAAGAAGGGCTCTTGGAAACCATGGAAGCCAATACTTTTTCATTGAACAGATGAGGGGAGTGACGCTCCGGGAAGGGAGAGTGATTTTTCCAAGGTCTCATGAGTGCCAGATGGCGAAGATGGGCTCTGAGTTCAGGTCCTCCAACCCCAAGTCCAGCACTCTTTGCCCTGAACCCCACTGCTCCCCACAAGGGCTCAGAGCTGCAAAGCTTGGGGAAAGTTGAAATGATGTATTTCTATCCCCCAAACTGGGTACCAGAGAGTTGTTACAATGTAGGAGGAAGAATAGAAGCGGATTCCACCCAGCAATTCACAGGGGAAAAAAGTCCACGAAAGGAGCCAGCAATAAAAGCCAGTCTCAAATGTCTCCGCTGAAATGTGCAATGAGTAACGAGGAAGATAAACCAGAGGGTAAATTTAGCATCGGGCACATCACACAGACGGGCTGTGATGAAAGCCAGGAGGGAATTATGGCTCAGGCAATACCTAATTATCGAGAACAGATCCCTCCAAATCACGAAGAATGAGAGAAATGCAAACTGGATTGGAATGGCACACGCTGGAGGGGCTGGGGAAAGGCGGGCACATTCACGTCCGGCTGAAGCAAGGCAGAATTACGCTAAGAGACAGAGTAAAAGGGCCGCCTTCTTTGACTCTCAGCGACCCTGCACTCCTATCAAAGACAGAAGGGGGAAAAAGCTCCCAGATAACAAAATATTTCTAGGGCCACTTTTTGTGGTGATGAAAAACCAGAAACAAAGCCCACACCCACCGATAGGGATGGCTGCAACAAGCAGCAGTCCCTGAAGGTGATGAAGTATTACTGTGCCTCAAGAAACAACAAAAAGGCAGAACAGAGGGAGGTATGGGAAGGCTGTTAATAATACAAACCAATGCAAAGAAAATGGAACTAGGAAAATAATATATACAATGTGAACAGAAAAAAAAAACAAAAACATCAGAACTGAGTATTGTGGAGGCGGCTATTGTGGAGGCAGCTCAGTGGACTGAGAGCCAGGTCCAGATACGGGAGGTTTAAATCTGGCCTCAGACACTTCCTAGCTGTGTGACCCTGGGCAAGTCACTTACCCCCCCACCCCCCATTGCCTAACCTTACCACTCTTCTGCCTTGGAACTGATACACAGAATTTATTCTAAGGCAGAAGGTAAAGATTATTTTAAAAATGTTTGTAAACCCTAAATGTTGTGAAACTATCATGACCAAACGTGACCCCAAAGAAGAGATATGAGAACCCCCCACTTTCCTCTCCTCTACTTCTGGGGTTAGGAGGCTGTGGTTGCAGAACATGGCACACAATCTCAGGCTTGACTGATATGTGAATTCATTTTCCTGAACTGATCCCCCACTCCCCCATACTTTTTCTTGTTTGTTCTCCATGGCAGTCAGGAAGACTTGAGTTCAAATCCAGCCTCAGGCACTTACTAAGTCCATAGCCTTGGGAAAGACTCAAATTTGTGATTGTCTCAGTTTCCTCATTGGCAAAACAGGGACAATAATGGTACCTCCTTCCCAAAGTTATAGTGAAGATAAAATGAGCTATTTGTAAAGTGCTTTGCAAACCTTAAAGCATGATATAAATGCTTTATTTTTATCATAAGGAAAGTTGGGCGCACAGGAATTAGGGAATGAAATTTATGTAAAAGCAAAAAATTCAATTTTAAAAACAAGGAACATGGGGGCAGCTGGGTAGCTCAGTGGATTGAGAGCCAGGCCTAGAGACGGGAGGTCCTGGGTTCAAATCTAGCCCCAGACACTTCCCAGCTGTGTGACCCTGGGCAAGTCACTTGACCCCCATTGCCTACCCTTACCGCTCTTCTATCTACCACACTGACTCCAAGACAGAAGGTAAGGGTTAAAACAACAACAACAACAACAACAACAACAACAACAACAACAAGAAGGAACAAAATTTCCAAAGGGGGCAGGTTGAGGATAGAGAGAGGTGAAGCACTAGATTAGCCTTAATTCATCCCCAGTCCCTCTGTTCTTTTCCACTTCTTTCATGTTCTTGGTGGATCCTTCCTTAAGACAATGCATCCCTAGCTGCCATCTTCATTTCTCAGTGCTCCTTCCCTTCTCTCTCTGGACACACTGAGCTGCCAGGAGGAGGGATTGGCAGTCTTCCTGTTCTCTCCTGCCACTTCCAGACCCTCCCCCCTTCCCCTGACACCATCACTTAGCAACCTCTCCTCCTCCAAGACTCCGACCATCTGTCTATGTCATCCGGTGGAGATCCTCATTGCTAGGATCTGGAGGCCTCCAGGTCACTCGCTCTCCCTCTTTTCTCAGTCCCTGCCAGGCTCTCTCTCACTAATCCATTCCTTGCCTTCCTAATTAGACATTTCAATATACCAAGGGATGCTCACCCAATGCTCTTGGCTTCCCACTTCATCATTCCCAGCGTCACCACTACAGCTGGACTCTATCCCGGCTCTCCACTGGGATGGTGGATACGTTTCAGTGACACCCAGACTGGGCCACCTCCATACGGGGAACTTTTGCTAGTCCCTTCTCCGCTCAAGGATCATAGTGGATCCTTGCATTTCACCTTCTGCCTTACCTCTCCTAATCCGATTCTCCATCATGACGGCAATCTTCAGGCCTCCCATCCTTCTCTGCTCTCCTAATTCATTATTTCGCCCAATTCTGGCTTCCCTTCGCTTACACATAATTGACAGATGATTTCAAAAATAACTATTCTTTCCTTCTTTTCTTCCTTCCTTCTTTTCTTCTTTCCTTCCTTCCTTCCTTCCCTTCCTCCCTCCCTCCCTTCCTTCCTTCTTTTCTTCCTTTTCTTCCTTCCTCCCTTTTTTCCTTCCTTCTTTCCTTCCTTCCTTCCTTCTTTCCTTACTTCCCTTTCTCTCCTTCCTATCCCTCCCCAGCCCATTGAGGCCAATAATAGATCAATGTCATCAAGGTATCATCAAATACTTCAACAATACGCTGTCCTCCATCTTTGACTCCCTTTCCTTGCATCAGACAGCAGTCACATCTGCCCATCCTCACACTGGGCAAGCACCAGATTCGAACTCCTCAGCTCAAAGGATCACAGAAATTTAGATGAAGAGCTGAAGCCAATGAGACTGACCCCTCAGTTTACGGATGAGGAAATCCAGGAGGGGAGAGGCTAAGTCTCTTGTGCAGGGTCACACACTGTTTAAGTGGCTTGGAAACCATCTTTCTGACTCTTGGGCCATTATACCACAAGGCCTCAAGGCGTACTCCCCAATTTCTTACTCATCGTTGCCAGAGAAAGCAACAAACCTGTGCTGACCAGGATATACATTCACATTTGGTGTTATTTAGACAAAAAGTCATGTCCGACTCTTCATGACCTATTTTGGGGTTTTCTTGGGAAAGATACCGGAGTGGTTTGCTATTTTCTTCTCTAGCTCATTTGACAGATGAGCAAACTGAGGCAAACAGGGGAAGTGACTTGCTCAGGGTCACACAGCTAGGAGGTGTCTGAAGCCAGATTTTAATTTGGGGTCTCCTGACTCCGAAGATGGTGCTCCATCCACTGTGCCACCTAGCCGACCTACTTTGTGTTACCTAACCTCAACTCATCCTGCACTGCTGTGGAGCAAAAGGTGTAGCTTCACTGACTGACTCTCTCCAAATCCCCCAGTGGCTCTTCTAGTCCATCCGTCTGTCCTTCCTTCCTTTCTTCTTTCTTCAAGATGCCAATGCCTTCCCCAACTGCCAAATAAAAGGCATCTGACATGATGAACTCCCTCTTCTTTAGTTTATGCCCCCAAACCCTTCCACATCCGCACTCGTCCCATCCTAATTTGGTTTCTTAGGAAGAAACTATCACGGTCCCCTCGACCTACTTCCCAGATCCCACTCCCTCTGGCCTCGCCCAATGGCCGTCTCAGTCTTCATCTTTCTTGGGCTCTCTGGAGCCCTCCACTGAGGGCATGGTTTGTATCCTAGGTACTGCCTTCTCTTGGTTCCCCTCTTCCCCGGCTGCCCACCCCTTCTCATCTCCTTTGCTGGCTTGCCATCCGTCACAGCCACTTTAGCATGGGTATTCTGCAGGGCTTGTTTTCTATCCTGGGATCTTTTCCTTCTTTCTCTCCTCTCTCAGAAATCTCATCAGCTCTGGAGCTCTGAGGAGAGGACTCCCAGGTCGACAGAGTTAGCTCTAATCTCCCTGCCTAACTCCAGTGAGGTGCATCACCAACTCCTGTTGGCGCTCTCTTCTTACTTACCCTGCAGGTATCTCCAACAAACCTTGTGCATGAGAACTCATCGTCTTCTTCCCCAAACCTGCCCCTCCTCCAAAGCCCCCCATTTCTGTTACGGGCACCGCTCTCCTCCAGCCACCTAGTTCAAAACCTTGCCTGACGGATCCTTCTTCAGTATCTCTTACCTCCACATGGTTGTCTAGAGTCAGCAAGAAGTAGCCGACGGAGCTCTGGCCTTAGAGTAATCAAAGCACGAGTTTAAACCCACCTCAGACATTTGCCTACTATGTGATTCCTGTTTAAGTCACTTAAACCTCTCGGTGACTCAGTTTTTCATCTGTAAAATGAGGGGCCCAGACACAAAGGATTCTAATATCCCTTCCAGCTCTGAAACCCATTATTATTTAAACCTTTAGTCCTATCATTATGAACTGCAGTATCCACAACATCTCAAGTCTGTCTCCTCTCCACTCACAGAGCCACCACCCTCACTGGCCCCTTATCAGAGATGGCCTGTAACAATTTTCTAACTGGTCTCCCTACTGCCAGTCTCTCCCCTCTCTAATCTATCATCCTCGAAATTGCTGATAGAATCTGCTTGAGGCACAGGTCTGCCCATGTCCATCTACTGAATAAGAACCTTCCCATCAGACTCCCCATTGCTTCTGGGATAAAATACAAACCAGTCTGCCGAGGAAGGAAGGACCACCAAAATCTGGCTCCCATCTACGTCCCACATTGCATCCCTTCAGGAACTCTACATTCTAGTCAAACTGAGCCATGTAAAAAATTGGAAAATGAGAGTATGCCCTTCAATTGGGGAATGGCTGAAAAATTGTGGTATCTGATGGGGATGGAATACTATTATGCTCAAAAGAATAATGAACTGGAGGAATTCCATGTGAACTGGAACGACCTCCAGGAAGTGATGCAGAGCAAAAGAAGCAGAACCAGGAGAACCTTATACAGAGATTGATACATTGTAGCACAATCAAATATAACAGACTTCTCTACTTGCAGCAATGCAATGATCCAGGATAATTCTGAGGGACTTGTGAAAAAGATGTTCTCTACATCCAGAGGAAGAATTGTGGGAGCAGAAACAAAGAAGAAAAACAACTGCTTGATCACATGGTTCGATGGGGATATGATTGGGGATGTAGACTCTAAGCGATCACCCTAGTGCAAATATTAATAATATGGAAATAGGTCTCGATCAGTGACACATGTAAAACCCAGTGGAATTGCTCATTGGCTATGGGAGGGGGTGGGAGGAAAGGAGGGAAAGAACATGAATCAGGTAACCATGGAAAAACATTCTAAATTAATTAAATAAATAGACTTAAAAGAATTTTTGGTAAAAAAAAAAAACAAAAACTGAGCCATGCACATCATTCTCGTTCTCTTTGGGAACATACTCACATACATGTACACACACACACACACACACACTCTCAAAAGCATTTTCTTTGGAGAAGGCTTCCCTGATCTCTCTCTATGGAAGATTCATTTTCCTCATATTTCATTTACTTGTGCACAAATTCTATCCTATTCCCCCATCCACCAGTAGAGGGATAGGCTCCTGGAACACAAAGAAGGTTTCTTTTTCTTTTTTTTCCCCCCCTCTTTGTCTTTGTGTCCTCAGTACCTAACACAGTGTCTGGCACATAGTAGGCTCTTTATAATTGGGTAATTAAACTGAATATCTATCCGTGTTAAGAAATTCAAAAACTGAGGAAGAGAAGCACTGTGGAGAACATTCGGGTGAAGATTAACAGAGATGGTAGTGATATTGTCATTGGACTATACTATAGACCAGCTGGGCAGAAACAGGCAAATAGAGCAGTTAGGGAAACAGATCACTGGCCCAGATGGCACAGAGGCATGACAGAGCAGTGATTTGGGGACTTCAATGATCTGTACTTTCCTGGAACAGGGTAGGGAATTATTTTTTTATTTCCTTTAATGGGTTCATCCTTCAAAAGGCTGAATGAATCTGCTCAAAGAAATAAGAAAATGAAATCTATGCTTAAGAGATGGACTCAAGGGCACAGACCAGAGTCCACAAAGAATGACACAGTCCTGTAAAAAGAGCATCAGGTGTGCTAAAGCTCTGAGTTGAGGAAGAAAGTGAATGCTGTCAAGGGAGAAATGGGGGATTTGAGCTATGTTGGGGGGAAAGGGAAGAAGATTCAAGGAGGGATAGCCCAGTAACTGCTCAGGGTAGGAGGAGGAGGATAATCAATGAGGAGGAGAAGGCAGAGCTGTTTGTTTTAAATTCAGGGAAGTGTCTAGCAGACTCCCTATGGACATGTGGGAGACTTTGAGACTGCATTACCCATGATTCCAATGGGTCTTAGGGCGTGGGCACGTGAAAGGTCCCCACGCAGAGGGCAGTTTAAATTCAGAGGAGGGCCAAAAGAATGCCTCTTGATCTTCCTGAGGAGCTGACTGATGCGCGGAGAGGATGGGCTCTGGCAGTAAATCTAAAAGCTAGGCAGGCGCGGTCATATATATATTTTACCAGCATGGCCATGGCTTTAATTAAACTACTAATTTCTCTTATTATATCAGTCTTTATCATTTTTAATCTTAACAGAGCTGCTCAATTCACATTTTTCCCCCCTAAAACCCTCACCTTCCATCTTGGAGTCAATACTGTGTATTGACTCCAAGAGTGGGAAGGGCTAGGCAATGGGGGTCAAGTGACTTGTCTAGGGTCACACGGCTAGGAAGTGGCTGAGGCCAGATTTGAACCTAGGACCTCCTGTCTCTAGGCCCGACTCTCATTCCACTGAGCTACCCAGCTGCCCCCTCGATTCACATTTTGCTTCGGTTCTCCCTCCCAAGGGGGCTTAGATAATATATTATAATATAATAAAGTAATAAAGTCTTATTAGAGAATAAGGAGGTGATATTCAAAATGAGTAGAAAGGCAGGAAGGAATCACCCAGCTACCTTTAATGAGTTCAAGCCACCAAGCCCGAGGGAACTAAATTCCAGGTTACTGGAAGAAAATCCCCCGATAATACTACTGTTGAATGACCGTCAGTAAGCACAGAAAGGTCTTGGAGAATCAAAGAAGTCCCAGGCCTTGAGGAGAGATAAAGCACCGATTTCCCCCCAAAAAAGAGAATATAGAGTCTACAGACTATAGTCCATCGAGGTTGACTTCAAATACTGGAAAGTTTGAGAACTTAAAATAAAGGGATGGTTAGTGAGTTTTTAGAAGCAGAAGCAGCGACCACAAGGAACGTGGCTTACCCAAGGCCAGGTCTAACTTTGTTATCTTTTTAAACAGGGGAGATTAGGGAATGTCATACAGTCTACTTTGACTTTTTCAAAGCATTTGATAATTTCTCATGCCATCCTAATGAAAAAGATGAAGAGAAGGACATTCGCCTCAAAGAGATCTGGGAGTTGGAGCCGTCCTGCAAGCTCAGTGTGCCGAGTCTGATAGGGCGATTGAGAAAGAATCTCTAACAGTTGGAGCTGCCCAAGAGTGGAAGTGGGCTGCCTCTGGGAATAGTGGATTCCTTCATCCCAAGACAGGTCTTCAGGCAAAGGCCAGAAGGCTACTTGTTGGGAGTTGCAGCAGCAGGGAGTTTGGCTCCAGTTCCAAGTGGATTGGCTCATTTATGAGGTCCTTTCTGATCGGAGGCTTCTGTGGCGCTTGCCCGCCCCTCACCCAGAAGTCACACCATATGCAAGTCAGGAATCTAGGAATACCCACCCAGAAATCTAGAGCCTCTAATATCAGTGCCGCCCTGTACGTCTCTCCACCCAGAAATCTTTCTCACTTCTAGGGCCAATTTCTAAGGTCTTTGGGGTACTGAAATCTGCCTAGCTAGAAAGGACAGTAGCTCTGGCTTGGCATAGCTTGGCATGGCTTGGCACAGCCTGTCAAATGTATACCAGGCAGTGCCAGCCTTTACAGCTAGCACGGACCAAGGGCCTGGCACTGCCAAACTGCTCCAGTGAGCCTCAGTACAGGAAATGGACTGCTCTGAAAAAAAGGCTTGCCACATGCGCAGTGGCTTCTAGGAATGGGAGGAATTTTCCCACTTTCAAGGAAAAACAAAACCAGGCACCAGGATGTTGGCTAAAGGCAAGGGGTCCTCAGCCTCGGATCAGTGAAAGTTCAGGGGGCCAAAGGTCTCAGCACATTCCCCGGAAAGACTCGACGAAGGAGCTGAAGCCGTGCCAGGGTAATTTTGGAGTCACATAAGGGATGGGCAGAAGGTCTGGTTGCCAGTAGCCCCACCTATCCCTTGCCTTTGGGTGTGCAGAGGGAGTGGAACCCAAGATGAAGCTAAAGCAAATGGGGTGGTGGCAGCTGAGGAACCCGAAACATGCCCTGGGCAGCCACCACGTGGCAGGGCAATCGCGTCTTATGACATGGGCTTCTTTTCAAATAACAGAAGGGGCAAACATGAACTCACATGAGCCAAGAGAAGGAAGTGCCAGGCTGCAATCTTTTGTTACGAATGCACTAGACAGGGACAACGAAGTAGCTCAGGGGACAGAATGCCAGACCTGGAGTAGGGAGGATCTGGGTTCAAATCTGGCCTCAGACACTTCCTAGCTGTGTGACCCTGGGCAAGTCACTTAACTCCAATTACCTAGTCCTTGCCACTCTTTTGTCTAAACTAATACTAAGAAAGAAGATGAGGGAGGAAGGGAGAAAGGAAAGGA
>NC_058133.1:509339507-509436998 GCF_016433145.1 Gracilinanus agilis | reverse complement strand
GGGCGGGCAGGGCCTTCCGGAGGGAGCCGGGGCCGGGCCGGGGCCGGGGCCGGGCGGGGCGGGGCGGGGCTGGGGGCCGGGGGCGGGGCGCCGAGAGGAGGAGGGGCGGAGGCGGCCCGGCCCGCACGGATGGTCCCGGCTGGCTCGCGCCCAGGAAAGGCGCGTCCCAGCCGGGGCTCCCGAGTCCAGGGTCCCGGGTGCGTATTCCCGCTGAGCCTGCGCTCGACCTGCTCCCCTGAGCCCCTGAGCCCCAGAGCGCGCCTGGCTGGGGCGAGAAGGAAGGGAAGGAGACGTGCGGGAGGCGGGAGGAGAAGGAGGAGAAGACGGGAAGGGCCAGCCCCTGGGGAGGCGCGTCTGGCCGCCTGGCCCGGACCAGCTCGGGGCCACGGGGGCCTCTGCATGGAGGGCAAAGGAGACTCTGAGATGCTTGGACGTTCGGGTGCCACGTGAGGAAGCACGTTCAAATCCTGACCCCGAGGCCTGGGCTCTAGGACCAGCCCCGGGCCCCGCCCCGTGCTGGCGGTGAGATGAGGGGGCTGGCCACCCCCTCCGCCCCTCCGCCCCTCCCGTTGGCACACCTTGGCCCCACAATAGAGTTACTTCCGAGAACCTGGGCCGAGATCCGTGTTCTAATGCTTGGGTACAGCCTCCTGTTTTACAGATAAGGAACCTGAGGCAGAGAGAGGAAATGACTTGCCCAGAAACTAAGGAGCCTCCTGGGGAGGACTCCCCACCTCCAGGCAGTCCTCTGTGCTTCCCGCATTCTTCTCTGCCTCCTCCAGCCCCAGTGTCTGACTTAAGCATTCAAACCCCCAGGCCTTGGCTGCCTAGTGATGTCAGCAGCCGCCTGTTTTGTTTTAAACTCTTACCTGCCAAGATGTTAGAATCAATACTAAGGCAGAAGAGCAGTAAGGGCTAGGCAAGGTGAGTTAAGTGACTTGCCCAGGGTCACCCAGCTAGGAAGTGTCTGAGGCCACATTCGAACCCAGAACCTACCGTCTCCAGACCTGGCTTTCAAACCACTTGAGCCACCTAGCTGCCCCCTGTTTTTGTTTTTTTTCTAAAGTCCATTTATAGTACCTCAGCCATACTTTCGGTAAAGGCCCCGGGGCCAGTGGAAATCAAAAATGAGGGAGGCCTGGGTTTGGCAGCAGAAGGCCCCACTTCAAACATCCCCAGCAGTGACCCTGGACAAACTTCCGAACCTCCACGAGAGCCTCCATTTCTCAAATGGAGGATAAGCCAAGCCCCGTGGAGACTGCGGCTCTCCCCACCTTCATCCTCATGGATGAAGATTAGATCCTTCTGAGTAGAGGCAGGCTTGTGTCCTTATGGCCAGAGAACCGGCCTGGAATCCAAGGAGACCTGGATCTAAGTCCTGTTCAGACTCCTCGAGCCTGGGGGACCTCTTGGTGCTCTGAACTTCTCTCCGAGGAAAGGGAATAAGCACCTGCTATAAGCCAGGCACTGTGCTAGGCACTTCATAAATATCTGAATCCACACAACAACCCCAGGAGATCAGCACTGGCTATTATCCTTTTTTTACAGATAAGGAAACTGAGGCAGGCAGATTCTGTGAAGTGCCCAGGGTCACATAGCTAGTAAATGTCTCTGGCTGGATTTGAACTCAGGTTGTCCTGACTGCTCTAGATCCTTTTCCCAGCCACCTCTACTACTTCCAGATGCAACACCCAAAGATGGGCACCTACAAAGTATACACGACATAGATCCCAAGGCATTTGAAGAGATCTTACTAAGGACATTTCTGTGGAAAGTGCCCTCCCTGGCCCGCTCTGGAATCAGGCCCTGGATTTGAATCCCAGCTTGGCTCCTTGTGTGGTCTGGGTCAGGGCACATAACCAGGTCCTGCCTGGACCTCAGTTTCCTCTTTTTTCAAGTGAGGGGGCTGGACTAGATGGCCTGAGATCCCTCCCGGCTCTTAGCTATGATCTCAGTCAGGAAACATCCCATAGTTTCTGCCAGGCCATTCTAAGCCAGTCAATACAAAGATGTTCCAGAGGGAAGGCTCGAGTAATGGGGGCAGGATGGGGCGAGGGCAGAAAAGATCTGAACTGGGTCTTAAAGGAAGCCAGAAGACCCAGTAGAGGAGGGAAAGGCTTGGGCAGGAGATTAGCATTGGCCCTGAGGAACAATAAGAAGGCAGGTGTGGCTGGATCATGGAGTGAGTGCACAGGATAAAAATGGGACAGTGAGGTGGGTGCAGGGGATTCGAACTCAGCTCTCCCATAGAGTCAGGAAGGGTCAAATTCAAATCCAGCTTCAGGCATTTACCTACCAGCTGTGTGACCCTGAGCAAGTCACTTAACCCCAATTGTCTATCTCTTACCATTCTTCTGCCTTAGAACTGATACTTAGGATTGATTCTCCTTGGAATGGATACTTAGTAAGGTATGGGTTTAAAAAAAAGGCTCTTGGGCAGCTTGGAGGCACAGTGGATAGATCACCAGGCCTGAAACCAGGAAAATCTGAGCTGAAATCTGGCCTCAGACACTTACTTACTAGCTGGGTGACTTAGGGCAAGTTACTTTTCCCTGCCTGCCTCAGTTCCTCATCTGTAAAATGAGACACAGTGGAGAAGGAAACGGCAAATCACTCCAGTATCTTTGGCAAGAATCCCCCCCCCAAAAAAAAAACCCCACAAATAAATAAATAAATATTTGAAATCAAGATTAAAAGAAAAGTAAAAGAAAAGCCCCCAAAGGGTCCGGAAGTGTGGAACACAACTACAAACGACTGAACCACAAGGGGCTAAAGAGTGAGGCAGGAAAGGTAGGAAGGGGCCAATTCCTGAGTTTTTAAAAACCAACCAGCACTTTCTGCTTGATCTTGGAGGTAATAGGGAGCCACTGCAGTTCATTAAATGGGAGAGGAGAGCTGCCATGGTCAGACCTGCCCTTGAGCCAGATTGCTTAGAAAGCTAAGTGGAGGATAGTTCTGAAAGAAGATTGGAGGCAGCCAGCCCGCCCCCCCCCCCACCCAGCCCCACCCCCAGCAGCTGCTGCAGTAATCCAGCTATGAGGTGATGAAGGCCTGCACCAGGGTGAGGGCAGTCAGAGGAGCCGAAGGGACGAAGGAGAAATTGATGAGCCTCGGCAACAGATTGGATGTGGGGGTGAGATGACCCCCACGTTCCGCCTTCCTTCTGTGGCATCATTGCAGTCAGTTATCCTCGTCCTCCCAAGGCTTCCTCTCCAGGCTCCTCAGACTGTTTTGCCATCCTGGGCCCCCCTTCTGGGCCCCGCTCAGCCAATCACTGTCCTTATTTAAATGGGGCTTCCAGAACTGGGCGAAGCGCCCTTACAGGGAGTTTTCCCAAGACGGAGTTGACAGGTGATGGCTCCCCCGTCTCTCACCCAGTGGTCAAAGATTCTGGTCACTTCCGGCAGCTCCCCCTTCCCATTCCTGTTGGGCATCCACCCACTCCCACCTCCAGCTCTTTGCATAATCCCGCCTCCTCTTCTACCCCAGCCTGAGACTTGATAGCTGTCCCTGGAATACGCCCAATACAAGGCTCAAACCCAGATCAGTTGTTTTGGGGGGAGACTCAATCATCCAGCAGCTCAGCTCTAACCCCAGCCCTTTCAGATCTGATAACACATGCCATGGAGGGGCAGCTGGGTAGCTCAGTGGATAGAGTCAGGCCTAGAGACAGGAGGTCCCAGGTTCAAATCTGGCCTCAGACACTTCCCAGCTGTGTGACCCTGGGCAAGTCACTTGACCCCCATTGCCTACCCTTACCACTCTTCCACTTAGGAGCCAGTACACAGAAGTTAAGGGTTCAAAAAATAAAGAAAAAAGAAAAAAAAAACATGCCATGGATTCCTTTAACCAAGCCAATCTTAAAAAGGTTAAAGCCAGAGGCCCAAAGTGCCTCAGGGCACTATCCCAGAGGCTTTCCAAGAGGACCTCCAACCCCTCTTTGGGTCCTGCCTGGCAGTCTTCATTATTCTGGAGGCCCCCATTCTTCCACCCCATCCAGAAGAATAAACGAAAGATTTTATCAAGTGGTCACAAGCTGAAAGATCATCTGCAAATCACAACAACTCTAAGGTTCCACCTCACGCCCAGGAAATGGATCAAAATGTCAAAAGATAGGGGCAGCTGGGTGGCTCAGTGGATTGAGATCCAGGCCTGGAGACCAGAGGTCCTGGGTTCAAATCTAGCCTCAGACACTTCCCAGCTGTGTCACCCTGGGCAAGTCACTTGACCCCCATTGCCTACCCTTACCACTCTTCTGCCTTGGAGTCAATTGGCTCCAAGAAGGTGAGGGTTTTAAAAAAAAATGTCAAAAGACACTCTTGCCTTGTTGGTGGAGTTGTGAATGAATGCAATCACTCTGGGAAGCCATTTGGAATTTTGCAAGTGACTAAAAAGCCTCAGCCCCTTTGACCCAGAAATGCCCCTGCTAGGAACATCCCCCAGGAAAGTCCTGGCCAATAAAGAAAGACACCGTCTACACCAAGATATTCAGTGGCTCTTTTTGTAATAGCAAAGAACTGGAGGGGGGAAAGCAGATACTCATTGGCTGGGGAATGACTGAACAAACTGGGTTGTGGACAGGATGAGCGGTAAGGAATGACAAATCCAATTACCCCAGAGAAGCATGGCAAGACTTGCATGATGTTGATGCAAAGTGAAGTAGGTAGAACTTGGGAAACAATATCCATCACAACAGCTACAGCGGTGAAGACTGAAAGAACATGAAGATGAGAGAAGACCAGTTTGGCTGGACTAGAGACTACAGAGAATTGACGTGTAATGGGACTGAAAGGTAGACTGAGGCCAGCCTGTAAAAAATTATCCACAATTTCAAATGGGCTTCCATTAGTGGAGAGGAAGTGGTTGGGGGTCAAGAGGGACCAAAAGAAAAGTGGAAAATAAATTTAAAAGGAGTGGGGGGGGAGGGGAGGGAATGAGATCAAAAGAGACAAAGGGATTGATAAGCAACTTGGGATAGCAGATAGAGTACCAGGCCTGGAGTCTGGACTTGGGTTCAAATTTGACCTCACTTAACCTCAATTACCTAGCCCTCCCCACTCTCCAGTCTTAGAACTGATCCTAAGATAAGATAAGGGTTTAAGAAAAAGAAAGAAACAATGAAAGAATAATCCCCCAGATTGGCCCTTCTCCACCATACCCAGATGGGTCCATCTGCCAAGGGCCATCAAGTTCACGTTGATGACAAAGTCACACGTGAACCCTGAAATCTGCAAGGCAAGATTTACAGGAGGAAGTCCCATTCCTGGAAATGGTTCTAGAACAGGGATTCTCAACTGGGGTCTATAATGAAAAAAAAAAAAGTATAACTGTATTTATTTATTTGTTTGTTTGTTTGTTTTTTTAAACCCTTACCTTTATTGGCTCCAAGGCAGAAGAGCAGTAAGGGTAGGCAATGGGGGTCAAGTGACTTGCCCAGGGTCACCCAACTGGGAAGTGTCTATAACTGTATTTCAATCAAATTGAGTTCCTTGGTAATTTTATTTTGTACATTTAAAAACATTCTTCTGAAAAGACTTTACTAGACTGCCCAAGGGGTCCATGACACACCAGAAAAAAACTGAGAACCAGTGTTCTGGACTCACCTCTAAAGAGACGGGAGTAGGATGACCAGGTGGTTCAGTGGATAGAGAGTTGGGTTCGAATGTGACCTCAGACACTTCTTCGCTGTGATTCCTGGGCAAGTCACTTAACACCTGTTGCCTAGGCCTTACCACTCACTCTTCCGCTTGGAATCCACACTTGGGTTGACTCCAAGACAGAAGGTAGGGGGCGAAAAAAGTGCCCCGAATGAGAAAGGAGCTACGGAAGGAAAACAGCCTTGCTTGTAAGAGGGGCCTTCCAACTCCACCTCAGTGTCAGAGAATAGGGGAGGTAGAGGCAGGTGAGTAAGGAGTCCTTTCGGAATTGGCAGAAAAGGAGCTTCAAAGTGAGGGAAACAGACTTGGCAGAGGCTCTGCTATGCCCCCCGACCACAAATCAGAAAGCTCACTGCAGTCACATGGACTGCTTTCCAAAGCCTCCATCAAAGTGGAAAGTCATTCTGCTCCCCTGCAGCCGGAAAGCTGCCCCTAGAAAGGCATCTTCAGCACTGGCCACTCAGTGTAGGCTAAGATTACTTTAGACTTTATGGCTCCATAGCATATTAGTGCTCTATACGGAGCACGTGCCCAGCCCCCACCCCCAGCCCCCAGATTTTTCTTTTTTTCAAACATGTCTAGCTCCAGCTCCCATACTTTATACCCGTAAACCTGATTTTTAAAAATCTAAGTAGAGGCTTTTCCATTTATCTTTATTAAATATTATCTTAACGAAATTCACCCCAATAATCTAGCCCCATGGTGGCAAACCTATGGTACATGTGCCAGAGGGGGCACTCAGAGCCCTCACTGTGGCCACTCTTGCCATCACCCCAGCACAAAGTTCACCAGAGTTTGTTACTTGACCCCCATTGCCCACCCTTACCACTCTTCTGCCTTGGAGCCAATAACACAGTATTGACTCCAAGATGGAAGGTAAAGGCTATTTTTAAAAATAATAACAATAAATAAATAAATAAAAAGCCAGAGGGACTCAAGGAGGTGGGGGTGAGGTGGTGGGCAGCTCCCCTCCCCCTCTCCATGAGCACCTGAAGACATCACCTGCCCCTCTAAAAGGTTCACCATCACTGTTCTAGTCCATCAGTGTCTTCATGGATTCTAGCTGTTCTACAGCCAACATATTTCTCCTAGTATTGGATCATCCATAAATCTGATAAATAATGGCATCTCTGCCTTCATCCAAGTAATTGATGAAAATCACCAAAGTCAGATGCCTGGGGCCCACTGCTAGAGACCTCCCCCTAGTAGACACTGAACCATTACTGAATAAATATCCTTCATTAAGTCATTCAACCGTTTCTAATTCACCAGTGGATTATTATATAATCCATATCTCTCCATTTCCCCTAGAAGAATATCTAAGAGTTTTTGTCAAATATTTTGTCTAAAGTATAGCTAATGTCCATAGATGTTCTTTCCTTCATTTTCATGAAAACTGAGACCAAAACAAGTCAAGGGCATTGTCTAAGAAGCAACAAATTTCAATGTTGGAGCTACACTCAGTGTAATTAGGCTCTATTGTTTAGAGGGGGAGAACTCAAGAGACCAATTCCACATAAAGGGATGTGATAATTAAAATTGGGGTTGCCAAATGTAATAAGTTAAAATTTTAGTTTGACAAAAAAATAATAATGGTTAAAGAGAATTATTGTGGTTGCCATTTATAAAATTAACTCTTAAGTCACTAGACTGAGTAGTAGCTTTATTACAGTAGGGTAGAAATAGTAAAGAAGGAAATGTAGGAAGGAGGTAGAAAATATTGCCTAGTTAAATACCCTATAATTGCCAAACCAAAGAAATCCAGCTCAACTCCCTAAAGTCCCAATCTCCAACCAGGAGTCCCAGTAGTATCTTCAGCTCACTGAATCAATATCCAATGCAGAAGTCCTCCAATGAAGAAGTGCCACACAGAAGAATCCCTCTTTCAGCAAGAGCCACTAAGGCAGCAGAAGCAGAAGATCCTCAGGGGGCAGCTGGGTGGCTCAGTGGATTGAGAGCCAGGTCTAGAGACGAGAGGTCCTAGGTTCAAATCTGGCCTCAGACACTTCCTAGCTGTGTGACCTTGGGCAAGTCACTTAACCCCCATTGCCTAGCCATTACCACTCTTCTGCCTTGGAGCCAATACACAGTATTGACTCCAAGACGGAAGGTGAGGGCTTTAAAAATAAATAAATAAATAAATAATGACACATACTTAATTGTTTAAAAAAAAAAAGAAGATCTTCAGCAAAAGCCACCAGCACAGAAGAAGTAGAAATGACACACAGAAGAATCCAATGCAGAGACATGAACACAGAGGTCCTCCCTTAGCAAGAGCCACCAGTGCAGCAGAAGCAGAAGTGACCCAGAATGCTCTTGGCTGGCTTTTATAAGCAGTTTTCTCCACACCACTTCCTGTCTCTCTGTTTCCTCCTTCCTTTCACTGTGGGCTGGTCTATCACATCTCAGGAACCAATCAAAGTTTCTCAACTTGCTTATTAGCACTGCCCAGGGGTCAGTGTCTGTGGGATCTACCTCCCATCCTCTGAGGGTGTGAACTTTTATCAAAAGGATTCATAAGTCCCTGACAATGTTAAAAGGGTGGAGCACCCCAAATACTTGATTAAGTTAAGATAAAAAATTCCCTTTCACAGGTCAAAACTGGGGAGGATCTAGCCAAAGGGGCCACAGATACTTCTGGGTATTGTGGAGAACTTTGTTCACCAGTCACATGAGTTGGCAGCTGGGTGGGACAATGATGAAGTGCCAATCCTGAAATCAGGAGGACCTGAGCTCAAATCTTGCCTCAGACACTTACTAGCTAGATGACCCTGAATAAATCACTGAACCCTGTTTGCCTCAGTTTTCTCATCTGTAAAGTGAACTGCAGAAGGAAATGGCAAACCACTTCAGTGCTTTTGCTAAGAAAACCCCAAAAGGGGCCACAAAGAATAAGACACAACAAATTGACTAAACAATAGCACGTAGATGATCACGTGTTAATAATTTTCCTTGTGTGTGCATTATCTCTTAACTAAATACTTTTCTATTTGATGTGTGTTTCTCCTACAGTCTGAGACTAGAAAGCATTGCCCCGGTGGGGGCTTTAACTACAATTTGCTTGCTTCTTTTCTCAGAATACCCCTCATTCAGCTTCCAGGGCCTCCAGAGTTCTCCAGAAGCTTTGAGGAGACTCTCATTACATAAGATGTAATTCATGTGGGTGGGGTGACTAGAGCTCATGAAAGCAATAAGGGGGAACAGGTCCCCATGACATCAACACCTGAAGCTTTGGATCTCATGGCATGACCTCCTACCACTCTGCAGACTAGACTTCAGCATGGTGATCTCCAACCATTACTCAGACATGGGCTCTTCTTACCAAGATTCCAACTGTGGTTGCCTGGAGAGCTTCTTGGAAGGCTGAAATGTCCTGGAGCGCTTCTGGGATAGATGAACCTAGGGCAGGTGGCCATAATGGACTTGTATGAGCCTTTGAAACATAGCATGTTTTGACAGGTGGGAAAGCTGAGGCAGCCCAGTGGAGTGGCTGGAGAGTCCATCGCTGTTCATTTCAGTCATTTCTGAGTCTTCATGACCCCATTTGGGTTTTCCTGGCAAAGATACTAACATGGTTGGCCATTTCTTTCTCCAGCTTATTTTATAGATGAGGAAACGGAGGCAAACGGGGTTTAGAAGTATCTGAGGACTGTCCCACTCTCAGAGTGGCTACAAGATTAAATTTTTTTTCCCTTTCTTTTGGCTATCATACCCCTGCCCCAAGTTTATTTTGGAAAATCTTTGAATATAACACAAGTAGCTCATGTTTGTGAGCAATAAGGTTTCCAACTCTATTATAAGATTCAAAGTTACAAAAGCATATTAGCTAACAGACAGTCTTGTGGCTTCGTAGATTGAGAGCCAGGCCTAAAGATGGAAGGTCCTGGGTTCAAATCTGACCTAGCCGTGTGACCCTGGGCAAGTCACCTAACTCTCATTGCTTAGCCCTTACCACTGTTTTGCCTTGAAACCAATACCTAGTGTTGATTCCAAGATGAACAGTAAGATTTAAAAAAATAAAACAAAAAATAAAGAGAGAGAGCCTTTACACACTTCACAGACAACATAACGGGCTCAGAAAACACATCAAGCTAGTGCTCTATCCACTGTGCTACCCAGCCACCCTGGCATCCCAATTCTTGTTTACTGATTTTTTTTTTCAATTACACATAGGAACATTGTCAATTGTTTTCTGATATTTCATAATTCTGATTCTCTCCCTCTCCCCAAGGCAGTAAAGAGTCAGATATAGGTGATATCGACGCAACATCCCAATTCTTAAACTTGGGGTCTCTCCCCATCCCCCTGCCAGGGCCGAGAATGCTCACTGGGCCTCCTTCCTCAGCTGGAAGGTTAGATTCTGTCGAGTCACATCAACAAGCATTGATTAAGCCGCCGTCATGGTCACTAAGGGCCAGGCGCTGCCCCCCAGAAGCTCCCACTCTAAGGGGATGGAGGAGGGTATCATGTAGACAACTAAGAACGAGATAGATGAGGCCGATTGCAGATAATCTCCCCGGGAGGGAACTGCGATTAAGGGAGGCTTGGAAGAGCTTCTTGCAGAAGCTGGGACTCCAGGGGAGACTCAAAGGGAGCCCGGAAGTAGAGATGAGAAGGGCAAGAATTCCAGGCATGTGGCACAATGAATGAAAATGCAGCTCAGTAGCACAATGAATAGATTGCCAGACCTGGAATAAGAAGGTCCTGGGTTCAAATCTGGCCTCAGACACTTCCTAGCTGTGTGACCCTGGGCAAGTCATTTGACCCCCATTCCCTAGCCCTTGCCACTCTTCTGTCTTAGAATTCATACAATTTTTAAAAATACATGGACTTGGGGGCAGCTGGGTGGCTCAGTGGATTGAGAGCCAGGCCTAGAGATGGGAGGTCCTGGGTTCAAATCTGGTCTCAGGCACTTCCCAGCTGTGTGACCCTGGGCAAGTCACTTGACCCCCATTGCCTACCCTTACCACCCTTCTGCCTTGGAGCCAATACACAGTATTGACTACAAGACAGAAGGTAAGGGTTTAAAAAAAAAAATACATGGACTTGAATCTGCTGAGGGAGATGAGATTGGGAGTAAACAGAGGATTTGAGCTTGGCAAAGCCTTCATCAGAGACCAGAGAAAGAAGCCTAAATGAAAGTCCAAGAACCTCTGGGATCTTATCTACAGCATAGGCCATGCTTCTCAGTTTTGTATCTTTTGAAAATTTGGTAAGTCTCAACCAAGGCACTGATAAAAATGGGAAACAGCCTTGGGACATGCCACTAGAGCCTATTCTCATACTAGAGGACAACAAGAATGGGTCAGGGTAGGCAGCTGGATGGCTCGGTGGATTGAGAGCCAGGTCTAGAGATGGGAGGTCCTGGGTTCAAATCTGACCTCAGACACTTCCTAGCTGTGTGACCCTGGGCAAGTCACTTAACCCTCCCATTGCCTAACCCTTACTGCTCTTCTGCCTTGAAATCAATACATATTTATTCTAAGGTGGAAAGTAAGGGTTGGAAGAAAGGAAGGAAGGAAGGAAGGAAGAAAGGAAGGAAGGAAGGAAGGAAGGAAGAAAGAAAGAAAGAAAGAAAGAAAGAAAGAAAGAAAGAAAGAAAGAAAGAAAGAAAGAAAGAAAAGAAAGGGTCAAGAACATACTTTTTTCACTTTATTTTTCTTGCTTTCTTTTTTTACAACATGACTAATCTGGAAATGTTTTGCATGACTTCATATGTCTAATTGATATCACATTGCTTGCCTTCTCAGTGGGTGGGGGAGGGAGAGAATTTAGAATTCAAAATTTTTAAAAATAGATGTTAAAAAGTTTTCAAAAGTCAGTTTTAAAAATAAATGCTTAACCAGCTCAACTGGGAATCTACCCCAAAGGAGCATTGTCTAGCAGCAGCCCTTATTTTACCACTTTATCCATAAGGACTACATGGGAAACCTCAAAACACTTTGTTGGACACAAAAATATGTTTGATTTGTGGCATTTTCCCGGCCTATCTGCTCAAGAACTCTACTTTTTAAAAGGACATGTTTTAAGAATTTAATTTATTTCCTATTTCATTTAATTATTAAACTTATTTAATTTTATGTTTTATGTTTTTAAATGTTATGTTCTAAAAAGATAGTTTTATTTAAAATGCTTAAAAATAATTTGTAAAGGATGCAGAACTATAGTACAAACAAAACTACTGCAGCTAAGATTAGAAGGGAAAATTAACTGAACAGAAAAAAAAAATCTTTGCTAGTTTCTCAGACAAAGGCCTTGTTTGCAAGATATGTAAGGAACTGAGTGAATTTTATAAGAACACGAACCATTCCAGCTGAACAAATTGTGGTATCTGATAGGGATGGAATCCTATTGTGCTAAAAGGAATAATGAAGTGGAGGAATTCCATGTGAACTGGAAGGATCTTCAGTAACTGATGCAGGGTGAAAGAAGCAGAACCAGGAGAACTTTGTACACAGAGACTGATACACTGTGGTAAAATTGAATATAATGGACTTCTCTCCTAGCAGCAATGCAATGACCCAGGACAAATCTGAGGGACTTATGAGAAAGATGCTCTCCACATCCAGAGAAAGACCTGTGGGAGCAAAAACACAGAAGAAAAACAACTGCTTGATCACATGGTTCAATGGGGATATGATTGGGAATGTAGACTCTAAAAGATCACCCCAGTGCAAATATCAATAATATGGAAATAGGTCTTGATCAATGATGCATGTAAAACCCAGTGGAATTGCTCATTGACTACGAGACTGGGGAAGGAGGAGGGGAAGGAAAGAACATGAATCATGGAACCATGGAAAAATATTCTAAATTAATTCAATAAATAAATTTTTAAAAAAAGAATACAAGCAATTCCCCAATGGATAAATGGTCCAAGCATATGAACAAAAGAAAAAAAAATGAAAAGCATTCACTTATGAAAGAACTCTCTAAATCACTAATAGTAAGAGAAAAGGAACCAAAACCTTGATATTTTGTCTCTAACACAGACAACTGACAAAGACTGCAAAAAAAGGAGAAACATACATGTTTGCAGCATTGTAGGAAGCTAGGCAGAAGGCGAGCATTGCTGGGGGAGCTATAATAAATACAATCTTTTTTAAAAAAAATGTTTTCCATGGTTACATGATTCATGTTTTCTCCCTCTCCTCATCCCTCTCCCCTTCCAGAGCTGACAAGCAATTGCACTGGGTTATACAAATATATTGTCTCTCAAACCCATTTCCATATTATTCATTTTTAATACAACCATTTTGGAGAACAATTGGGAATTCTGCAAGTAAAATGACTAAATTGGCTTTGCCTTTCACTCAGATTCCAGCACTGGGCTTATCCTTCATGGAGGCCAACGAGGAGAAGAAAGTTCTCCTAGTTGCCATCTACATTCGCTACCACAAAAGGTACCTGTACACATTCATATACACAAATATTGGGGTAGCAAAGAAGTGTTGTTGTTCGTCCTTCATTTTCTAAGAGGAACAATGACATCATGGAGTGATGTCCTGCCTTGTGAGTGAATTGGATTTCAGGGAAGCAGATTTGCACAAAGACATGTTAGTCCTCCCTGAACAACTGCCACATCCCAGGAAATAACTAGAAACAAAGTCGATGGCCATAGGTTGGGGAATGACTGAGCCAACCGTGATACATGAAGATAATGAAATATTTTACTCTGCTATGAGAAACAAATATAATGACTACAGAGAAGCATGGAAAGATTTAGAGGAACTGATGCAGAATGAAGTCAGCAGAGCTATGAAAACAATCCACATGATGACATAAACACACAAATAAACAAGGACAACAATGCAGCTGGAAAGAAGGTCCACCTCCAAACCACTAACAGTGAATGCTGTCAGATTACAGAGTTGGCTGGTTGGTTACTGTCTTCCTACTTGAAGAGGTCCAAAATGACAAAAAGAATTGACAAATGACAAAAGAATAGGCATAACTCCATTACCCCATTCCTTTGCAGAGATGGGAAAATGACAATTGTAGAGATTTTTTTCATGAATTAATGAGTTTTGTTGATTCTTTTCTGTTTCTTGTTTTTAATTAATTTTTATTCTTTTCCCTCTCCCACCCTTTTTTCTTTAAAAACAAACAAACAAAAATCTTACTTCTTGCCTTAGAATCAACACTAAGTATCAGTTCCAAGGTAGAACATAAGGTCTAGGCAATTGGGGTTAAGTGACTTGCCCAGGGTCACACAGGTAGGAAGTGTCTAAGGTAAGATTTGAATCCTCTCATCTCTAGACCTGGCTCTCTATTTACTGAGCCACCTAACTATTCCCAAAAAAGCATTTATTAAGTACATACTATGGGCTATATAGTACTTTGTAAACCACAATCTAAATGTGAATCATTAGTGTGGCGACCTGTTTCTAATTGGCCAAAATCAGTTAGAGCAGTGATGGTGAAGGAGGAAAGGAGGGAGGGAAGGAAGGAAGGAAGGAAGGAAGGAAGGAAGGAAGGAAGGAAGGAAGGAAGAAAGGAAGGAAAGAAGGAGGGAAGGAAGGAAGGAAGGAAGGAAAAACAGACATGAGAGTAGCACGACATCACTGGAAGACATTAATGTTCCTGCAGCACTAAGGTAGGGACTGCGGTCCCCTCTCCATAACCCCCTTGTCCCTTCACCAAGTGCAATCGGTTGCCAGGTCTTGTTGATTCCATATTTCTCATATCTGTCCCCTACTCTGTACTCACACCCACCTGAGTTGAAGTACTCATTGAACTATCGTAGTAGCCTCCTAATAGGTTTTTTTGTTTGCTTGTCTCTTCTCTCTCTAATTCATCCTCCACACAACTGACAAATTGACATTCCTAAAACCCGGATCTGACTTTCACCCTCATGCTCCAAAATTTTCAGTGACTCCCTTTGGATTCCAAGATAAAATGGATTATTTTCCGACTGAATGATCCTATACATGGAAATCCAAGCTGTGCTCTGGAGATGGACTGAACTCGCAAGTCAGGAAGACTTGGCTGAGAATATCCCTCTGGCACTTCCTGGCTACCTGGTCATGGGCCAGTCCCTGAACATCTCTGAGTCTCAAGCAACATTCCAAGACTCAGAGTCATAAGTGGTTTGCATTGATGGAAGTCATTCTGCAGCCATGAAGTCACAAGGCCTTGCTGTACTGCTGGGTGTTGATGGATGGATTGGCCACTCATGGAGTTTCTGTGAGGCTCATATGAAATCATTGTTATTATTCCGATGGCACGGGTATTCTTTCCCATGCAAACAGCAATGCCCATGTTCTCCTATAAACCCTTCATAAAGGATCCACCCCGTATGTGGGAAGCCTCCCCTTATTCTCTCATTGTCTCAGAGGCTAGTGATGGTCTCAGAAGTTTCTTCCATCTCTAAATCTATGATCCTCTGCATGTAGGTACCAGCATCCAACCCTGCCTCTTCCCGCTTCCACCCTGAAGGAAGAGAAGCTACACAATGGGTCCGAGCAAGCCAGAGCAGGCCTGGCCCAATCCTCTCTGCCATGTCCCGTAGAGACCGAAAGCTTTACTCTTCATCTTCTACCCACAAAGGTTCCAATGGCTAATGATATCCAACTTCCTGTTTTTCTTCCTATTCCTGTTTTAATCAGTCACCAGATATGTAGAAGCAAACATTTTCCAACTTGGACTTCCTAGTCTCTCATGTTTGTCTTTTTTTTAACCCTTACTTTCTGTCTTAGAATTGATACTAAGTAAAAAAGGTTTTTTTTTGTTTGTTTGTTTGTTTGTTTTTAAGTATTGGTTCCAAGGTAGAAGAACTGTAAGGACTAGGCAATCAGGGTTAAGTGACTTGCCCAGGGTCACACAACTAGGAAATACTTGAGGTCAGACTTATATCCAGGTCCTTCCAACTCCAGACTTGGCTCTCTATCCACTGAGCCACCTAGTTGTTCCTCTCATCCCTCTCTTCCTCCACCCCATCTTCCCCACCCACATCCTATTTCATTTCCTCCCTCATTCTGTCTCTTCATTGTTCCCTTTAAAATCCCTTTCCATATCGAACAAACTTCTCTTCTTCTGAAACCTTTCTTTCACACTCCTTCCTTTCACCATCCTTCTCTGAGATCTGGCTTCCTTCTCATGATATAGTATCCATAGCTCTCCTCTGTACCACTGACTGTATCTACACCCAAACCCTCAGCACATTGGTACTGGAGAGGAGTTAGAATATTCCTGGTTCCCCATTGTCACTTCTAGACTTTCCCTTTCCCATCATCCCACCATCATTCAGCATCTTTCCCTTTAAAGTTCACAAAATACAAGATTTCTACCCAATCTAGATTATGATGGCTGCTATATTCTGGTCCTTCCAGGGCATTCTCCCTCCTTTCTTAAGGATTTCGGTCCGTGGCTTGCCATCTTCCTCTCTTCCCCAAATCCTGCCCTTAATCTAGAGGATTCAGCATTCACAGTGATGCTCTCTCAAATTCCCAAACCTACCTTCTAATTCCTAAGCCTCCTGAAATCCTAGGACCTCCTTCACTCCATATTAGCCTCACCCAGGGGTGGTCTCCTCTTGGATTGCATCATTATCTACGTGTTCCATTCCATTTACTCTGATAATGTTCTATTTGACCCAAGCCTCTATCATGCCTCATCCCATTCTTTGCCTTCTTAGAGATCTCCAGTTCCTCCACCCTTAAGTGCTTTATTATCCTCCTCCTGCTTCAATTTCCTTCCTTTCCAATCTTGACTATAGTCAGGTCTTTCATTTTTTTTAAACCCTTAACTTCTGTGTATTGCCTCCTAGGTGGAAGAGTGGTCAGGGTGGGCCATGGGGGTCAAGTGACTCGCCCAGGGTCACACAGCTGGGAAGCGTCTGAGGTCAGATTTGAACCCAGGACCTCCTGTCTCTAGAACTGGCTCTCAATCTACTGAGTCATCCAGCTGCCCCCTCCTTTTAAGGGATAACAGCCAGGAAAATGATTTGTGCCTAAAAATTGTGCCCTTAGACCAATGATATTTAGGGAAGGAGATGAACAGAATTCCAGTCTGCTACTTTCTCAGAGAAGGAGGGAGTGGCCAGCCTCTTAGGCCTTTCTCTTGCTCTAACCCAGGAAGGAGAGAGGGAGGCAAGATTCCAGAGCTCCATTCCTTCCCATAAACCCTTTTAGACAAACCATGTGGACACACACGTCTTCCATAGGCAACATGCATCCTACCCAAGACGCCGTCCTCACAACACAGCCTGGGTGGCATATAGAGCAGGCCCCGTTGCCCTCATTTCATAGTTGTTCCCAAACTTCCTCTTGCGTTTCCCAGTCCCACACTCCTTCTCCCTGTATTACAGCAAGACAGCACACCGGACAGAGCTCTACAATAGAGAGCTGAGCCTGGAAGACCCGAATTCATATCCAACCTCAGACGCCTCCTCGCTGGGGGATCCTGGGAAAATTACTGAACTTCTGTCTGCCTCAGTTTCCTTAACTACAAAATGAGGATAATAATAGCGCCCACCTCCAAGGGTTCAAATGAAATGAAATAACGTTTGCTTTTTAAAGTGCTGAGCGTCACGCCTAGCACGCTGTCCATGCTTAATGCTTGTTCCCTTCTTTCTGAGGCTGTATATGCTACGTATCCCTCCCCCTGTCTTTCTCAGATTTTACAAAGGAGGCTGTAGCTCCCAGTGCACGCCCTGTAGCCATATCTCTTCATTTGGCCTGGAAAGCATGTGGATTCGTTCACTTTTCTTAGGAAATGATGGAAATCTGTTCCTGCCTGTTCTTTTTCCCATTTCCCAGCTGGAGGCATCAGCATCCTGTTTAAACAGGTCCAGGTCACAGTTGCCTCAGTTGCATACCGCATCATCCCATTTTTATAATTTCTTTTTCTTTTTCTTTGTTTATTTTTTTTAAACCCTTAACTTCTGTGTATTGGCTCCTTGGTGGAAGGGTGGTAAGGGTGGGCAATGGGGGTCAAGTGACTTGCCCAGGGTCACACAGCTGGGAAGTGTCTGAGGCTGAATTTAAACCTAGGACCTCCCATCTCTAGGCCTGACTCTCAATCCACTGAGCTACCCAGCTGCCCTATCATTTCTTTTTAATTTGTTTTTATTTCTTAGTCTTTGGACCAACGAGCCAGTAGTATGATTAGGCACTAATAGTTGATTCCAGCATTTCTCCCATACCTGGAAACTAGTCACTCCTGTTCCATGAAAGCATGTATTTTGGGAGCAGCTGGGTGGCTCAGCAGATTGAGAGCCAGGCCTAGAGATGGGAGGTCCTGGGTTCAAATCTGGCTTCAGATACTTCCCAGCTGTGTGACCTTAGGCAAGTCATTTAACCCCCATTGCCTAGTCCTTACCACTCTTCTGCCTTGGAACCAGTACATAGTCTTGATTCCAAGATGGAAGGTGAGGGTTTAAAAAAAAAAGCATCCATTTTCCTTTTGGGGGTGGTATCTGGTAGCTGACATGCCAACCACTTCCCAATTCTCTTCTTTAAAAAAATTTTTAGTAACACTAATATAGTGGAAAGAATGATGGATAGGAAAGTCAGGAAGCCTTGGATTCTGTACTTCTTACATCCGAGTGACCTCCCATGAGTCCCTAACCTCCTCTGAGCCTCAGTTTCCTCATTTGTAAAATGTTTGGAATGTAGGTTCACGCTAGATGAATTCTAGTAGAAATTCTAGTCATAGTATAATCTAGTAGATTGTAGAAATCATTAAATTGATGATCCTAGGTTGTAGAGAGGACAGGAAAGAAAAGGGAAGGGTAAGGAGGTGGGGCAGGTAATCCAGGGCCCCATCTCAGGACTTCAGAGTTTAAATAGTAAAGAGGCACAAGGAGAGAGGTCCTTCTCCCTGTCTCATCACATCTCCATGTTTTGAGAAGGCTCAGAATCCCTGGCAGTTTGGACTGACTCTCTCTCTCTGTCTCTTTTTCTCTCTCTTTCTCTCTCTTTCTCCTCTCCTCTCCTCTCCTCTCCTCTTCTCCCTCTTCTCTTCTCTTCTCTTCTCTTCTCTTCTCTTCTCTTCTCTTCTCTTCTCTTCTCTTCTCTTCTCTTCTCTTCTCTTCTCTTCTCTTCTCTTCTCTTCTCTTCTCTTCTCTCTCTCTCTCTCTCTCTCTCTCTCTCTCTCTCTCTCTCTCCATGCTCTTGCTCTAGTACAGAATGTTTTGTTAATACTGGTCCTGGCAAAAGTATTCCTTTCCACTCAGGCCACACCCAGGCCTACAATCCACAACCTGCCCTCGACTCTTTTTTTTTTTTAAACCCTTGCTTTCTCTCTTAGTTGTTACTCTAAGACAGAAAGGCTAGGTAACTTGCCCATGGTCACATGGTTAGGAAGGATCTGAGGGCAAATTTGAACCCAGGTTCTCCTAATTCTAGGCCTAGTGTTCTATCCACTGAGCCACCCAGCCACCCTTCTCCCTTCAGCTCTTGCTTTATTAGTTCTGATCAAAGTGTATAAAGGTACAGGCCAAACCCACTGACAACAGAAGGGTCCAGCCCCCTGCCTTCCACTTTTCCTTAAAATGGACAAAAGTCTCAATCCTCCTTCCAGCCCATCTTTCCTCTCCCCACACTCCATGTCCCAGAAGCCTCTGATGGACAAAAAGGAGAAAAAAAGGTCGAGGAAGCAAAGCAGATGCTTGCATGTAAAGCAGAGATATGGGTGAGGTTGGAGAGAGGGAATTGTCCAAGGCCTGGCTGGGCTCTAAAATGCACTTGGAAAACACAGCTCTGTCTTTCCCATCACTCTCTTACAGGTTTGGTTCCTTATGAACTCTCCCTGTAGGATCAAAGAAAAGCTTGCTGGATTGAATCTGCTCTGGAATATATAAGAAATTATGTGACTCTCTCTTTCCATTTGCCTGGGGGCCCCCACTTTCTTTCTCGCAGTGGCTTTTTCTCTCTTGAACCTCTAGCCTCATGGATTAGATGAATCACTGTTGAAGACCATGTTTTGAGATTAGCAAACACAGTAGAAAACAGAGATGGACATTCAGATGATATATAGAAGACTTTGCAGCAGGGACTGACTCTCTTCTTCCTTCTCCTCCTGACTGATCCGAGGGAGGTGCTATAGAGAGGCTTGAGATTTAAACCCTGGGCAAAAATTTCCCCAGCTTGACACTCTAGGACAGTGATTCCCAAAGTGGGCACCACTGCCCCCTGGTGGGTGCTATAGTGATCCAGTGGAGCAGTGATGGCCACAGGTGCATTTGGGGGCGGTGAATAACTGTAAGGGAGCGGTGATAGCATGTGACAGGGGGCACTAAGTCATATTTTTTCTGGAAAGGGGGTGGTAGGCCAAAAAAGTTTGGGAACCACTGCTCTAGGACCATGGTGGCGAACCTATGGCACATGTGCCAGAGGGGGCACTCAGAACCCTCTCTGTGGCCACAGGCACACCATCACCCCAGTACAGAGTTCACCAGTTAGTTACTAGAAAGCCAGAGGGATGTGGGGCCAGGTTGCTCCTCTCTTCCTTGCCTCTGTGCCTTCCCCACCCCTCTAAAAGGTTCACCATCACTGCTCTGGGAAATCATGGCAGGAGAAAGGAGCCATGAACTAAGCTTCATTTGCCTCAGTAGTGATTTGCCTTATCTGCTCTGGGTCTCTTTGGCAGACCCCTGGCTACACTTGTGCAACTGTTTTTAGCGTAGCCATCCCAAGCTTCCTACTGAGCTTGGCGGGAGAAGCAAAGAGACTGGCTGCATTTCGCATTCTTCTCTTCTGTCCACATTGCAGTCCTTTAATGGAAATTCTCTTTAGGGTCCTGGAAGGGCTGGAGATCCAAGTTCTCTTGAACACTCACTCATGCTCTAGCCCAGCAAGTCTCTATAATCCCAACAAAGTCCTTTGAAGTCTCCGTGACTATGTCTCAGGGGAAGGAACTAGTCCGCTACGTTGTGTGCCACATGAATCTCGCCGCTCCTATCTGCTTCTGTGACTCTCTGGTCCCTTTCATGCACTCTCTGAGGTGTCTACAAGAGGGAAACGGCAGCCAGGAGCCCTTTGGTGAGGGACAAGAGAAATCATGACAGTCATCTGAAATTCTGCACTGGCTTTCCCCGACCTCACAGGCTGGGGAACAAAACAGGTCAGCTGAGGGACTTGCCACAGAGCACAGAGTAGGAAATCAGCCAGTGAAGGGACCAGAAATTTGGTTCAAGGGGAGGAGAGAGAAGATGAAGGATCCAAAGAGGCCCTGAGTTCAGGTTTCTCCTTATGATCTGTCATAGTCACTGAAGGCAGCTTTTGGCATTAGGGCTATGGCAGAGATCTGTTCATCCTGGATTAAAGGCAGCCGGGTAGGAGAGCTCCCTTTGGCAGGAAAGTCTTAGGGGGAAAAACTCAACCACAACTGGAAAAGGCCAGTCTAAATAAAAGTGGGATCAGAAGTCTCCAAGGCAGCAGAGTCCACAAACAGCAGCCCACAGGGCAGACAGCCACAGGAGATTGCCACGAGACCTGCCAATAACAATGGCTTAGAACTCTGGCTGCTGCTTCCAATAAATACCGAGGGAAAGGGAAAGGGAAAGGGCTAAAAGTTAACACTGTTTCTATTTCTGCTCTTGTCAAGCAGCCCTTAGGTCTGCCCAGAGTAGAGGCTGGTCTCCCTGTGCTAGATGGGCAAAGGGGTGAAAAAATCTCTCACTGAGCTCCAGGCAGCCTTGGACCCCACTGATCCCTCTCCTCTGACTCTCTCTTCTCTCTGTCTCTGTCTCTATCTGTCTGTCTGTCTCTCTTTCTCTTCTCTCTTTCTGCCTCTGTCTCTCTGTCTTTCTCTTCTCTCTGTCTCTGTCTCTATCTGTCTGTCTCTGTCTCTCTCTTCTCTCTCTGCCTCTGTCTCTCTGTCTTTCTCTTCTCTGTCTCTGTCTGTCTGTCTCTGTCTCTTTCTCTTCCCTCTCTCTCTGCCCCTGTCTCTCTGTCTCTGTCTCTGTGTGTGTCTCTCTGTCTCTGTCTCTCTGTCTCTATGTCTGTCTCTGTCTGTCTCTGTCTCTCCCTTCTCTCTCTGCCTCTGTCTCTCTGTCTTTCTCTTCTCTGTTTCTGTGTCTGTCTCCGTCTCTTTCTCTTCTCTCTCTCTCTCTTTCTGCCCCTGTCTCTCTTCTCTCTGTCTCTGTCTCTCTGTCTTTCTCTTCTCTGTCTCTGTCTCTCTCTGTCTCTCTCTTCTCTCTCTGCCTCTGTCTCTCAGTCTGTCTCTGTGTGTCTTTGTCTCTGTCTCTTTCTCTTCTCTCTCTCTCTCTCTCTCTCTCTCTCTCTCTCTCTCTCTCTCTGCCCCGTCTCTCTCTTCTCTCTGTTTCTGTCTCTGTGTCTCTGTGTGTCTCTGTGTGTCTCTGTCTCTCTCTGTCTCACACACACACACACACACACACACACACACACACACACACGTACTGTCTGAACTTCCTTGGCTTCCATGACAATTCTCTTTCTTGGTTCTTCTCTTACCTGTCTGAATGAGTGTCTGGGGAGGTTAAGAAGGCCTGGCTGGCACTTCCAACGGGAGGGCTTGCTGAGCCCTTTCCAGGGTTGTTTTCCTCCTTTGGTGTCACCCAACCCTCCCTGTGGCTCTAAGAAGCTCTGGCAGCCACAGTGGCCACATCCTGTTAAGACCATCTTGGAAGCCGGACTGAACCCGGCAAAGGGCAGCCAATAGCCCTCAAAGTTGTGAGCACCGTGGGGGATGCCCATCCCAGCACGTGAAGATTTCTCCTGGCCGAATGGGCAGACGAGGACAATTTGTTCCAGTGGCTGGGAAGGGGGTGGAAGCAGCACCCTGGAGTTCTTAGACACTCATCAGACATGGATGCCTTTGAGGTCGTCCACTGCATCCCAGACCATTGTTAGCCATCCTGACTTCTGTCCCGCCGTTGGACTTTGGTGACTCTGGAAGAGAGTGAGGCCGACAACTGTTCCAGTCTGCCTCACTTCAATCCAATTTGTGCACAAGTCAAGACATCGCCCTGGAGTGGCATTTGGTCCTCTTTGAAATGAAGGATGAACAACAACACGCCTGAACGCACTTCTCAGTCATCTATGCTGGATCGTCGTCTGTCTTCTGTCTACTCATCCTTGTCCCCAAAGGCTTTGTCTTGGACCCTCTTCCCTTCTTTTTCTTAGCACTCAGGAGACACAGTAGATTGCATGCCAAGTCTTGAGTCAGGAAGATTTGAGTTCAAATTCAATTTCAGACACTTATTAACTGTGTTACTCTAGGCCAGTGATGGGCAAACTATAGGCCATGGGCCATATGCGGCCCCCTGAAATGCTCTATCCAGCCCATGTTACATTATTCCTAATCTGACAAATACAATGAGTAGGATGCAATACCATGAAATTTCGAAAGAGTTGCCTTAGAAACAGACTGACAGAGGAGCACTTCCTTTCCTTTGACCCCTCTTTAAAAAGTTTGCTCATCACTGCTCTAGGCAAGACACTCAACTATTCTGTTTGCCTCCGTTTCCTGAGCTGTAAAATGGGGATAATCATAACAGCTAATTCACAGAATCAAATAAGATAATAATGGTCAAGTGCTTGGCCCAGGAAGCACTATATAAATGTTAACGTTATTAGTTCTTCTTCTCCTTATCTATCTTCTCTCCAAGGCTTCATCAGCTCCCATGGGCTTAATTATCATCTCTTTGCAGATGGTCCCAGATATAAATATCTCCTGCTAGTCTCTATTCCGAGACCTCTCTCTATTCTAGTCTCGCATCACCAGTTGGCCTTGCATCAGATCTCGCTGCTTCTGCTGGGGGTGCCACCACCCTTTCAGTCATCCAGATTAGGGTAATGGGCTACTGACTGACGGAGGGAGGCAGAATCCTTGATATTTCCTGGCAGGCTTCATCCCTTAGAGCAGTGATTCCCAAAGTGGGAGCCACCGCCCCCTGGTGGGTGCTGCAGAGATCCAGGGAGGCGGTGATGGCCACACTTTTTTTTTTTGTATTGCATTCTATTCTGAGTTCAATAAATAGTTTCATAATTTCCAGGGGGCGCTAAGTAATATTTTTCCTGGAAAGGGGGCAGGAGGCCAAAAAAGTTTGGGAACCCCAGACGTAGAGTCTGCACAGATATTTCCTGGGCCACTTCCAAATCGGCTCTAGGCAGAGCCTAGGTGTGACTGAGGAGCTGCCACTGGGTGGTGGTTCTGAGCCACCTAACTGGTCTGGGAGCTAGAAGGACTGACGAGAAGTCCTGAGGGGCCGCGCCAGAGCGAGCCTCCAAAAGGAAGGCTCCATCCCTCCATCGGCCTTCTTGCTCTTTTCCTTCCTTGCAGGAAGTGAGACATAGCTGCTGTGACCTTCTGGGTGGGAGAGGGGCAAAGAGCTTTGTCCTTCTGCACAGATGTCCCATGCCGGTGTAAGAGGGAAAAATTTAGGTATTATAGATATATATTTAAAGTGTGGCCGCCAGGAATCAACAATTCAAGTTGATTCCGTAATTAAATCAGACCCAAGTCAGCATCGGGTTGAGGAATTTATTTATAATCAGGAAGGTAAAGTATAGGAATAAAGAGAAAGGGAGAGGCTAGTCCAGGCCAAAGGCCTGGACGGAGAGAGAAGGTTAAAAAGCTAAATAAATGAAGCTGTAAGCCACAAGGCCCAACAGCCAGATAGGCAGAGTTTGGAAGCGGCCCAGCTAGGCCAAGGAAGTCAGCCTAACTTACCCACGTGACAATACAGAGTGGAAGCTTCCTGAGGTCTCAGGAGATCCTTCAGCAATTCCCTCAACAGGAAGTCAGTAACATACTTAAGGAGATCGTGTCCTTCGTCACTTCCTGTGGGTCCACCTCTAATTCAAGTGGACAAATGGCAGCCTCTGCACTGATTTGGACTGCCCAAAGGGCCGTCCCCTGTTCTTGATTTGTTACTTATTGTCACATGTGGGTAACTCGTCCCCCTCCCCATTAAGGGAGGTGAGGATGACGTCATTTCTATGCCTAGGATGGGTAGATTTTTGACTATGAATGGGCTGGAGTTAATTCCATGTACACAATCCCCCCTGGTGATCATTGGGTGCCTAGTCACCCCAAGTGATCATTTTACACAAACATCTTATACTCACAAAGGTCTTCTAACTACAATAGTTAGAGATAAGCGGGAAATGGAAAAGAGAGAAAGCAAAACCAATGTTTTGCTAAGCGCGTTGACAAGAAGCCAATTGGGGGCAGTCCCCTATTGGCATAACATGTACAATTAAAGTAGCTGTTCAAACCCATCAGTCCATTCATTAGTACCCAAAGTTCATTCTGGATCTCTTGATTAAACGTAGGTTCTTCAGGCATCTCTCTGCAAACAGTTCATTCTCTGGATTAAGGAATCAGCAAGTTTCTTTCCCTGAGAATTTTTCTCAAACAAAATCAAAAATTAAATCTTGGATATAATAAAAATACGATTAAATCTTGGATTTTATAAAAATACAATCCCCCCTGACGTGGGTATTTAGAAAGAAATACCCAGATCAGCTCAAGATATATAGTTGAGTCATGAGGTTGTGTGAGTAAATTCAAAAGAAAAAGAAGAAGAAGAAAAAATATAAAAATAAAATAGAAGAAAATCGAAACTTTTGAAAAAGAAAGGCATTAAAATCAAAGGCCTCTATTTCTTTCGTGTTGATTCTTTCCTAGTCTTTATCGAATGGGTATTCTAAGAGGAGAATGCCTACAGAGCTGGGAGAGCCTTCAGAGGCTCCCCGCATGGAGAAATGGGATGGGTGGAAGCGGGGCAGCGGGATAGCTCAGTGGATTTAGAGTCAGGCCTAGAGATGGGAGGTCCTGGGTTCAAATCCAGCCTCAGACACTTCCCAGCTGGGTGACCCTGGGCAAGTCACTTGACCCCCATTGCCCACCCTTACCACTCTTCTGCCTTGGAACCAATACACAGAAGTTAAGGGTTTAAAAAAACAAACAAACAGGATGGGTGGCCCAGAATCCCAGAGGGGTAGCGGTTGGTGACAAAGCAAGTACCTGCAGAGGAGATGAAGCAACAGTTCCCTGAGCATGGTGGCGGCTTCAGGAATCACAGCCCTTCAGGACAGAAACAGATGTTGGCTGTGGACTCCAGAGAGGCGACAACACCCAAGTGCTGGGCCCTGGAGCCCAGCAGGGAAGAGACCTAACCTTGTGGAGACTCCACGAAGGAAGAGGAGGACTTCCAAGGTGAGGAGTCAAGAGGTACTACTTGGCTATGGTTTATTCTCTACACAAGTGCCTTTTGTATTTCCATTTTGAGCCCCTTTTCCCCAGGACCTTGTACTGTACAAGAGGAGAGCGTGCCCCAGGCTGGGGGTTTTGTGTTTTGTTTTGTTTTGTTTTTTTTGGTAACTATTCTTCTGGTTGTACTTTCTCCATAAAGTCCTTTTCTAAAAGGTAATGGGGGAGGGGGGGAACTGGGTGGCTCAGTGGATTGAGAGTCAGGTCCAGAGACAGATCCTGGGTTCAAACCTGGCCCCAGACACTTCCTAGCTGTGTGACCCTGGGCAAGTCCCTTAACCCCCATTGCCCAGCCCTTACTGCTCTTCTACCTTAGAACCAAGACACAGTATTGATTCTAAGACAGAAGGTGAGGGTTTAAAACAAACAAACAAACAAGCAAAGGTAATAGAGTTCTTTGGAATGGGGCTTCTTTCTTTCTTTCTTTCTTTCTTTCTTTCTTTCTTTCTTTCTTTCTTTCTTTCTTTCTTTCTTTCTTTCTTTCTTTCTTTCTTTCTTTCTTTCTTCCTTCCTGCCTTCCTGCCTTCCTGCCTTCCTGCCTTCCTGCCTTCCTTCCTGCCTTCCTGCCTTCCTTCCTGCCTTCCTTTTTTCATCTTTGAATTATCAGTCCCCAGCTTCAATGCCTGGTTCATAGCACAAATGTAATGTTTTTTTGAGTTTAGTTGAAAGATGAAAACTAATCTGAGGAGCTAAAGAAGGAGCCAACCCTGTTGTCTAGAGGCTTAGTGGTTTAATGGTGATACACACGAGGCTTTCCGCCCTGAGAGGGGAGCATGCCTCTCTGAGGCATAAGTAGCTTCCCAGGCCCTAAAGCACCCATAAGCACCATCAAGGGAAAGGCCATACATGTAATTGCCACAGGAAGAAGAGACAAGTAATTGTGGTTGGTGGCTTCCTCTTAAAGAGTCAATTCTACATGCTGACTTGACCTAAATAAGAAGTTATACTGTCTGCCCAGGATGCCTCTCTGGAACAAGGCAGAGAATCTTCCCTGTTATTAGATTTCCAATGTTTCCTCACTTCTTCTGGCTCATGTGGGGGCCACATGAGCCCTGTGAAATCTCAGGCCAGGACATGAAGCCTTTGAGGACACAGGGGCTTTCGGTTACTGCTATTGGTTGCCCCCAATAGAGCACAGGCTCCTTAGAGGCAGAAACTCTGCCATACTCCTACTCTGCACCAGATCCCATCAGGCTTCAGAGATACAAAGACAAAGGTGAAACAGTCCTAGCATCCAGGAGCTACCTTCTATGGAGGGAGGCAACTTGTATCTTTATAGGCTTATACAAAATAAACGCCGAGGAGATACAAAGTGATGGGGTTGGGGAGGGCATTAGCAGCTGGTGGGATCTAAGAAAGCCTTCTAATAGGAGGTAGGGCTTTAGCTATACAGAGAAGGAAACGAGGGATTCTGGAAGGTGGGGTGAATTTCAGGCAATAAGCAGAGGTAGGAAATGGGCAAAATGGCCCATTGCCCCACATCTGGAGTAATCTGTTTGAGTCTAGGTGGCTAAATTGAAGAAAGACATTGGTAAACTAGAGCATGCAGAGGAAGGGTACCAACATGGTGAAGAGGCTTGAGTCCATGTTAGAATCAATTGAAGGAACTGAGCTATTTCACTTGGAGCAAAAAAGGTGATAAAGACAGCAGCTGCCTTCAGGTGTGTTGTATACAACAAGAGGGATTAGACTTGTTCTTTTGGACCTCTGATGTCAAATCCAGGAAAAAGGGCTGGAACGTAACAAAGAAAAAAATTTAGGCTTGAAATCAGAAAAATAGAAACCATAACAACTTAACCCTGAACTATTTAAATAAACCATCAGTAATCGAAAATTGGAAATGGATAGCAGAAATGACATCAGCACCATCTATAATTGTATACAGACAAATTCGTTTGCTGGGGTAAATTGCCATAGCAAGGAGACCAAATTGCTTACCAATGTGCTTACCGATAACTGGAAAGGTAGCTGCCAAAGTTAGCAACTGGGCTGGAACATAAACTTTCCCCTAGAATCTTAAGAAGGATTATAGATAAGGATTATATAATCCTTAAGAAGGATTGTAGAAAACAGACTTGTCTCATAAAGTAGAGAGGTAGTGGAGGGTAAAACTAGCTTAAAGAAATCATAGGGGAAGCTAAGTCATAGAGTGGATAGAGTGCCCAGCCTAACGTCATGAAGATTCCTCTGAGTTCAAATCCACTTATTAGCCGTATGACCCTAGACAAGTCTATATCCTTTACCTTCTGGAATATCACAGTCCAAGTTCTCTGTTCCTTCAAGTGGCAGCTGCTAAATCTTGTGTGATCCTGACTGTGGCTCATCAGTACTTGAATTCTTTCTTTATGGCTATTTGCAGCCAAGAGCAGAGAACTTAGAATATGATAGTCCAGAAGGCAAAGGATATAGACCTATAGTCAAGAACAACCTACCCAGCAAAATAGAGTTTAATGCTATAGGGTAAAGTGGACTTTTAATGAAATAGAGGAATCCAAATATTTCCGATGAAGAGACCTGTGTTTGAACTCTTAAGTAAAGAGAAACATAAAAAAGCAAAGGTGAATAAACAATGTTAAAAGACTGAAAACTGTTTATATTATGTTATGGAGAGATAATACACATGTCTCCTTCTCTGAGCCCTATTATCATCAGGATCCATCATTGTTGTTTTTCAGTCTTTTTCAGTCATGCCTGACTCTTCGTGACCCCTTTTGGGAATTTCTTGGCAAAGATACTGGAGTGGTTTTTCATTCTTTCTTTAGCTCATTTCACAGATGAAGAAACTAAGGCAAACAGATTTAAGTGATTTGCCCAGGGTCACACAGCTAGTATCTGAAGTAGATTTGAACTCTGGTCCTCCCAATGCCAAGCCTGGCACTCTATCCACTGCACATCTAGGGGTCCTATAATCAGGGTCCATATATGAGTCCGATTTGATAAAGCCTGGGAGGGGTTCTGTTATGTCTTGAGGATCTTAAGTAAAGAATAGAAAGAGAGGGGAAGAGAAATATATTGTGGGAGGGAAAGTGAAAGTTAGGTTAGGGGAAATGATCTCACATAATCAGGGTACACAAGTAGATATCCATCTGAACAAGGAAATTCATTTTCGTTTGAACCAGTCAAAAGAAAGAATAGATAGATATAGATATAGACATAGATATAGATATAGATACAGATATAGATATACCCACACATACACTCTCATACAGAAAGACTTGGGTACAGAAATAAATTTCACTCAACAAAGAAATTGTAGAGAAAGAGGAAAAGGGAAGGGAAAGGGGAATTAGGAGAATAGATTAAGGAGGGATTAGTTCTGAGCAAAATAAACTCTAAGGATGTACAGAAGTATTTGTATACCTTTTTGAGCTGGCAAAGAATGGGGATTTTAAAGGGTGTCTATAAAATGGAAAATAGATTAATAAGTTATGTGTATGTAAACAAGTTAGGTACATAAATGTGATGGAAATGTACTAAACTCGTATTAGCATAATGAACAACCAGAGCACTAATGAGAAGGCATGCTACCCATTTCCTGATAGGGAAGTGAAGGACTCGGAAAACAAAATGAAAAAAAAAATTTTTTCAGACATGGCCAAAGTGAAAATTTGTTTTGATCGACTGTACATGTGTATAATGGATTTTATTTTTCTTATGTTCTCAACTGGGGAACTGGGTGGGAGAACTAGAAGGTAGAATTGACTGAATAAACAAATAAAATGTTTTTCTAAATTAAAAAGAGTTACATAGAGGATGACACATCGTTCAGAAAAACCTGGAAAGGCTTATATGAACTGATACAAAGTGAAGCGAACAGAACTGGGAGAACAGTGCATACAGTAACAAAAATATTGTAAGATGATCAACTCTGAAAGACTAAACTATTATCAGCAACACAAGTTCCAAGATAACCCCAAGAGACTCATGATGAAAAATGCTCTCCACAGCTGAAGAAGGAACTGTTGGTGTCCGAGTGCTGATCAAAGCATGTCAATCTTCACTTTATTTCCCTAATTAATTCTTTTGATTGTATGTGTGATATATCTCATCTTTCATGGCATAAGGAATATGCAAATATGTATTACATGACAGTACTAGTATACCCGATATCAGACTATTTGCTGTTTCAGGGAGAAGGGAAGGACGAGAAGAAAAATGCGTCTCAAACTGTCTGATGATTATTTAAAATTGTTTCTACATGTAAGTGACATGTAAAAAACATATGTTTTTTAAAAATTGCACAGACTTCATGGAAGAATAATGGGAACATGGACTTTTGCCAATGCATGGAGCCACCTCCACCCTGCAACCACCAATATTGGTAAGTGCCTCCTTGAGGTTTATCAAAGAATGGAAAGGAAGTCCCTCACCTGAAACTAGCTAGAAGTGAGGAGTCTTTCTGTTGAGGGGGAAGCCATTTTTAAAGTTCTCAGGAGCCACCAGGATGTTCAAGTAGGGCAGGAGGGAGTTAAATGTTCAATGGCCACTGGGGCAGTTTCACAAAGAGCAAGGTGAATCCTCACTAGTTGGAGGGAGAAGATTAGAGAGAGCTCCAGCAGAGGGCAGCATCAGAACAGCAGAGAAGTAGCAAATGGAAACTTTGGAGGCAGACTAATCCTGCCAGGTGCCTCCAGCCATGGTGCCCTTCCTTTCCAACATGCATGAGTTGTCCCAGAAACATCCCTACTACCAATGAGGACTTCTCTGGGAGATTCTGCCTCTCTCTGAATGTGAAAGATGGGGGGAAATGATTCTGCCATTTGAGTTCCCCTCATTATTTACATAAAAGTTGGGGTTGTTGAAGCCACTCAATCAAACCACCCTACTTCCACTTGAAGTGAGGAGATGCTCTATAGCAGTGGCTCCCAAACTTTTTTGGCCTACCACCCTCTTTCCAGAAAAAATATTACTTAGTGCCCCTGGAAATTAATTTTTAAAATTTTAATAGCAATTAATAGGAAAGATAAATGCACCTGTGGCCATCACGGCTCCTCTGGATTGCTGCAGCACCCACCAGGGGGCGGTGGTGCCCACTTTGGGAATCACTGCTCTATACTCTGTTACTTATCCAGGTAAGAATGCTTCTGTTAAATCAACCAACAATCAAAGACTATTAGACCAGGAATTCTTAATCTATGGGTATTGAACTTAAAATATCTACTTTGATAATAATATTTGAATATAATTGGTTTCCTTTGTAACCATATGTATTTTCTTTCATGCATTTAAAAGCATTGTTTTTTTTGTGTGTGTGTGTGTGATACCACTACTAGGTCTGTATCCCAAAGAAAGTCTTTAAAAGGGAGGGGGATGTACTTGTACAAAAATATTTCTAGCAGCTCTTTTTGTGGTGGCAAAGAATTGGAAACTGAAGGGATGTCCGTCATTTGGGGAATGGCTGAACAAATTATGGTATGTGTTGGTGATGGAATACTATTGTGCTGTAAGGAATGCCAAACAGGATGATTTCAGAAAGAGCCGGAAAGACCTACGTGAACTGATGCGGAGTGAAATAAGCAGAACCAGGAAAACATTATACACAGTAACAGCAATAATGTGGAATGATCAACTGTGAAAAACTTAGCTATTCTCAGCAATGCAATGATCCAGGACAATTCGAACAGACTTAGGACAAAGAATGCTTTCCACATCTAGAGAAAGAACTGTGGGAGCAGAAATGCAGATCAAAGCATACTGTTTTTCACTTGCTTATTTGGGTTTTTATTTTGCAATCTTGGTTTTATAAGATTATTCTCTTATAAAAATGAACAATATGGAAATATGTTTTGCATGATAATATACATATAACCTAGATCGAATTGCTAGGAAGAAGGGAGGGAGGGAGGGAGAGAAACAATTTGGATCATATAACTTCAGAAAACCTATATGGAAATTTATTATTGTGTTATTGGAATTTTGAGGTCTCTAATCTAAATTTCCCATGGACATTTCAGGGTCTTTGAAACTACATTTCCCATGATCCAACTGGCTTCCTGTCTTATGTGGTGATGTAAGACAGTTACATAATAACGTAGACAGAAGGATAAAAAACAAAGTGCCAATATTTGCACTCTCTCTTTTCTGGCTGAAGCAGCATGGTGGCAGAAGTAATGGAGGGTCTTTCAAACTGACATTTTTTTTTTAACCCTCACCTTCCATCTTGAAGTCAATAATGTGTATTGGCTCCAAGGCAGAAGAGTGGTAAGGGCTAGGCATTTGGGGTTAAGTGACTTGCTCAGGGTCACACAGGTAGGAAGTGTCTGAGGCCACATTTGACCTCCTGTCTCTACTGAGCCCCCTAGCTGTCCCCCTCTTTTCTTTTTAACAAGTAAATTAAGGAAAAGAAATGTATAGAGTTAAGTGACTTGCCCAGGGTCACACAGCTAGAAAGTGTCTGAGGCCAGATTTGAACCTGGGACCTCCCATCTCTAGGCCTGGCTCTCAATTCACTGAGCTACCCTGCTGCTCCCTATATTGACTCTTTACATGGCACATAGCTCCATTTTTCTAATGGCTACCAATAAATCTTTTAAGATCCTGCTATTTTTAAATCTATCCTTTTATATCTATTTTATTTCTTACATTTTATGTAATTGGTAAAATAAAATATCTTCATTAAGAAATAAAAACATTTTCTGAGAAGGGGTTTCACCAGACTACTGACACACAAAAGTTTGAGAAGTCCTGCTCTAAGCTAAATATGTTTTATTTTAATTTAGTTTTATCTTTATTTTATTCCAGTAACAAATTTAAACATACATTTTCCAGAGTTACACAATTCATGTTGTCTCCCTCCCCACTCCTGGAGTTGACAAGCAATTTCACTGGGTTATCCATGTATTAGAAACGTTTTATTATAAACAAAGTTCCTGAAAGCCATTTGGATGAAATTAATGTTGTTAATAAATATGTAATTAACACAATCAAAGAATCAAATGACATGAAATTAAAATGATTAATGATGGGAATCAATAATGCCACCCAGAAGGTATTGGGATTGGTTGAGGTGACTAATCATGCCCTGTGGCTTCCTATAAAATAGCTCTAGCCCCTTCGGATGGTAGGACTCTGAGAATCTGACATCTTAGGGTAGCACCTTCCAGCCAAATCCCAGAGAATGAATTGCTTGGGGGGCAGGGAGAGGGGAGCAAAACCCTGCCCTGGCCCTATCCAAGCTAGTGGTCAGTCTCCTTCCTCAGCCAGAACTTGCTTGACTAAGGGATAATCTTGCAAACGTCATCAAGTCAGAGGATTTGGGACTGGCTTTCCATGTCCTAGTTCTAGAAGTATCCCTGGAACAGTTGATAACGTCTGCATTGAGACTTGAGGACAAGCTGGATGTATGGAGGAAAAGTAGCTTCGAGACTCTATGAGGATGGATTGAGAGCCAGACCATGAGACGGGAAGTCCGGGGTTCAAATCTGGCCTCAGACACTTCCTAGTGTAGTGACCCTGGGCAAGTCACTTAACCCTCGTTGCCTAGCCCTTAGTGCTTGTCTGCCTTGGAAACAGTATTCAGGATGATTCTGAGATGGAAGGTGATGAGGATTTAAAAAACAAGACTCTATGAGAAGCCTGGCAGAAAAACTATGCGATACCTGAGGGTAAACGGCTTCAGGGAGCTCCATGTTTCCTCTTTGTAACGTGTCCTGTCCTTTTGGTCCCACAATCCCCTGGACTCTGCACAGAATTGAGGGGACGATGCTACAGACTCTAGAGGGCATAGTTTGTTCCCATCACTCTTACTGCTTGATGTAAACCCTCTCTAAAAGTCAAGTGTGGCCAACTAAAAGGAATTCCCATCACAACGGCCAACTATTGGCCACCCAGATACAGAATCCAGTTGTATCTGCCTGTCCTGTCTAATTTCTAGCTGGTGTGTCCTGTGGCATTGAGATCCCAAAGCTGAAGATAGAGGGGGCCTCCTGAGAGGATTGGAATGAATTCTTTTATAGGGAAGGGAATAGATTCAAGGTCTCAGGTGGCAAGTATCAAAGGTAAAGATTTGGAGCAGAAAGGAACCTTAGAAATCCAATCCTCTGATTTTACAGTTGAAGAAACTGAGTCCCAAGGGACTCAGTTACTAGGGATGGTAGATTTACAGCTGGAAGGGAACTTAAAAGTCATCTAGTCCAAAGTCTTCATTTTACAAATTGGGAAACTGAGGCCCAGAGAGTGTGTCCAAGATCACACAGGTAGTAAATGATTGTAGCGGGATTTGAACCTGTGCTCCTAATTCCACATCCATGTTCTTCTATCTATCCTAGCCAGGTGGTCAGCAACTCAGTGCTTCTGTGTTCCTGGCTGCTGGCACACAAATGCTCCTTAGCTGGTGAGTGGTTGGTCAACTCAGGATTTAAGCCACGGTCTTCTGACTCCAAATTCAGGATCGCCATGTGACGCCTCTGTTCTTCCTGCTGTCTGCATTGAAGGCTTTGAGCCAGTTTCCTTCCTGAAAAACCTCCAAACCACAAAGATCCTTCCTTTGCAACAACCACCAACAAGTGGGGTGGCCCAAAGATACTGTTGTGGAGAAGCAGTGTGGCCAAGTAGAATCCAAAAGATGCGGGTTCAAATTCTACCTTGGATGACCAGAGGTGAAATGTGTTGCCACTCACTTCCCGACAGAGCGGTTATAGGCTCAAGACGTGGAATGTTTGGACCGATTTTTGGATGTGGCCAATATGGGAACCTGCTTTGCTCAAGGATGCAGGTTTGTTAAGGTTTTATTTGTCTTTTTTCTTTCTCAGTTGAGGAAGTGGAAGACGGGGAGAGAAGAGAAATGCTAATAATTGAAAAACACTTTATTTAAAACATAACAAATTCCACCACTGCTGCTATGTGATTTTGAGTAAGTCATTTAATGCCTCTCTGCCTTGGCTCCTCAATTTGTAAATGGGGACCATGCCTAGAGTCATGATCTCGTAATGTTAAGAGGCAGCCAGATAGTGAAGTGGCTAGAGCTCTAGGCCTGGAGTCAGGAAGACCTGAGTTTAAATCTAGCCTCTAATACTCAGACACACTAGCTGTGTAATCTCACCCTCTGTCTGCCTTAGTTTCCTCCACTGTAAAATGGGGATCACAAGAACCCTTACTTCCCAGAGTTGTACGAATCAAAGGCAACAATATTTGTAGTGCTTAGTGCAGTCAGTGCCTGGCACTTAGTAGGTCCCTAATAAATGTTTGTTCTTACCTCTCAAATGAATCAGAACATTTTACAAACTTTGAATCACTGCCTAAAGGGTAGCTATCAATAGTCTCCTCACACAATATGCAGCATTAACGTGTGGCCTTGCTATTATACTTTTTTGCACACTTTAATGTAGTCGTAGATCCTAGGTTTCTTTTGTTACGATTATTATTTGTTTTAATAACAAATTCCCACATACGTTTTTCAACATTTTATGATCCATGTCGTCTCCTCCCTTCTTCCTTCCCTGCCCCCCCTCAGCTGGGTTCTATGTATATTATCACACAGAACATATTTCCACGTTATTCATTTCTGTAAGTGAATAATCTTATAGAAACAAAAGCCCAAATCACATACCCCAAAAAACAAGGGAGACGTCTGGTGCTTCCATGTGCAATTCTACTCCCACAGTTCTTTCTCTGGAGGTGGAGAGCAATGATCTGGGACAATTCGAAGGGACTTAGGACAAAGAATGCTCTCCACCTGGGGGTGGTGAGGTGGGGTGAGCAGAGCTGTCTCAGGCCTTTAGGTCATCAGAATTGGTCCAGTGGGTCCAGAGGGAAGAGTGCCATCAATGGGTAGAAGTGAAAGAAGCCCATTTAGGTTTAATGCCAGGAAGTTTCTGAATGACCCTAAAGCCAAAGGGGTGGCTGTGGGCAGCAGCAGGTCTCTTCACTACTTCAGAGCAAAAGGATGCCCATCCCTGACATATTGTAAAAGGGCTTTTTATTCCAATATGGCCTCTACCCTGAGGACCACTCCTCTGGCTTATCCTCTACTGTAGAGGCAAGCAGAAGTTTCTATGAAAAGAGGACATTAAATCCCCACCACCCCCTTGCAGCTCCCCCCACCATGTGCCATGCTCAAGGGGACCGTAGCTTCTGGAAAGATAAGTCGAGAGGCACATGCCTGCCAGGTCTCCTTGGGCCCTTATTTCAATGAGAATCTCATCAACCAGTGATTCCCAAACCCAACGCAAGCTATAGGGAGCTGGCAATCAGCCCCGGTGAAGGGACGACCTCACCAACTGACAAAATTAGGAGATCTTGGAGGATTTAAGGGCTGGCACATTTCTGATAAAACTCGAAAGCTTTTCTGTGAATTCCTCTCTCCCAACCCATCCAATGAAGTGGACTGAACTTAATCTGCTTCAACAAGAGTGCCCCAAGGGCCAACTGAGGCCTCGCAAGCCCCGACTGGTTCTTTTTCAGATATGGCTTCCTCCGTAAAGGTTCTGGTCCTGGCAGCACCCACCACAGCTAGGCCAGCCTCAGCAGGACCACTGCCCCCCAGCATCGCCCAGAGAAATTCTGGCACACACCAAGCACTTTGTAAAACCCAAAATAGTTTTATTTGTTACCCCCCCAGATCTTTGTCTCCACAAGGAATTTAGCAAACATGCTAAGGTTACAAATTGTCTAGCAGACAGTAACATGCAGTGCTGATCCCTCAGCCAATCACTGCTAGGCGAGCAGCAGCCCGTCCGTCTGAGCGAGGCCCCACGGGCCGGGACGGTTCCCAGAAATGTACTGTAGGTATCGTAGCACGCAGTCGTCAGCCACCGGAGGTAGGTCTCTTGACAGTTAAAAAAGGACAAACAAAGCAGCTTCTACTTCAGTGTGTGACGGATTCATGAGCAGGAGCTGTTCAATGTGTTGCAGGCTTTGGACTGAGACGATTCTTTACCGTAATAAAGAAAACAAAATCCTGAATTCTATCACAGAGTGGTGGAGTGGGGGGTCCAGGTGGGGGGCAACAGGAAAACTTCAATGTACCATCTGAAATTGCCCCCCTTGCACTCCCCCCAGCGGCAGCAAACACCCAGAGCCAGGCGTCCAGCCCAGCCAGGAGCTCGGGCAAGGAGGGCGCGTGATTCTTTGACAGCAAAGTGCATTCTCTCTGCCTTGGGCACTTCTGAGCTTCCTGTTCCTGATGGGAGCTGGAGGTTGAGCTGTTGGCCACCCCCCCCCCCCTTCCACTGTTACTGCTCCTTTAACCAGAGAGGCCAAGTGAAAACAGAAGGGGAAGCAGGAGCCCTGAGTGCTTCCAGTGGGGGCCCTACAGCCTCTCACGATGGCCTTTCCCATGACCCAGCCATTGGCAAGGCTGTTGGGAAGCCAAGATGGCAGACTGTGGAAGGACAGACCCTGCCACACTTGGATGTCCATTCTGACATGCAGAAAACTGCCATCATGAAGAAAGAGACCAGCTTTAAAAAAAGCAAATTGCCAACATTTATACAGCCTGAGAGCAAAACCAGATCTCAGTACAGCAAACTGTACAAAAGGGATAGAAAGGAGTTGCCCTATTAGCACAGTGCTTGTTTTAATAGAAAATAGAGCTTACATTTTCACCGTCGATATCGGCTATCTACAGAATTGTGTTGAGATAGAGCTACATGGATAAAGCTTCATTCTAGGCCTCTGAGACATTGATAGTAATGGTTCCCTGAACCTTTAGAGTGCAATTAAGGACAAAAACAGAGTTTAGTTTGTATGAATATGGAATAAATACAATAATTAAAACATGAATCTCCCTTATAGTGAAACACAAGCCAGTCTTGACTGCTGTGTCAAAATTTTAAAAATTGGGCAATGCAAGATCTGGGTTTCGATAGGAGGAAAAGTGATGCATTCCCTGCCCCAGGCAGGGGATGTTAGATGATGTTTCCAGGCAGCAGCACCCATCCATAGACATCAGCCTTTGACAGCAACTTTGTTCTCTGCAGCGGCAAACATGGCATAGAATCGGGAGCTATCATTGGACAAAAGCACGGACGGCGTGTCAAATTCCACCACCTAGAAAAGAGAAGCAGAGAGCATGGAGGGTTCACATCACAACTCAAAAACAGAACCCCCGCATGAGAGGCGGCCGGAAGCCTGGGCTGGGATCTCCTTGTTTCTTCCTCTCACCACAAGCCCAGCAGGCAGAGAGCTGGCCCTAACCAAGGACAGGGGTGACCCACATGTCGCCTCGGGACCTTTGGAGTTTCTTACTACCAGACCACAACATGGACAATGAGCTCCCGGCTTCTTCACAGCCTTGGCTACAGTCTTTCTTCAGTACTTTCTAACTGAAGGAGAAAGTAGGGAATGAATTCCCTCAAACCGGGGCTTACAGCAGAGCCACAGAGCACCAGCTGCCCACAGAGATCAGGTGGGCTAAAATCTCAGTCCTGGCCTGGTGCTCTCTCCCCTGGGATGACTCTGGTTAAGTTACTCCTTTACTTCCACTCTCCAGGCCCTGGTTTCCTCATCTAAAACATAAGGAAGTTGGACTTGAGGCTCTTGGAGGTCCTTTCCAGTTCTATATTCTACAAATCTTTGCTTTCTCCCATTTTGCATTTCTCCCAAGCACTCCTTGGTGATGGGCAGAGTTCTCTGACCAGAACACTTATTCTAAAAGAAATCTCACACACAAAGGACACTTAGTAAATACTAACTCAGGAGGCTGCTGGTATTCACACCAAAGAACACTCGTGTTCAAGTTAACTTTAGCATGGGAAGGAGAAGCTTCAGGATGCTGTTATTTCTTCCAAAACTCACCCCCATATACCCCTTTCACATCTAGGCAAGGTCCAAGTGAAGGATGCCCAAGCCTGACCCAAGGAAGGAGCCTTCCTGCACACTTCTGTGGACAAAGAGGCACAAGGCCCCTTAGAGGCCTCGTGAGATGCTGCCTGCCCTCCTGCTTTTTTTACCTTCAGGGCCTTAGGGCACAATCACCTCCTGGAGTATCACTGACCACACTGGGCCAGCAACATGTCAATGGAGAGACTAGGAATCTTCTCTTGGACCCTGTAGCATGGCTGAGGGGCACCATGCCAGGCTGGGGGCTCAGAGGGCTCAGTGCTCTACCTGTCCCTGCATCAGCACCATGATGCGGTCTGAGCCCAAGACAGTGTGCAGGCGGTGAGCAATTGTCAACATGGTGCAGTCAGCAAATGCCTCCCGGATGGTTTCCTGAATCAGTAAATCGGTCTCTGTATCCATGGCTGCCGTTGCTTCGTCCAGTATCAGAATCTGTCAAGGGGCCAATGGATGGTTATGGACCAGGAGAAACCTTTGGAGTTTTCCACAATTCAACATAGCAGCTAATGTGCGGTCCCCAAACAGGAGAACCTGCGAATTTCCTGAAGCACAAACTGGGGAAGTCAAATCTGGTAGCTTCTTCATTGGGGCAAACTGTCCAAAACTGCTGGCAGGTATGAAAGCTCAGGGGCCTCAAGTACTCTTGTACCAGCAGGGCAGCCAATTGCCCCGGGCATTCTCCCCGCCCTCCCTGGGGGAGCAGGGGCTTTACCTTGCAGCGTCGCAGCAGGGCTCTGGCGATGCACAGAAGCTGCCTTTCCCCCACCGAGAAGTTATCCCCGTTCTCCAGCACTTCAGACTCAAGTTTCAGAGGTAGCTGAGCAACCTGGAAGAAGAGGGAGGGATTGGCTCTGCCTCCTGGGCCTAGCCCAGAGTCTGTATGAGGAGCAGGAGGCAGATCCAAAGGGAAAGCAGGCAGCCTAAGCTGGCCCTACAAGCATGTGCTCAGAGGAGAAATGGAGGGGCAGGGGAGAGGGGTGCCATGCTCCTCTAGGACGTAACTACAGATGGGTGGCTGCCCATGTCCCCTGAAGCAGTCAGCAGTGAAGGTGGGGTACCCTCCCCCTCTGCTCTCCCCTACCACCTTCATCCCTACTTACACATTCTTTCATATGTGTCCTTTCTAGGGCATCCCAAATCTGGTCTTCACTGTACTGGCTAAAAGGATCCAAGTTGGACCTGGGCACAAAAGGGAGAAGAAGTAGAGTTGAAGGCTTTTGAGGCCCAACATGACCGTAGCCAGGGCTTCTCCAGGTAGTGGTGGGGGAGGCAGGCCGAAGGCACAAGTGAAAGCCAAGAAGTCACACAGTCCAGGGGACATCTATGCCTAAGAGCAACGTCACCTCTCAGAGAGCAGAAACCAAGTCTGATGTCATAGATGAGAATCAAGTCCTGTTCCCTATAAAAGGTCTCTACCCTATAGAAGTTCCTCTGCCAAAACACAACCATACACACACACATTGCCCTTCATGTTGCTAGCTTCTCTCCCAACTTCAAGGCACTTTCCCAATTCTTTCTATTCACGGTCCATTGTATTCCTCATCAGATCATCCTCAGGACTGTCTCCACACATAGACAATTCCTTAAAACTAGGTGATCAGACCCCCCCAACCCCACCCCAACAAGGACCTTCTCCACCTCTTCAGTCACACACCTAAGACAATTGGACAATTGGGTCTTGGGTGCCATTATCTCTTTCAGCTGTGACTTACTACAAGCTTGTGGCTTCCCCCTCCTCCCTCTTAATAAATGGCATTCTGCCTTAATCAAGACCTTCAAGGCCCTCGATTCAGAAAAAAAAAAAGCTTGAGAGAAGATGCTGGATTAGTTTTACCTTTGTATCACCAGAGCCTATCAGAGTGCCTGGCATAGAGCAGGTGCTTAAAAGACTTTATTAAATTGGACTGAGAGAAACCTGGGATGAGGGAGTCCTCGGACTGTGCCACTTAGCAGCCATGGATGCACAGGAATCACCTTCAGGCAGTGGTGGGGTATATCTTTGTACCCCAGGGCCCAGAAAAGGCATGGTGCTCACATACTACATACATCCTGAATGGTGAAGAAGCCTGAGAAAGGCTGAGACGAAAATGAGAGCCAGCCCTTTGATAGCTTTTTCAAGCATCCTCTCATTTGAATTTCCACAGCCTGTGAAGCAGGTGCGACAGATATCAACATCCTCTAGTTTACAGATGAGGAAACTGCAGCAGAGGTGAAAGGGATTTGCTCCTGAGCCCCTTCCACTAGTAAAATTCTTAGCTCCCTTGTTCAAGGCTCAACTCAAGAGACCACCCTCCTACCCAATGTCATTTCTCACTTGTTCAGTCCTTTCAGTCATGTCCCACTCTTTGTGATCCCAATGGTTTGGGGGTTTTCTTGCAGAGGTAATGGGGTGTTTGCCATTTCTTTCTCTAACTCATTTCATAGATGAGGAAATTGAGGCAAGCAGGGTGAAGTGACTTGCCCAGGGTCACACAGTCAAGTTAAGGGTCTGAGGACAGATTTGTACTAAGGAAGAGGAATCTTCCTGACTTGGGTCTTAGAGCCACTACAAACTGCATCTTATCTATATTTGTAGCTTTCTCCCCCCAAAACTCCTAAGCCAGAGAAAGATAAGGGTTTGTATTAAATGGATGGAGTTCCAACCTCTCTCTCACACACACACTCTTCTCAGAGCATGGGGTTCATGGAAGGAGAGAGCCCAAACCAAAAAGTACATCTAAATAGCTAAGGAAAAAGAAAAAAAGTAGCTCAAAATGCCCCCTTAGTGCCTCCTACTCTTTTTCCAAGGGAAGAAAGCCCTTCTGAGTTCCCCTGACTGGGCATCACAGAAGCCATACTGATTGCATTGGGTTTCATGCCTCCTAACCCATAAGTATAATCAAAGATGTAGGGCCTGACTACCTGTGTTAGCTTGACTCAAAATATCCATCTGGGGTAAATGGCAGATTAGCAATATTGGAAGCTGGAACTGCTCTGATAATCCTCTCAAACTAACCTTAAAATAATGCCTCAAAACGAATACTGAAGTTACAGACCCAACAAGGGGATGGAGTAAAGTAACTCTCTTGCTGAAAAAAACTTGAAAGGTAGGCAAAGATGATCTATTTCACAGGAAGAGTGGGGAACCAGAAGTAAAACTGTGCAGGAGTCCAGGCCAACCCTGTGCCCAAGCAAACTTTGAGACCCCAGGATCCTGCCTAACCAGCAGCAGAGCACCCCGCATCTATGGTGCTTGGCCCATTCAAGACTATGGTGAAATCCCTAACCCCAGGACAAGGTAGCTCACAGTACACTGATCCATGCAAGTCATCATTAGTCCCGAAAGGAGACTGAATCAGGAGCAGGAGGTTGGTTCCAGAGCTCCCAGCTCACAGGCTATATCACTATGGAAGAACTGAAATTCACCAAAGACCAGAACTATAGCTGAAAGAAGAAGCAAGGGAAAAAATAGAAGTTTAAGAGAAAAAGAATGCCTTCTTTACCCTGAGAACAGAGCCTACCTTTAAGATAAAAGTTAAAAGGAAAAAAAAAGGAAATGAGCGAACAGCAAAAGAAACACCTAATTAGAAAATTTTTGTGGATCCAAAGAAGAGCAAGGCACAGACTCAGCAGAGGACAGTAAGATCAAAGCAGCCACATGTAAAAAACTTCAAAGAAAAATGGGAACTGGTCTCAAATACTGGAAGAACTCAAAAACTAAAGCGAGACAGAAGAAAAATGGGGAAAAGAAATGGAAGAGGCACAAAAATTCAATGAAGAAAAGATTTCCATGAAAAGAAGAATTGACCAAATGGAATAGGAGGTTCAAAAGGTCATGGGAAAAAAAAATTCTTTTTTAAAAACTAGAATTGGGCAAATAGAAGTTAATGACTTCATGAGACATCAGGAAACAATAAAACAAAATCAAAAGAATGAAAAAATAGATGAAAAAACACCAACCTGGAAAATAGATCCAGGAGAGACAATACAAGAATTATTGGACTATCTCAAAGTCATGATAAAAAAAAAACAACCTAGACATCATATTATAAGAAATTATCAAAGAAAACTGCCCTGACATTAATGAAAAAGAGAGCAAAATAGAAATTGAAAGAATCCACAGATCACCTCCCTATTATAAATCCCCAAATGACAACTCCAAGAAATACTATAACCAATTTCAAGAGCTCCCAAGCCAAAGAGAAAATACTGCAAGCTACTAGAAACAATTCAAATATCATGGAGCCACAGTTAGGATTACATGGAATTTAGCAGCTTCTACATTAAAGGATCAGAAGGCTTGGAATATGATATTCCAGAAGGCAAAGGAACTAGATTTACAACCAATAATTAAAATTGACTATATATTCTTTCAGGGGGGAAAATGGTCATTTAATAAAACAGAATTTTCCAAGCATTCCTGATTGAAAGACCAAACCTAAACAGAAAATATGATGTCCAAAAAAGATTCAAGGGAAGCATAAAAAGGTAAAAATAAGAAAGAATATTTAAGAGACCCAATAATAAGGTCAAATTATCTATATTCCTACATGGGAAGATGATACTTGGAACTCTTGACATTTTTATCATTATCATAGTAGTGAGAAGCATACATAGATAGAGGGCATGGTGAGAGAATAAGCTGTTTAGGATGACATGCAAAAAAATCAATGGGTGAAAAAGAGGATTGCACAGGGGAAAAAGGGAAGAGAGAGGTAAAATGGGGTAAATTATATCACCTAAATAGGCACACACACACAAAAAGACCCCTATTACAGTGGAGGGGAGGACGAGGGTGGTGATAGGCAATGCTTAAACCTTACTCTCACTGGAATTTGCTCAGAGAGAGAATAACAAACTCATTAGGGTATAGGATCCTATATTACCCTATAGAGAAGTAGAAGGGGAATAAGAGAGGTGGTGGTAGGGAGGGAAGTAATATAAGGAAGGAGGAAGGGGGGGGGGTGACTAAAAATAAAACACTTGTGTAGAGGAAAAAGGTAAAAGGAGAAAGTGCAGGAATAAAGGGGAAAACAAGATAGAGGGGAATACACAGATGGTAATCATAACTGTCAATATAAATGGGATGAATTCACCCATAAAACAGAAGCCAAAATCAGAGTAGATAAAAAACCAGAATCCTATGATATGCTGTTTACAAGAAACACATTTGAGGGAGATAGACACACACAGAGTAAAGGTAAGGGGATGGAGCTGAATCTATTGGGCTTCACTTGAGATTAAAAAAAAAAAAAAAGCAGCAATAGCAATCATGGCCTCAGACAAAGCTAAAGCAAAAATAGATCAAATTAAAAGAGATAAGGAATGAAATTACATCTTTATAAAAGGTACTATAGATAATGAAGTAATATCAATACTAAATGGTATAGCCTCCAATTTTTTAAAGTAGAAATAACTATACTAGTGGGGGACCTCAACTTCTCCCTTTCAGATCTAGATAAATTGAACTGGAAAACAAACAAAAAAGAAGTAAAGGAAGTGAATGAAATTTTTTAAAAGTTAGAATTAATAGCTCTCTGGAGAAAACTGAATGGAAATAGAAAGGAATATATCTTATTTTCAGCAGTACATAGCACTAATACAAAAATTGACATGTATCAGGGGCATAAAAACTTTACAACCAAATGCAAAAAAACCAAAAACAATAAATGCATCCTTTTAAGGTCATAACTAAATTAAAAATTATAATCAATAAGGGCCTATGGAAAGACAAACAAAAATTAATTGGAAATGAAATAATTTAAAGCTAAAAAAGGAATGCATCAAAGAAAAATTTTAGAAACAATCATTTAGTGATTTCATTAAAGAGAATGACAATGAGAAGACAACAAATCAGAATTTATGGGATAGTCAAAGCAGTACTTAGGGAAAAATTTATATTCTTGAATGCTTATATCAATAAAGTAAGGGAAAAGGAGATCAATGAATTGGGAATGCAACTAAAAAAACTAGAAAAAGTGCAAATTAAAAATCTCCAATTAAAGACTAAATTGGAAATCCTAAAAATCAAAAGAGAAATCAATAAAATTGAAAATAAGAGAACTATTGAATTAGTAAATAAGACTAGGAGTTGGTTTTATGAGAAAAAACAACAAATAAAACAGAGCATTGGTTAATTTGCTTAAAAGAAAAATTAAATAACCAGTATCAAAAATGAAAAGGGTGAAATTCATATTCAATGGAGAAGAAAGTAAAGCAATCATTAGGAGCTATTTTGTCCAATCATGTGACAATAAATCTGAAAATCTAGATGAAATGGATGAATATTTACAAAAATATAAATTGCCAGATTAACAAAAGATAAAATAGAATACTTAAATAATCCCATCTTAGAAAAAGAAATTGAACAAGCCATTGATGAACTCTATAAGAAAAAATTCCCAAGGGCCAGATAGATTCACATGTGAATTCTATCAAATCCTTAAGAACAATTAATCAGATACTATATAAATTATCTGGCAAAATGAGCAAAGAAGGAATCCTACCTAGTTCTTTTTGTGAAGCAAATATAGTTTGTCAGGGAGACCAAAAACAGAAAGAAAATTATGGACCAATTTCCTTAATAAACGTCGATGCAAAAATTTTAAATGCCATCAAAGAGACTACAGCAATATATCACAAGGATTATTCACTATGATCAGGTGGGATTTATATCAGGAAATAAGGCTGGTTTAATATTGAGAAAACAATCAGCATAATTGACCTTATCAAAAACCAAACTGCCAAGGGCCATCAAACCCCATCCTGAATGACAAGGTCTCAAATGGGATCCTAGAATTACAGAGCGGATCCTAGGGAGGATGGTTACCCCCACTCAAGATCCCCCTGCGTGACTTCTCTCTTATTAACACTCCTTATTGGAATTATTGTGATCAATAATGTCTCTATTCAGCCCCAGGAAAATACAGAAGAATAGTAAAGGCTATTACCAGAGCTTTTACAGACCCCCTACAGACTCCTAGGAAATTCCCACCTTTACATATATTAATACAGAAATTCCCCTAAAAATCTCTCTTCAACAAACCAGCAATTACTACTGAGTTAACATTAAAGATTTTAAAACCCCCAAAAAACTGCACTTTAGAATTCTCAATTCCCATACACAGAAACTTGGAGGATTGCCCTCAAGCTTCCCTGGATCCCCTTGATGTGGAATGCTAACACAGAGAGAAGGGAGGTCAAGGGATGAAAAATTAGAGCAAGTTACCTCTGAACTATTCTCATTAAACTCCAGAGCTCAAAGAACAGAACAAACTCCCTTTGAAAAATATTGAAAAATGAAAGGTTACTATTGAAACAATATTCAGACCAGGTTGGGATTATTGTATCTTTTGAATTCTGATTTATAATGTAATTGTATAATCAACTAGCATAACAAATCATAACTGATTAATTATACATGTGAACAGAGCAAAGAACAATCTTTCTTGACTTGACTGAACAAAATGTAATTAACCATTGTACTCAGCTGTAATGCAGCTATACCTTGCAGGTGGGTGGGAAAAAATTTTCCAGCCCAATCACATGCAATGAACATTTCTTGCCAAGCTTTTGCATCCTTTGTATAATCAAAGAAAATACAATAATTAAGAAATGTCAATAAAATTATTTTGTAATTCAGTAGAAGTTAATGTATGACTTAATCTCTAAGAAAAGATATATGGTGAGAATGAAACATGTATGTAATCTTAAGAAAAGAGCATAAAAAATAAAGCCAGCCCAAGGTTGACCAGAACAGTCTTTGGGATACATGATTGAAATGCTGACTGTATCTATTCATTTTAATCCGCCGATGCTGTCAAACCCCATTGAGCCCCTGGACCAGCGGAGAGCAGGCTCCTCCCATCAAACTAACAGAAATCATATGATTATCTCAATAGATATACAAAAAAGCCTCCGACAAAATGCAACACCCATTCCAATTGAAAACACTAGAAAGCATAGTAATAAATGGGTCTTTACTTAAAATAGTATTAGCTTTAGCAATAAGAAAAAAGAATTGAAGGAATTAAAATAGGTAATGAGGAAACTAAACTAGCACTCTTTACAGATGATATTGATGGTATTACTTAGAGAATCCTTGAGAATCAACTAAAAAAACTAGTTGAAATAACTAATGACATCAGCAAAGCTGCAAGATAAACCCACATAAATCATCAGTATTTCTATAATTATCAACAAATTCCAACACCAAGAGTTAGAAAGAGAAATTCCACTTAAAATAACTCTAGACAAGATAAAATACTTGGGAATCTATTTGCCAACACAAACATAGGAATTATATGAACACAATTACAAAAATTTTTTCACACAAATAAAGTTAGATTTAAACAATTAGAAAAACATTAATTGCTTGTGGGTAGATTGAAGCCAATATAATAAAATAACAATCCTACCTAATTTACTTATTCAGTGCCATATCTACCAAATTAACAAAAAACTATTTTGCAGAAGAAGAAAAAATAACAAAATTCACCTGGAAGAACAAGAGATCAAGAATATCAAGGAAATTAATGAAAAAAAAAAGTGTGAAGCAAAGTGGCTTAGTAGTAGCAGATCTTAAAACTGTACTATAAAGCAGTAATCATCAAAACAATCTGGTACTGACTAAGAAATAGAAGGCTGGACCAATGGAATAGATATGTGGTAAATGAGCTCAACATTTTAGTTTTGATAAATCCAAAGATCCCAGCTTTGCGGGGTAAGAACTTACTATATGACAAAAACTGCTGGGAAAACTGGAAAACAGAATGGCAGAAACTAAGGTATAAACCAATATCTCACATTTAAGATAAGGTGAAAATGGGTATAATTTAGACATAAAGGGGGCTACGAAAGTAAATGAGGGAAACATGGGATAGTTTACTTGTCATATTGAAAAAGGGAAACATTTAAGACCAAACAAGAAATGGAGGACATTACAAGATGTAAAATGAATAACTTTTGACTATGTTAAATTGAAACATTTCTGTACAAACAAAACCAATGTAATCAAAACTAGAAGGAAAAGAATTGGGAAAATTTTTATAACAAATTTCTCAGATAAAGATCTCATTGCTCAAATACATAGAGAACTAAGACAAATTCATAAGATACAAACCAAATAGTCCCCAATTGACAAATTGTCAAAGGATAGGAATAAGCAGTTTTCAGATGAAGAAATCAAAGTTATCAATAATCATACAAAAAAAGTTCTAAATAACTCTTGATTAGAGAAGTGCAAATTAAAATAACTCTGAGGTACCACCTCACACCTATCAGATTGGCCAATATGACAGACAGTAAAGGAAAGTGATAAATATTGAAAGGGATGAGCAAAATCGGGACACTGTTACATTGTTGGTGGAGTTGTGAACTGATCCAAACATTCTGGAGTGCAATTTGGAACTATGCCCAACCGCCATAAAACAATGTATAACCTTTGATCCAGTACTACTACTAGGTCTGTATCCCAAAGAGATTAAAAAAAGAGATAGGGGTGGGGAGGTAGTGAAAGACCTACTTGTACAAAAATATGTATAGCTGCCCTTTTTGTGGTGGCAAAGAACTGGAAATTGAGGGGATGTCCTCAGTTGGGGAATGGCTGAAAAAATTGTGGTATATGATAGTGATGGAATAATACTATTGTGCTATGAGGAATGATGAACAGGATGATTTCAGAAAGTGGGAAAGACCTACACGAAATGATGCAGAGTGAAAAAAACAGAACCAGGAGGACACTGTACATATTAACAGCAATATTATGGAATAATCAAATGTGATAGACTTTGTCACTCCCAGCAATACAATGACCCAGGACTTCTGAGGGACTTATGACAAAGAATGCTCTCCACCTCCAGAGAAAGAACTGTTGGAGTTGGAATGTAGATCAAAGCAGGCAATTTTTCACTTTCATTTATTTTTATCTGGGTTTCTGATTTTGGGTTTTGTGATTATTCTGAAGAAAATGAACAATATGGAAATATGTTTTGCATGATAATACCTGCATAACCCAGACTGAATTGCTTGCCAGCTCTGGGAGGAGGGAAGGAGGGAGATAATTTGGATCATATAACTTTGGAAAACTTAAGTGGAAATTTGTTTTATGTAATTGGTAAAAGAAAATATCTTTATTATAATAAAAACCTGACTGTGTCGCCCACAGAATTTTTTGTTCATATCCACCTGACAGCCTGGCCCAGCAGCACCCTTAAACCTGACCCCTGAAAGTCAAGGCCTAGGGCAGAGGCCCCCAAGACAATCTACTAATAAGCAAGACCTCCACACAAAGGAGTACTATCGAGCAAGCTGCCAGGTAGAGGCTATGCCCCAAGAATCTAACAGGAAAATAAAAGCCCGTGACTGCTATTGGTTGTCTCCCCTATTGTCCAACCACTGGAACAATGACTGCACAAGTCAAAGCCACTACATTTCGGCCATCAAGCCGTGGGCACCTGTGAGGCCATATCCTCTCCTGCTCAGTGGTTTGCTTCAAAGAGGTGGATTAAAAATTAGATGCTTTCCTCTTTCAAAGTAGAAAACATTCATGCAAGTCCTGCACTTATGATGCTCCTAAACTCATCTTACCTCCCCCACTATGAGGTACTCAGGGAAGACCCCCACCTTCTCTTCCCAGCTGTGGCTCTTCCCTGGTTTCAGCCTCTTTTGTCCTGCCCCCCAAATGAGCCCTCACTGCCTCGGGGCTGGACTCTGCCCATACCCCAAGTGGTATCCATGTCTGGGTCTGGGAGCTTCTTCCTTCTCTGTTCCATCCTTTCTGAAGCTCTCCATAACGACCTTCCTCTTTTAACAGAGCTCACCCTATTACTCTTCTGAAAATCTTCCAGTGGGTCCTTCTTGCAGCTAGGATATAAACTCCTTAAAAAGTGAAATTTGAAGCTCCCTAGGCACTGGCTCCCATCTGCCTTTGCAAGCTTTTTTCCTCTAGCTCCCTTCACATATTTACTCTACCTCTCAGCCAAACTAAACTAATAACTCCAATTCTTTCCTTTTGCCTTCAAGGTATGGCTCAAGTGCTACCTTCTCCAGGAAGCTTTTCCTGCTTTGATCCCCACAGCTCTTCTTTCCTTCCCCGAACATGTTGCCATTTTCTCTTTTTGGCCCCCTTCCACCCAGGGTTTGACTTATACTTACTTACCTGTCAGGTTTTCCCCTCTTCTGTGGGGGAGAGATTCCTCTTCCCCCTCTATCCTGCTCCCACCCACAGCCTCTAGGGTTCACCGGTATTCCTCTTAGTAGCCTCAGCTTCTCAGGATGGACTCTGCACACAGTAGGTGCTAGATGAATATTGGTCATTTGCCAGATTGACTCATCTTCTGTTCCTGGCTGATAGCTAAACCCTCCATCATAGCCATCCTTCCCCTAAACCTGCCTTTCGATGCCCTACCTATCATTCAAGGCTGACCTCACATCACAAAGAAAGCTACCAAGTAGAGAGTTGTCCAGGGCCCAGTGCACAATCAGATGAAAACAGAGCCCAGAAAAGAAGACAATTCAGTATTTCCCTGAGTTCTTACAGCAACTTCTCTGGGTCTCCTTGCCCTTGCACACCCTTCCTCACCTGACTGTGCCACTGAACAACACTGGCTCCTGAGGAATGATGGAGAGTTTGCTGCGGAGATCAGCAAGGCCAATATCATTGATCTTCACCCCATCAATTCTGATGCAGCCTCCTGAAAGCTCTACCAGGCGGAAGAGGGCCATCCCCAGAGAGGATTTCCCTGGTGAAAACACAAGAAAATGGGAAACAGCCATTTAATTCTCATCTCCTTCAACAAGATCAGAAATCCTTTTTGCTCAAATTCTCTTTAACTGTTAACCATATTAAAAAGGCTAATAAAAACCATCCAGAACTCTTGGCAGAGGAAACAACCAGAAGCGCTCAGTTTCTGCTCTGCTGTGGAGCCTGTTTCTGAACAGAGTGTGACAGAGATCAAGTGCAGGGGAAGATTGTCTCATTGTTCTTCTGAGGATCAAGAGGGTTGAAAAGCCGTTTTCATTAAGAAAAAGACAAGGATTTCCTACTTCTCCAGGGGGCTTGGAGGGAGCAGCATGGAGTGGTCGGTAGATGGAGTCAAAGGGAATGATTTATTTTCTTTGTCTATTTTGAGGTAATCAGTCAAGAAACCCCTACTTAACACTTTGTTAGCCATCAAATAAGAGAATTCACAAGTCCCTTAGAGAGCTCCACCCTTTTAACTCTGTCAGAAACTTGTGAATACTTTGATAAGAGTTTGTACTCTCAGAGGATGAGAGGTGACTACCCCAGAGGCCCTGCCCCTGGCCAATGCTAGGCAATTTGGAAGCTGTGATTGGCCCCTGTGAAGAGGGGAAGGGACAGGAAGTGGTGAGGAAAAAGAACTACAAAAAGTACAGAACTTCCTGTCCTCATCACTTCTCCTTTGGACTTCTCAGGACTTCTGGCTTGGAGAGATTCCTGCCTTGGTGCCTCTGCGAGGAGAACCTCTCTGCTCATTGGTGCTTCGGTGGGACACTCCCTTCAGCATAAGTTCTATGGAGAGACTCTTTTCCTTGGATCCTGCATAAGCTTGCTGGGAGTGACTTGGACTTCCATGTGGAGACTGGAACTTTGTCAGGAAGTGAGCTGAATTTCATTGGCTCAGCACTTAGAGTAGGCTAGGCAATTTCTTACTTCTTTCCCTCCTACATTTAATACTTCAACTCTTTCTCTTCCTCGCTATAAATAAAAGCTGCTAACAGTTTTTTTCTGGCTTACAGATAATATTTTGAATTCAATGACCACAACACTGAATTTATAACTTTCTTATTTAGTCAAAACCCCAATTTAACCTTTACAATGGAGGGAGACTGGATCTTCTAATTTTATTAACTAACTTTATCATTCTGTGAAATGAATCCTCAAGACCCTGAACACAAAGGACTGAGCTGAAGTTACCAGGGAGGAAGGGCACTGACCAAGTCTAGCAGAGGTTGAGAGAAAGGACCAAGGACAAGGGATGAGCAAACAAATGGAAAGAAAATATTTAGGAGAACTTAATAGATCTGAGAAAACACAGGGAAAATTCATGGTTCAATCTGAGAAGCTTGAAAACCTTGTGGTTGGCAGCTCACACTGGTGACTGGAGGGCACACGAGCTACAGGCTCAGGCCACATCTAAAGGCCTCCTCTGGACAGTGAGTGAGCTGGTGTGGCTGGCCAGAGGCAGCCTGTGCAGTCAGGACACCAAACTCTGACCATCTCATTTGTAAAAGAATACCTGTGGCACTTAGCTCCCCCATGCTGTCCATGTCTCACTGAGATCATGTCTGTGCTGGGCCAAGTAAGTGATGGTTTTGTAACATGGAATAAGGTTTTATATTTATATTTATATAAGGGTTTATGGAAATGGGTTCCCAAGATAAGAGGCGCAAAGTAAGGAATGGGGAGACAAAGAGGGTGGGGAGGCAGTGTAAGGAAAGACTACAATAAGCTTTCAAAGCCAAGCTGGTCCCCAGAAATGCCTGGATGAAGCTGAGGGTTCATGTTCAAGCTTGAAGTCTGGGTGCCCAGGGACTTGTCTGGCCTTTTGGAGGTACCCAAGGTAGAAGGGGTGTGTGTATGTCTGTCTGGCTATCTGTTGGGGGCAGGAGAGTGTACCCAGATGAGGCCTTGGCCTTTTATCTGGGGGAACTCAAGTTCAAGACCCCAGAGCAGGCCTATCTCTCTTCAACACCCAACTCATGTTGACGTGGACATCAAATCTGAGTTAATTCTGCATACCATTCTGAGGCCATCTCATTTGGGGACCTGGACCACAAGATCCAAAAGGCCTAACATCAAACGCCCAAAATGGAGATGTAAGTGGAGCCGAGCCAGAGCCAACTTCGGAATGTAAAGAGAAGGGAAATGAGCTTTCTTACCTGAGCCTGTCCGTCCCACGATGCCAATCTTCTCCTTGGGTTTGATGGTGAAAGATACTTTCTTTAAGACCAGAGGGAGGTTCTCTCGATACCTCATCTCTGCATTCTCAAAGACGATTTCTCCTTCCTGAGGCCAGTCTGGAGGGGGAGTCTTGTTTTTAATTCGAGCAGGTGCTTCCAACGCAAGAGTCTAGAGAAACAACAGGTTCTTTAGAGCAAGCAAAAACCCTGAGAATAATGGCAGGCCTCACAGCCTAACACCAGCAGCCAGAACTCCCACTGAGAAATAAATCCTCCCAGCCTTTAAATACTTTCCCACCATAGATGCAAGCCTGTAAAATATAGAAAAATGGAGTGATGTTCCAAGAGTCAGGGGACCTATCCTGTAGTAGTTGCTACCTGGCCCTACTGGGCAGGTCACTCATTTCTGCTTTCCAGTCCTGATTTTCTTCATGCTTTGAACTAAATGAATTCTAATATTCCTTCCAATTTTAAAACAGTAAAATTTGTGATTGGAAAGGCAATCCTTACCAACAGTGTTTCAGACCCTGATGTGGTACCCTGAAACCACAGTCTTTATACCATAAGATGCTCACAGCTCAGCATCTGGTCCTGAGACTCAGAGTGGTGGAGGCACTGAAACACTGAGTCAGAGGCTAAGAAGAGAGCTGGGAATTCAAGTCGGGGCTACAGAATTAGAACATGAGACACATGGCTTGAGGGAGTTAAGACATAAGAGCCTAAAGGCATGAATTCTAGGAAATCAAGGTCCTAGAAAGCAAGGTCAGAAAAAAATATATACACCTGTGCTTGTTTTTATATGCAATAACAGTCTGGAACTGATATCCAGAATGAGAGGAGCAACACAATTCTATGGGTCAGGTAATCAAAGCTTGTCATTTAGTAAAAGCAGTGAATCTTCCCATCTTAAGGACCTGTGGGCATGGCTTCCACAGGCGTGTCCCCAAACTTGTCCTTAAAGGGTCATTCAAATCAACAAACATCTACTGATACCAGCAGTGTGGAAGCTGGGGAGCAGGGAATGAGATAACGAGGGCCTGGTTCATGCTCTCATGGAGTTGATAAATGAGATGAAACAGACCTAAATACAAATGCAGGTGAGGGAAAACACGGGATGTGTGTCTGTGAGCTGGCAGTTTCCAAGGTGTGATTTGTTTTTCTTTCAGAGGCACACAGCCATCAGTTTTCCTGGTCTAGCTAACCCCCACCTAGTCACCATTTCTAACCCTGTTTCTATGGAAAAGCCAACTGACATTACAACTTGGGTCTCTAGAAACACATCCTTCCTGTTATGGCATTTGAAGCAAGAACTACCTTGACTGTTTGAGGGAATATCTACTGAGCACCTTGAGAGAAGGTTCTTCACTCTGGAACAAAGGGTTGTCATCCCTCAAAAGGTGACAGCTCTAGGACCTAGGATACTCCTTTAAGTATCATTCATTCATAAAACAGGTGCTAAGATGCCTGTGAAAATTATCCTCTTATGACATCTATAAAATTTAAGCATTGATAAGTGAATAATAAAAGGCTAAGGGAACAACTATTTTAAATTGACTGATTCTACTAACAAGAAGCATGTTAGAGCCTACATTAAAGCCGAAGTCCCCCTAGTATATGATAATCATTTCTGGTTGCTTCTCACTAAAACATCCCACATATGCTAAGAAACACAAATCTGGAATGGAATCCAGCTGACATTTACTGACTAATTTCAACATTAGTCAACTGGCTAAGATTCAAAATGATGTGAGGAAAAGATTGATTTAAAATATTGTTATATAAGCCAAGTTACCCAAGACTGATCACATTAGCCAGTCAATCTCAATCTGAGACCCTGAGCACTGTGGCCTTTCTCTTCTCTGTGGCAGATACCATACACAGAACAAAGTATGGCCAAAAAACTGATTTTTCTGGCTATACATTTTATGGCGGCCACGTCCACAGGAAAGGAAAGACCAACTCTAAAATGGCTGACCTTAATATAGTGATTAATCCTTTCCACTGATGTGAATCGAGCTTCTGTCTCTGATGCCAACCGAACTGTAAACTGGAAGAGGCCAGTCAGCTGTTGATGAGAAAAGATGGCAAACATGAAGGGGACAGTTTCAGAAAAACCTGGAAAGATATGGATAAACTGATAGGAAATAAGGTGAGCAGAACTGGAACAATCCACGCACTAGCAGCATGATAAAAATAATCCCAAAGATGCGTCTGCCTCCAGAAAGGTGATAAGACACAGAAGCATATTCTTTTCCTCTTTATCTTTTTCTTGATTTCCTTTCAAAACCTGGCTAATGCAGAAATCTGTTTGCATGAATTCAGGTTTGTCCTGGGTTTCATTTTTCTTGCTTTCTCAACAAATAACAGGAACGTGGAACTGAAAATGAAACTGAATTTGTAAAGATGCCTTTTATTACTCCTTAATTCCCACTCTAAGTGAGCTCCTTTCACTTAGCAAGGGGACCAGTTCTGTCTAAACACAATTTTTCCAGATAGAAAGGAAATCCCTTCAAGTAGGATGACCCCTCCATACTGATTCTATGCATCTTTCTATTCTTTTTGTAAATCAGATGCAAATTTGTCCCTAGCTGTAGGGGTACCAATTTTCTATGCAGACCCACATTCCTATTATCTTAGAGAGCCTGAGTAACACCATCAGACTTTCTTTCTTTTCTCTTTTTTTAAACTCTTACCTTCCATTTTAGTCAATACTGTGCATTGGTTCTAAGGCAGAAGAGCAGTAAGGCCTAGGCAATGGGGGTGAAGTGACTTGCTCAGGGTCACACAGCTAGGAAGTGTCTGAGGTCACATTTGAACCCAGGATCTCCCATCTCTAGGCCTGGCTCTCAATCCACAGAGCCACCCAGCTGCCTCCCTCCCTTCCCCCCATCAGGCTTTCTAAAGAAGTGTTTCTCCTAAGTTTCTCTTTAGTGACATACTTTGTTTACATCATATTTGTAGATTACTCAGACTACTTCATGCGAGATGAGAAATCTTGTAGGGAAAACTAAGTACAACTTCATCTGGAAGTGTATTCTGTTTTTTTCACTATTTTCTCTTTTCTCCCCACTGCTATGGAAAGGGAAAAAAAAAAAGAGAAAATCAGTGTCTTATAATAAATAGATAGATGTAGTCCAGCAAAGCAAATTCCCTCAAACATTTATGCCTCATCCTGGATCCTAAATCTGTCACCTTTGTATTAATGGAGAATTCATTTCATCTTCAGTTCTCTGGAATCATGGGTGGTCACTATACTGATTCTATTCTTACAGCTTTCCAGCTGTTATTTTTGTATAAATTATCCTTCCAGTTCTGTTCATTTAATTCTTTATCAGTTCATAAAAGCCCTCAGAGATGTTCATTTTTATTGTTTTTCAAATACTGAAGTTATAGAATTGTTCTTTGGTTCTGCTCCCTTCACTCGGTACCAGTCCATCTAAGTCTCCTTGTCATTCTGCAATCAGTGGCTTCATTTCTTATCACACAGTAGAATCCATCACATTCAGAGACTTCAACTCACTCAGCTATCCCCCAACGGACAGGCTCTCATTAGTTTCCAGTTAGTTTTGTTTTACCACCACAAAATGAGCTACATTATAAATATCATTGTACGTTTAGGCCTTTTTCTTTTCTCTTTAATCTCTTTTGGGTATAGGCCCCCTGCAGGGTCACAGAGTATGGTTTATTTAACAATTTCTTGTGTATAATTCCAAACTGTTTTCCAGAATGGTTGTATGCATTCACCAATCCACCAGTAATGCAGTAATGTGCCTGTTTTTCATAGACCCTCCAACATTGATCATTCCCTGCCCCCCCCCCCCCATCTTTGCCACTCTGCTGGGTGTGAAGTAGAATCTTTGAACTACTTTATTTTGCATTTCTCTAAATAATAGTGATTTGGAGTAATTTTTCATATGGCTAGAAATAGCTTAGTTTTATTCCCTTAAGAACTATCTGTTCATATCATTAGGCCATTTATGGAATTGTGGGATGGCTTTTTACTGCAAATTTCAAACAGTTCTTCATATATCTTAGCAACAAATGGGAAAAAAAATTCTTTGCAGCAATGACAAAGACAACCTTTTAGCCCTTAGAATGAAAACAGTCAGTGAGAGCAGATAAGTAGAAAGTAGGAGTGTAGTGTAGTGAGGTGAGCTGGACCAGGAGGAGTTCAAAGCAAACTGCAGTTCTCACAGGACTTGGACACAAACCCCGAAGTGGCTCTTCTCCATCCAGGCTCCCACATCGTGAACACCTGAAGTCGCATTTGGGTGACTCCGGTGAGCCCTGGGGCTTTATCCTCACTTCCCTGTCAAACAGGTTTCCAGATGTTTGTGTTTTTGTTTTTGTTTTAAACCAGGGTAGGTCACCACGAGGGAACAGGAAGGGCCTAATAACTTGGGAAGTTTGCTCTCAATCTTGCTGTTTTATAAGAAAATACAAGTAACTGGAAGAGAAAACTGGAACCATATTGAGTGCCTCCTTTTCTTGAAAACCATGGGAAGAGATGGCGAATAAAGAGGAAATCAGAAAAAAGGAGGTCTTCTGTCCAAGAAAACATAATGAATGCCACTTTTTCACAGAAACCTTTACTTTCTAACAGCCATTAATGCCATCTTGTTTCTAGGAAGCACTGGCCAAGGAACAAGCAATGATTGCAGTCAGTCAATGTTGTACCTCTTTAACCTCTACGGCTTCTGAGCTTGTCTGCATTTAGGAGAATCATTTAAAAAAATCTACAACTATGTTCAAAAGCCTTATCTCCAAAACCCTTCATGGTGTCCTTGAGTGACCCTCTCCAGGGAATGGTATCCTCTCTCTTCCCTCCAGAACCACAAAACCCAACAGCTTCAGAAGTGCCCTTCCCTACTGAACAGTCAAGAGGGAAGAAGAGAGGAGCTCTAGGGGTAAAAGGTTTCCTTGGATACCAACCTGGACTGCATAGGAGATGGCAAGCCCTGCATAGGCTGGGGAGATCTGGCCATGCAAGAGGACAATCATTAGCCCTGTGGTGGTGATCAAGGCAATGCTGATGACATCCAGCCGCACAGCCAGCCATCGCATGGCACAGGTGAACAAGAAGAAGGGAGCCTGGTTGTCATCCAGGAGCTCCTGATACCTGCAAGGACAAAGTATGAGCACATCAAGTCCTGGGGCCAGGCCTGCTCCCAGGGAAGCCCTGAGTTGCTTCATGAATCCTATCTGCAGCCAGCTTGGCACCTTCAGAGGGCAGGGAAGTGCTGGCAGCCAGTGATTTGTGCAGGGCACTAGACAGAGGTGGGAAAGCAGGCAGTGTTTGGCTTTTGTAAACCAAAGACCTTAGGGTTGGAAGGTTGTTATCTGCAGTCAGGCAGTGGTGACAATGAAGGAGCCAGGACACACTGAACTCTTGCCTAAGTGCTAGACCCTTGCCTAAGTGGGCAGGCAGGCAGAAGGGGCCAGGAGGCCCACCCCACACCTGAGGATGTGGTCAGTCTAATTTCACAACAGGAGATTAAGAGATTAACTAGGCCAGCCTTTCAGAGAGCAGACTGGTTCTTTTCTCCATTATTTGTTTGGAGGGATTCCTGCAGGGCAAATGAATCTGATCTGGAAGCTGTCCAGCTAGGCTCCACACACCCTTGGGTCTCACCCAAGCTCTAATCTCTAATCTGCCTTCAAGAAGTTTCTGAAGCTGCCAGGCCTTTGGGGTTCTCAAGCCTTGACAAGAATGTGCCCTCCGGGACAGTGGTTCCCTCTCCAGCACTAACCTGTGCAGAAATTCCTGTCCTCTGTTGTAAGCATGGATGGTGGCGAGCCCCTGGATGCTGGAGGTGATGTGGGACAGAAAAGGGGACTGGGTGATGTTGTCCAGACGTTTGAGTTCTCGAATCAGAACCCTGAAAAGGAAATGAGGCAAACGTCAAAGAGAGTCAGAGAGTGGCAGCAGTGAGGCTGAAAGCTGCTGACTGTTTCTAGAAATGAGAAATCCTTTACCTGGAGAGAATGTGTAAAGCTGCAAAGAAAATGAGGAGGGGCATCACTGCCACCAGGAACCAAGGGAAGACTCCCGCGATCATACCAACACAGAAAAATACCAGGATAACATTCTGGATGAACATTTCAGCCTGGAATGGGAGGCGGACATCAACTGGGGAAAAAAAGCCGAAGAACAAAGCGTGACACACACCTCAGGGGCCAACGAAAAGGCAAAGTCCAGGGCATAGTGATAAGGCTCTGGAAGGCTCTCAACCAACTGCCCATTTCTTTGTGGTCTTTAGTTTTTTCTCACCCCCACCCCCAAACATCAGTGTGGCCACAGGTGGCCCAGAACAGCATTTAAACTCTGGTCCTGAGGCAGCAATAAAAGCCTGTGCACATGTAGTCAGAGGCTATAACCTGGCCCATCCTGTCAACAGACTGTTGTAGCATTTAAGTAGTATTTTCTTAAATTCTATATTCTGAAGCTATGTAATCAAAAGTGACAAGGGAGGTGAAGTTCCCGGGGTCCCCAGGCATGGGGAGTGGGCTGCTGGCAGCTCACTGAGAGGGCGACCACTTGGATGGAAGGGTCCAGCCCAAGGGCCAGCAGTCAGGCAAAGAAGAGCAAGCAATACCTTCATCCATGTCCTTTGAGAAACGATTGAGGATCCTTCCCGTGGGAGTCGTATCAAAGAACTTCATGGGGCTTCGAAGAATCCTTCGAAAAAGCTCATCATGGAGCCTGGAGGAGGCCCTCAACGTTCCCTGGGTAGGAGAGTACAGAATAAAGATGGACCTGTGGGAATCTGTCAGCTCACCACCCTGGGGCAGAGCTGCCCAAGCAGGGAAGCTCCCTGTCTAGCCAGCCACTCTGGACCAAGCTTCAGCCCTTCTAGCTGATCCACAGGCCCCATCTGCCCAGCTAATGCAGAGGCACCACCCTATCCCCCATAGTCCCTCCTCTTGCTCAAGATGACCAGAGTTCCTGAGAAGCAGGTCACCTGCCCAAGGGCCACTGGGCAGCCTAGCCTGGCATCTCAATACTCCCTTAACAAATGCTTGTTGGCCCGATTTGTAAGAGGGGAAGGACCCTGAATAATGCCCACAGCCTTGATCCCTCCGGCTGGGGCAAGCAGACCAGTCTGAGAAGGCGGGTGGATAGCTACCTTGACAAAGACGACTCCCCGAATGGCCTTCAGAATCAGCATGAGTGCCATGGAGAGGGCATAGACCCTGGCATAGTAATGCATGTGGGGGTTGTCCTTCATACTGTCGCTCAGCAGGGTCACATTCCCCCTTGTCACCGTCGTGTTCTGTTTGGACATAAGGCTTCAGAGGTTAAGCTTTCATGGGCTACTTCCTTCCAGACTCCCGTAACCAAGAGCTCTCACTAAATGCTATTCCCATCTCAGAGGGGACTGTGAGGGTTAACTGGAGAGCGCCTCAGGGAAATGGAGGTGACAAACACAGGGCAGGGTTAGAGATTCTGTGTCCGCGCCCCATTCCTCTCCCTGTTCCTGGGTGAGGGCAGATCAGATTTTAGGACAACATCCTGGGAATACAGCTCTCAGACCCTCCAGTCTTTCTTGGGGGAAAACTGACTCCTGGCCTTGTTTTATACTTACTGGGAACTCTGTTCCCCCATTAGCTGGTCGGTGATTTTTCTGCCTCGTGAGTTTAGGGCCTGAGCTCTTCCGTCCTGGGGAACCCTGGCCATTCGCTTCTTTTAAATGAAAACCAAAGAGGTTTCCCTCCTAAGGAATCCCTCTAGGATAGCCACCATCTGAGATGGCTCCTTTCCTAGCCTCCCCGCTTCCGCAGGTCAGTATGCCCTTACCCCGCTGCCTTGTTTGATCCAGTAACTCAACCACCAGGTGCTGAAGGCTGTGCTGCCCACGTTCAGGATAAAGAGAGACAGGATGACCAGGAAGGCCACGGGGCCACCGGCGGCCTGAATGTAGGTGCCATATACAGACCAGGGGAGGGAGCCGTGCCCTTTCTCCTCTTGGTGAATCAGACGTCCTGGTGTAAAGGGAGGGCAAACAGAAAAGAAGATACGTGAATCCTGAGGCTGGTCTCCTCTCCAAGGTCAGCAGCTAAGGAAAAGTTCGTTAGGCAAAAGTCCTTTCTACAAACTAGCTACTTCTTTCTATTCCCAATTTGTCAAGGCCTTCTTGTCATCAATATTTGACGAGCCACCCATGCTCTGCCTTTATAGGCTATGGTGATTCTTCCTGGGGGGCCTGGGAGCACACGGCAGGAATGCTTGGCCATCTCTGACTTAGGAGATGGTTCAATGAGCTGCTGTGGCCAAACTCCTACAAGGTCCAAATGTCTTGATCTCTTGGTCCTTTATGGACCAGAACATGTCCATTCCTGGAGGCACACTCTTTTCATCCTGGAAGAACCTGAGAGAGCTTTAACCCTCAAGTATGACCCCTGAGAAGACAGGGCAGCATGAAGAGCAAGATGAGGAGGGGGAGTGACATGCTAACAAGCATCCTGATCAATCAATCAATCAATCAACATGTATTAAGCGTCTGCTATGTGCCAGGCACTGTGCTAACTGCTAGAGATACAAAAGGCAGTCTGTGGCCTCAAGAAGCACAGGATTTATGAGGCAGACAAATATGACAGATTAAACCAGAAGTAAGTAAGAGAAAGGGAAGGCATCAGAATTCAGAGGGGATAAGGAAGGCTTCCTGTAGAAGATGGGATTTCAGTTGGGACTTAAAGGAAGCCAGAGATGTCGATAGTTGGAATGGAGGAGGGAGAGGGTTCCAGGCACAGGGGACAGCCTGAGAAAACTACAGAGCCCAAAGATCTTGAGCATCTGAGATTACTGGTAAGGTGAATGTGAAAGGTCACCTTAAAGGATAATCACCAAACCCCAGAGCCCAAGGAAGCCTTTGTTACAGAGAGCTCTCTGGGAAGGAGAAGAACTTGACAAATTTAGGCTATGTAAAAACAAAAACTATTGATACAACTTTATTAAATAAAATCTAATTATTGTTCTCAAGAAAAGAGCAAAAACCCAATGTTGGCTTGAGAAAAGCTCTCCCCAGGGGGCTGAGCCATGAAAGTCCAGGATTAAGTAGATTGTCCCAGAAACAACACATTCAGGAATTTCTTAGGCCTCCAGGTCACTAGAAATGGTGTCCCATACAATTTTAGGTCCTACTCTGTACATTTCTTTTCCTTAATTTACTTGTTAAAAAGAAAAGAGGGGGACAGCCAGGGGGCTCAGTAGAGACAAGAGGTCAAATGTGGCCTCAGATACTTCCTACCTGTGTGACCCTGAGCAAGTCACTTAACCCCAAATGCCTATCCCTTACTACTCTTGGAACCAATATTTCTATCAATTCCAGGACAGAAAGAGAGAGTTTAAAAAAAAAGAAAGAGCTTTTATACTGGCAGGCAGGAGAAGAGTTGGTGGATGGTAAGAGTGAGAGAGGAGTGAACGAAGGGAGAGCATAATTTGCGAGGGGACGAAAGCCAAGCGTGGGAGCTTGGCTCCGATTCAAGAACTGTATAGAATAGTTTTTTCAACAATCTTCTTATACTGTTCTTTGGCTATCAAAATGGCCTCACTCCTAGATGTTCGATTTATAATAAAAATGTTCAATTTAAAGAGGGATGTTAAGGAGTTGGTCCTGAGGTACAGCATATATAGAACGGAGACACATATTTTTGGATGTGACCAATAGAGAATTTTTTTTACTCAACTTTGCTTTGTTATAAGGGTTTTGCTTTTCTTTCCTTCTTTTGGGGGGTGGGGGAAGGGAGGAGTGGTGAGTAGTGAGAGAGAAGGAAAAATTTAATCCTTGCTAATTGAAAGTGATAAAACTTAAAAAAAAAAAAAAGACTAAATAGTCCGAGTAAGGGCTTGAGAATCCATTTCAGCAAGATGAGCCTCCCTGAATCTTTACCTGACACTTTCCATTTAGGCTGGGACCTTTTTAGCTATAATCTGCTCTTGCTGATCAGCTGACTGCTGTTCCTCAAATTCAAAGAGGGCCACAACACTGTCACTATGTCAGGGTCAATGTCCAATGTGTTCAGCCGGCTTGGGGGGCTCCATCGACCGCAGGTCAGACACAACATGCCATGTTCCCTGGTACTTACTGCCCTAACCCTCATTTCTCTTTAGATTTGTTTTTCACTTTTAGAGAATACCCTGTCCCAACCCACCAACTCCACTCTGCCAACAAGTCTTTCACCATCCATCGGATTTTAACTTCCACCTTGATTCCTCTCAAACCTTGGCTCTAAGACCTGGAAAAGGCCCACGCCTGCACTATGCTCCAGATAGAGGCTGGTGGCTTTGCAGTTGCTCTAATCGGAGTTACGGCTACACTTTAACCTTGAAGGTAACAGACACAGATGTCAAAGTACCATTTGCCCGTGGGTCTGGTCAATAAAAGGGAACCGCACAGTCCCGCTGGTGTCAGCAACAGCCTTGTCCACGTCCTTCCGTGTCCTTGCCCACCCCTGCCTCTCACCCAGCAAGGCAAAGAGAGGGACTGAGTTCCCAGGGCATCTCGTCTTCCTACCAGTTTACAAAACACAAACACGGCCACCTTTTGGCCTGCTGAGATCATGCCTGAACCCCTACACCTACCAATTTGAAACTGCTAAAATCTGGACAAGGTCATTACCTTCCTCAGTCTTCACTACTTTGTCCTTCTTCACGGATCCCACTTTGGGGCCCTTGTCTTGTGGCTTTTTCTGTGAACCGCTTGTTTCTTTTTTGGAGATAATCTATTACAAGAACAAAAATCAAACCATCATACCCCTTGCCAGGCAAACGTTCACAGGAAGCCTGTAAGAAATGCTTCTTGGAGACCACCCAAGACCAAAGAGTCTCTGGGTCTCTCTCTCACAGTCTCTTCTTCTTTCCCCTCCCTCCTCTACCTCATCCCCCCCCCCCCCCCCCCCTTCTGCCACAGTTCTCTCTGGTACCTCAGAGGATCCTTTGGACAGAAGGAAAAGTACAACCAACCCATATCTCAAGAATCAGGACCCACATCTGGACCACATGTCCTTAGGAGGCCATCAATAGAGCTTATCTCAATGAAGCCTATTATGCTAGATCTAGTATTCTTTCTTCATGTGCTTTTTAATGTTTCTTCTCCCTAACTCTCCAGTTATCAAAATACTGGGAAGATGTTAAAGTGCTTAGAGCCACTCCAGGAAAAAGACTATAGAAATTAAAACAGAAATGGAGATGTTTCCTCACAGCAGGGACTGGGTCAGTGACATGGAAGACAATGACAACAGAATAAAAGTGACCTCTGGGGAGCTGGCCCATGAGAGTGAGCTGAAACCTGGAGACTTGGACTGAAGTACAAAGAATGATCTGAAACCTCCAGGCCAAACCTCATGACCAAATCAACATTTCTGGACAATTTTTGTTTCAACCACTCAGAGAAGGTTATCAAGCAAAACACCACACAGAAGCATGTTTCTTAGTCCTAATTAAGTGCATCACTAGGACCCCCCTACGTTTCTACGTCTTCAATAGGGGAATGTGCAGGCCCAAGCTAAGAAGGAGTTTTGGTAAACAACACAAGAAGTGATGAACTTCCACCCCACTCCTACACATTAAGAGAAGGATGGTCCATCCATCCACCCATCATTGGGGACACCACCATAGTGGAGGGTAACTGCTGCCCCCCTCTGCCAGCTAATAGGTCCACACTCTCAGTGGCATCCCAGACAAGATCCCTAGAAGCCACAAGACAACGCCTGGGCACAAGTTATGGGGACTGGCTCCCCACAAAGCTCAGAAGCCAAATGAATGCAGCAAGCTCACCTCAATGTGGGGGGTCTCTCCCAGAAGCAGGTTATTAAAAATGGCGGCATAATCACCATTCAGGTTCATCAACTGTTCATGGCTGCCTTGCTCTGTGACACAGCCCTCTTTCATGAAGATCACTTGATCACAGTCAACCAGGTACTGAAGAGAAGACCAGGACAGGAGAGCAGTTAGGCCCCTTCCTAGACCCAGAGCCACGGGGACACATCCTCCCTGTAGAGTCTATAGCAAGAGGGTTCATAATACTCCCTTCTGACATGGCTCCAGGCATTTTCCCTGGCTGTCCCCAATGCCAGGACAGTCTCTTCATTTGCCTCCTTTTAGCTTCTTTGCTTTCTTTCAAGCTTCAGCTAACATTCTGTTTTTTGCAAAAGACCTTTCTCAGTCCTCCTGAATATCTCAGTGCCCCAGTCTTGGACCACCCTGTACTGCTCCTGTCTAAATTTTATTTGTATTTAATTGTTTGCATATGCCCATCAGACTGTTAGTTCCTTGAGAGCATGGGTGGTCTGTCTTTTGCCTTTTCCCCCCACCTTTATGTCCCCAACACTTACTAAGCGAGTTCCCGGCACTTGGTAGGTACTTAATAAATGCTAATTGAGGGGCAGCTAGGTGGCTCAGTGGATAGAGTGCAAGGCCTGGAGACAGAAGGTCTTGGGTTCAAAATCTGACCTCAGATACTTCCTGGGCAAGTCACAACTCCAAATGCCTAACCCTGACCACTCTTCCACCTTGGAACTACTACTTGCATTGATTCCAAGTCAGAAAGTAAGGGTTTAAATAAATAAATGCTAATTGACCATCTCAGTCAGAAGACACTGCTTCACTGGCATATGTTTTGTCCAGACACCACATGGGTGCCGGGCCAGAATCCCTGCTTGCCCAACATACCCCAGAACTGCACATTCTGGCAGGCTCTAGGGGGTAGGCTGAGTGGGCCATCCTTTCCACAGCAGATGATCATGTATTCAAACATTTAGAGAAAACAGCTGAGTCTGCTTCAAAACTGCCACATGGAATGGCGAGACAGACCAGATTTGATTTTCCTGCAATGGGTTTTGCGCAGATTTACCAAGCTTTCTCCAATCCAGCTCCTACCTTGTTCCAAAACTCTCAGTCCTTCTACTTGTGAACTCCTGACTAGCATCCTTCCAAAAGGGAGCTCTTTGCTTTCTACTAGCACTGGGACCCAAAGGTACATTGATTAAGGACAGAGACGTCCACATCACCAGAAACCAGAAAGAGCCCCAACTGGGTCTTCTCTCAGGTTCTGACTCCCCAGAGCCAAGAAGAGAGCTTTGAAAAAGGTGTGGGTACCTGAAGCTGGTGAGTGACGAACAAGACTGTCTTGGACTTGAGGTATTTTCTAATGGCACTATTGAAGATGTGGTTGCCCACGTGGGCATCTAAGGCACTGAGGGGGTCATCCAGGATGTAGATACTCCTGTCACTGTACAAGGCTCGAGCCAGACTGATCCTTTGGCGTTGTCCTCCACTCAGGTTGGCTCCACGCTCACCAATCTAGAACAAGATGAGGAAACTGAGTGTGGCCTCCAGGCTTCCAGCACTGAAAAGCCATGCCAGGAAAGGATGGCGGGCAACCAATGTTTACTAAGTCTCTAGCCACAAGGCCCAGGTGCTAAGTGCTAATAACGAACAAAGTAACTAAATCCTGCAGGTATGAAAGTCAGTTATGAGAGAGAAGGAGCTAAATAAAGCCCACTGGTCACAAGCAAATGCACTAATGAGAAGTTTACTTAAAATCACAGAAAACCAGAGGGGTAATAAGTCATATTGGTCAACTCGTTCCAAGCCTCATTTTACAGAGAGGAAAAATGGAGATTGGGCTTTACATTTCACCTACCCTGGGCCTCAGTTTGCTCATCTGTAAAGTGAAATCACTTCTGTAAAAATCCCTTTATAAAATCTCCAAGCATTCTGGAAATTGAATTCTTGCTCCAATTGAGGAAACTGATGCCCAAAGACCTGATTTGTCCAGGCGCACAGCAGAGCTAGCTGTCAAATGAGTCTTCCCCACACTGTCCACACCGGGCTCTCTTTCTGATCTAGATCTTAGGGCACGACTCCTCCAGAACTTGACCCAGCTTTGCCAGAGGAGTGTGCAGGTAGGCCCAGTGGCCTTTTAGAGCACGCTTTCCTCACAACTGCCCTGTGAGCTACTATGGCAGACAAAGCATCACTGATCCTAGTTTATGGATGGGAAAATGGAGGTCTGGGAGAGTCAATGGCTCACCCATAGTGGCATGGTCAGGAAGTAAGGGCTGAACGTGAGATTTGGCCTTGCTCTGCCTGGGCTTTGGTTCCTTTGAAGCTGGCTCATAGGCTGGGCCTGTGTGGTAAGAGTGTCCTGGGCGGAAGAGGACTTCTCTGCCACTTCCTATTCAGGTAACCCTGGAAGGCTGCTGGGGGCTTCAGTCAAAAGGGGAAATGGGACTCTTGTGACCTCCAGGCTTCCTTCCATCCAGCCTAACCCAAATGCCCTGGGGGTAACCCAGGCCGTACCTCTGTCAGGTCACTGTTGGGAAGGATGGCTAGGTCAGGTCTCAAGCAGCAGCCATTCAACACAGCATTGTATCTAAAGAACAGAAAGAGACTGGGGGTCAGGCAGGTTCCAGGTAAGTCCCACCACTTGAGGTTATCCTGTCTCTGCTGACACCAAGAAGGTGAATCAGGAAGGTCAGAAACCAAGCATTCCTTGCCTTTCTTCATCAAACTCCTTCCCAAAGAGGATGTTGTCTCTCAGAGTGGCATTCAGGATCCAGGCCTGCTGGGCCACATAAGCAAAGGTTCCGTTAACAGCAATGCTGCCCTCTAGGAGGGTCATCTAAGGGGGGAAGAGAGAGAGACTTCCAAATGGCATCACAGCCCGAAATGACACTTAACTCAATATACCCAACATTTCTTAGGAGCCTAGTGCGGAAAGAGTGGCGACTCAAAGAGCTCACACACCTCACTGCCGCACAAAGAAAAGAGATGCCAGCATAAAGGTGGCAGGGGTGGGGGGTAAAAAGAGGAAGGGCCCACCAAAATGTCCCAAGTGGTCTTCAGGTTTGGCCATCTGCGCTAACAGCTGAGTGTGAGTTCTAGCAACCCAGCCCACTGAACCCGAGAATCTCTCTTACTTGTGCGGGTGCACCTGGGGACATCACTGCCCAGCTACCCATCTCTTCACTGACACCCTAACAAACCATAGCACCCACAGTCAGCACAGTTGGGAGGCAGCTGCTGGTCTGCAGACCAAGGACTACAGCTTGGAGGCGGACCAGCGGTGCCAGGGAGGACCCTGAGGCACTCCTAGCACCAGCCACACTCCATGGAGATTCGGCCTGATCCCAAAGGACACGAGGAGGAGCCATGGGATTGGGGGAACAGTTACAATGATCGTGTGAAATGATGAACAACTCTGCATGGAATGAAAACTCCCTGTAGGATTTCAGTTTTTAAAAAGGGCAGACAAAAGAAGCAGGATCATTATGGTCTCAGTGTAAAGATGATAGGGAGCTGCTGCCAGCAATGAGCTCTTGACATGCTAGATTGCCCCTTCCCTACCAATTCTTTCAAGAAACAACTCTGAAATCAAGAATTCCCCAAGTCAGGGCAGCCGGGTAGCTCAGTGGATTGAGAGCCAGATCTAGAGACAGGAGGTCCTGGGTTCAAATCTGGCCTCAGACATTTCCCAGCTGTGTGACCCTGGGCAAGTCACTTGACCCCCAATTGCCTACCCTTACCACTCTTCTGCCTTGGAGTCAATACACAGTTATTGACTCCAAGATGGAAAGTGAGGGTTTAAAAAAAAAAAAAAAAAAAGAATTCCCCAAGTCAAGTGGAAGAAGGCAGAGAGGGATGCCCTGTACTGGGGATGGAATCTCACCTGGCCCAGGATGGCTGAAATGAGGGAGGTTTTCCCACTTCCCACGCTGCCACAGATGCCAACCAGTTTTCCCTGGTCACAATGCAAAAAAGAGAAGCATGGTTATTAAGAGCCAATGACACACCATTGAGATGCTATTTCTACAAGCAGAATCATGACTCTGGCTCACTGGGCAGTGTTACCTAAAGCTCATAGCCCTAATGAGAAGCCAGCTGAACAAGGCTCCCTCAAATAAATGGCCTTGTGCATTCTCTGACAAGAAGGAAAATGAAGGGGCTTAGACTAGGGAGAACAAGTTCGAAGGGTGTCCTTGGGCAATCCCCTTCTTCCCCACATCTTCATTTGCTGGACAAATGTAATAAAGACCTTTCCCTTCATATTAACAAGAAGATGGAAATGAAGACCCCTGGAATTTAAATATATCCAACACTGTGTTCTTATTAAGTTCTTTTTAAAAGCCTGCACACACCCAAAGCCACATCAACCCCACAGTTTGTTTTCCTGCCTTGGACAGTCCTATAAAACAAACCCTTTTTAAAAAGCCAGCATCAAAAATCTCAGCTCCTCTGTCTCGGTACTTCATTTTATGCTAGTTTAGACACCAGACTATTGATCTATTGGACTATTAATCTACTGGAAAGAATTTCTGGACTGCTCTAGAACTGGGGCCTGGGATTCACTCTCTCCAGGGCCTTTGCAGGAGGAAGACATGGAAGACTGCTAGAAGGACTGAATGTGGATGTCAGAAGTCCTGGGCTAGAGAGTAGCCTCTGGCTACAAGCTCTCTGCATGACTGAATAAGTCAGGTCTGCTCTCTGGGGCTGCTTCGTCCTCTGGAAAAAGGCCTTGGCCAACATCTCTGTTCCAGGTATAGATGCTGTGTGGACTTACTATGTGATACTAGTCTGTGCCACTGTGGCTTACGCACTGCAGGATTCCTGGGAGGGGCTATCTCTGGGTATTTCCTGATATCCTCAATATGGATTCTGACCAATTTCTAGTACTTTCTTTGCATCTCAAATGTAGTTAATCCTGCTTTCTATAATTAAATAATGCCAGAGTCTCTGAAATGTTGGCTGGTTATTTTGCCTTTCTCTTAAATGTTAGTAAAGGCAGTTTAAAAAATACTCATAGCCATCCTTCCCTCCTCAGGAAAAGGTTTTAAAGATTTTGCACAGGGTCCCTTGCCTTTGTTTAGTGGCCAAGGCTAAGCTGGGACGATCTCTCTCTTCTAGCTCCAAACAAGGTGCTGGGACTAAATGTGCATCTTTTCCCCCAAGGGCAAGAAATGAGAAAGCAAGCATGTCTGTGGTCATGAATAGTCTCGAGACCTAGGTCCCAAGCCTCATTCTAAACAACTAGGCAGGGCCCCCTGAACAGCCCGACAGCAACAGGCTGGGAAGAAATGGCTAATGAACTATTTTCTTCTCCTTGACCCCACGCTCTGAGGAGGAGACAATGACTGGAGACTGGAACGAGCCTGCCTTCTCCCTTGAATAGTTGCCTCCACATTGGAAGCTTGGAAAACTCACTTGCTATCATCCCCTTATTTGGGAAGCCAAGATAATGACACGAATTCCAGCATGTAAAGCAAAATGGGGCACTACCATGAGAATCTAGAATTGCCAAGTGAGGGAACAAAGAATTATTCTCTTAAAACAAAGAAAGGAAAGATCTACTTGCAATGTTGGTCCAGGAGCCAGAGAAGAGGACTCTGGGTCACAAACTGGGTGATATTGGTTAGTTTGTGGTTCCTCTGGTTCAAAGTCCTCCCCACCCAGCTGGCATGCTGCCTAAAGGGGAGACAACCCACTGCTCCCCTCTCTCCCACCTATGCTTACCTCCTCAATCTCCAGATCAATGCTGTAGAGTGTCCTCTGCAGGCGGAGGTTGGCCAGGCGGATGGGCCTGCCCTCTTCCTCTGGGCTGGGACGATCATCGCTGTCCACCAGGAGATGACCCTTCTGCTCAGCTAGCACAGCTTGTCGCTGCTCTGCATGGGGCAGCCTGGCCTTCTCGCGCTTGCCCTTGGCTGACTTCTTGCCCTTTTTCATTTTGGGGGTCAGTTTTGGCGAGTTCTGGATACTGGAGTGGGAGGAGTCCCACGCCAAAGTGGCATTTCTCACCTCTATCGTGATGTGAGGACTGGCTGGTTTTTTCTTTACCATGTGAACCTCTTCCATTAGAAATAAACTCTGATAGGAGTTGTGAGAGAGGTGCAAAGATGGAACACGCAATCAAGACCGGGGAGACAAGCCTATGGCGCACACTCATGAAGCAGAACAGAGCGGGTTAGAGAACGGGACGATGCTGGAGAGCCAGGAAGCTAAGCACTGGCCTGCTCCGGGAGCAGAGGGGGGGACGGCCAGAGGAGGCCAGTGGTCCTCGGGCAGGGCAGCAGGGTCGGCCGCCACGCGTTGGGTTCTCTCACAGACAAGCGTGAACGATGGCAGGTGACATGCTACAAGAGCAAGGGATCGGATCAGCAGGCAAGGACAGCCCACACCGACCCGCCCCCGCCTCCGCCTCCGCCTGTGCCTGCCAGGCGGAAAGGGGCAGAGCTTGGACTCAAAGGAGAAAATGGTTCCTGGGAGCAAAACTGCCTTGAGTAATGGCGTGCTCTGGGCACATCCTTGGATGCCAGAGCCGTGCGATTCTTCCGAGATATCATGGCTCTCTAGAGGACAGGGGCATCCTTAGCTCGTCTTGTTTCCATTCTCCATTCCACCCCCTGTGTGGCTTTTCTACAAAATGAGGTCCCTGGCATGGCCTCCCCCACTTGAGCTTTACAGAGAAGAGGTCAAGAAAGCCCTCTGAACACCCTGAGTGCTTCATCGACTGGACTACTATAAATTCACATATTTCACCTCCACTATTCTGTTAGGAGACTTGAACCAGGAGTGTTGAGCATCAAGGCAGAAACTTGACCCCAAAGAAGCAAACTTGACAGCATGAAAGTTCCCCTGTAGAGGCTACCCGTGGGACCCCACAACTCCAGACGGTCACCCTGCTTTCCCCAGGGCTGGGTTTCTAGGACAGAGTCCTTGGGTATAAGAAGCTTTTTAGGGCATGGGATCCTCTGCTTAGCCTCCACTTTGCAGATGGAACCTGGGGAGATGACAACCTATCATTGATCAAATTCAGCAAACAGAATTCTTTTCAAATGGAGAAACCCAAAGCTTTAAAAGCTTTCCTTTCCAGACATCTTATTACTGCTTACATGTTTCTTTCCTTAAAATTAACTTTCATGCAAAACTAAAATTTTTCTCAAACGTTTCTTTTCCTAATATCGATTAGAGACCTGGGGACCTTGGACAAGTCACTTAGCCTCTGAGCCTCAGTTTCCTCATCTTTCAAACAAGGCAGTTCCTGTAATTTCTAAGTGGTCATCTTGTTGGTTTCCCTATGTTCCTTAGCTGTTCCTACTTGTTGGGATCCTTTCCTGCCAGAACTGAGCCTCCACAACCTTGGGCTGCCTCAAAAGAAGCCCAGGGCCCAGAAGGAAAACAGCAGTAGCAGCTGCATTCTCATAACCCTTCGCTGGACTGATGGGCCAGGCCTCTGCCTCCTTCTTGGCATGGCGTCCAATTCGGGGATTGGGGGGGGGGGGGGAGAGGGTCTGATTTTAGGGAAAATAGGAATAAGATGGGTAATGTCCAAAGAATAGTGAAAGAAATCCAAACTGATCTGAGAAAACAGTTAAAGAACTCTGGCGGATTAGTTTCCTGTGAAAGATTTGAGGGAATGCGATCACCATGTTAGGTAATCAAGCTGGATCCAAGTGACAAGATGGAGGAGAAGGCAGAAGAACACTAGCTAAGACACTGGCACTGGCACTGAAGGACGAGGAGATGGTAAAAGGGCCACATACCTTAAATCTCTCAATAGACACGGATGCCTCTGAAAGGGACTTCACTGAAAATGGGGTCACTTTCAAAGCGAATGTCATTGAATTGAACACAGTAACCACAGTGAAAGCCTAAGGAGGAGGAAATATATAAGAAATATGAAAATATGACCTGAAGCTTAACTCTTCCATGAACCTGATACGGTTTGGAGCCCTATTTCCATAGAGCAGGAGAGCCCTTCTCCTTTTGGACCCTTCTGGACCTTTTTGGTGAAACCTCTGGACCTATTCTGAGAGCAACGGGGTTTTTGACTGGTTGGTTGCTTGGTTTTTAAGAATTATTTTTATTTTACTAAGAGTTCCACATTCTCAAAGCAATGTTTCTAAATGCATAAGACAGAGGATTACAAAAGAAACCAATTATCCTCAAACACAATTATCAAGATTTTTTTAAAAACAAAGTTCACAGAGTGCAGGTTAAGAACTGCTATAGATTTCTTTTGTAAATGAAGCTTTTCTTTAAGAAATGTGACTTTAAAGTGTTGTCTATTACATAAAACAGTTGACACTCACTTATTGTAAAGTGAAGATTGTTCTGCTGCATGTAAAGTGGCCCATGCAGATTTCTGTATGTTTTCAGTATGCATCATTAGATAATAAAGTCTTTTGTGAACAAGGCAAAAAAAAAAAAAAAAAAGAAGAAGAATTGCTATAGAGGATAAACTGAGGTTCAAGAGAGGAGGGCCCATATTTCAGGAAGCTTTACTCCTGAACTCCCTAAAACCATGCCTGTGCCCACAAGGAAGAGCCTTTCTCCAACCCTTGGCTTATTATCAACAGCCTTGAGGGAGGATCAATATTCAATAACATGCTTGAATTTGAATTTCCAAAGCTTTCTAAGACCCTAAGAGAGCCTACTAACCTGAGCAGCAGTGAGGTCGTAGCCACAGATCATGTGAACTGAAAATGTCACCACACTGGCAATGACCACCACGATGGGGGCCACTCCAACAGAGATACTTTGGAAGTATCCAGCCCGCTCTAAAATCCTGCGCTCCTCCTCTCGGATTTCTAGGAAAATAAAGCAAATTGTTGGATCACCAGGAGCCAAAAGGAGACCTTGGGATACAGGTCTGCCAGTCATACTCAGACCAGAGTCTCTCTAGAGGTCATGTGCTCAAGGCTTTCATAAACTGATCATCACATTCAAGGGATCAGAGATTTAAAGCTGGAAGGGGCCTTCAAGGTCATCTGGTTTAACTACTTAACTTCCTCATGGGCCCAGGGTCACATGCAAGTGAGGTGCTAGCAGCATCTAGGCCCTTGGCTTCCAAATCTAACACTCTTCTCACTACACCTTTAGAGAGTGAATTTAAGAGACCTTGGTCTGACCACATCTTTCATTAATGGAGCCTAAAGTTTATTTCCAATATCTGTGCCCATATGAAGCCTTGTATGGAGCCAGAACTGCCCTTCTGGGGCCTTTTCACATTAAGTATTACAAGGTAGTCCCAATCCTGTCCACATACAATTAGCCTGATGGCTTTATATCAACAATGGTTCAATTCCATCGCACTGGCTGTAATCCACTGCTCCAGCTGATGTTACCCAATGAATTTATCTTTTTTTCCTCCCAAATCTCAACAAATATGCCACTATGTTTCTGATCAAGTTCATGTTGGACAAGGATGTGGCGGCATGCCACAGACAACACAAGTCCATTAAATCACAGAGTCATCAGAGGCTTTGATGAATGTCTCACTAGGATTTCTGCCCTGCTTCCCCAGCTCTAGCCTGCACAAGGACAAGCTTCTGATCTTGACTCTGTCAGTCTCATTTGTAAGACAAGGTGGGAAGGCAGAAGTTACCCGAGGCAGAAAGCAGAAGACAGGTTCTATGACCCAAGGACCAGAATTCTCAGCTTCCAACCCATCCTGCACAAAGGCCATTAGGAGATTCCCTTTCCTCTGCAGCGGTTTTGTTAGAAACCCGGGGAGCCACCCAAACAAAGGCCTTCCTACGCTTACAACCTATTACACCTGCTTTGGGATACTCACTTTGGACATTTTGAGAAAATGCTTTAACCCAAGCATACATTTTAATAAATTTAATGTAGTTGAGAACTTCATTCATTTTCTGTACTCGGTCATCTGTGGCAGCCACAGCTTTTCTTCTGAAATAGGCAGTGAGCCGGGAAACAAACATCTGTAAAGAGAAGATAGGCCAGACTGAGGTCTCTTCAAACCAGAGTGAGCACTGCCTACCCTCTGTAAGCCAGGTTCTTTATTTCCAGTTATCATGAGGCACAGTCTGAGGGAGCCAGAGGCAGAGGCTTCTCCTGCTTAGCCACCCAAGGCTTTTCTCCAAGGCTCTCCTCCTTACTTCTCCTCAGCCCAGTATTCTTACTCTGGGAGCTACCAGCATCCTGGAGCCTTATTTCCAATTAAGCAGGCACCTGCTTCCAGGAAGTTCCCAATCCAATAGTATTAGCAGCCTCATAATCTCAAAACCCAATTAAAGCAACTGAATCCACAACGATAAACCACCAGAATAAAGACAGGACTATTTACTGAGGCAGCTAGATGGTTCAGTGATAGAGAGCCAGGATGGAGTCAAGAGGACCTGGGTTCAGGTCAGACCTCCTTACTTCATAGCTGCATGACCCTGGACAAGTCACTTAATTCTGTTTGCCTAGCCCTTGCCCTACTGTCTTAGAGTTGTTACTAGGACAGAAAGACTCTTTAAAAAAATTATTTACTCACCATTGATGGGTAGAAAAGGAGAAAAACAAGTGATCCTAAGATGGCCGTTGGTCCCAGAATAATCACGTTATAAACCATGCCCAAGATAGCCACAATGGGGCCACCTGCTAATAAACTGCCCACTGCTGCTGCCTCAAACATCCTCAGGCCATCACTGGAACACAAGTTGATGAGCTGAGAAACAAAGGAGCGACAGCAGGCCTTGGTCAAAAACAAAGCCCCTATTTGTGAACCCAGGGAGAAAACATGAGGAAAGACATCTTGGGGCTGGGGAAGAAGTCAGGCCACTCACCTCCCCCAGGGACTTCTCTTTAATGTTCTTGAGCTTCAGAATCTTCTTAAAGGCCATGGTCAAGATCGCCCCTCGAAGGCGTACCGCAGTCCGATAGTTCAACGCCCACGTTAACGTCAGGGACCAAGAACGGACAATTTCGGTCAGGAAGAGACCCAAGACTAACAGCAAACTGTAGAGGAGATTGGACTCTGTCCCCTGCGTGTATTCCAGGAGGTGCTTCACCACAAAGGCCTACAGAAGAAACACAAGCTCATGTGAACGCCTCTTCAGTTCTCTGGGGCAACTCAACAGTTTTGTGTTAAGTTAGAAAGAGTGGAGAGGCTCTTGCTCAAGCCAAGAGAGATTCCAGCCAGGAAGACCAATTAATCCTGTTGGGAGACCTCCCTGCCCCCAGGAAATGGTTTAGGGCATTTCACAGGAGCTGGGGCCAAATCAGAAACCCTGCTGCTTCTAGAGAACACTGTCTAAATCTTCACGTCTTCTAACTTAACAGAAATCTGTCTGTGAGCTAAAATGAGCATGAAGCAGATTCACTCTTAAAATCAGATCGACCATATTTCCACACATTAAAAAGACATTGCTCTAAGTGAAATTAAGACCTTTTTTTGGACTGTTTCAAACGTGCTTAGTTGATAAAAAGGAACAGTGTACCTACAGTTGTACTGGGGAAGAGTGGGAAGAACATTTGCAAAACATTCCTGAAAATAAACATCAGCAATTTAATAGAATAGTACAGAAGGGCAGACAAAACCGCCTTCCCCACCCCACAGGCCCGCCCCTCCCCAAAACAAAAACTCCCTACTCCCTCCCCAAAACAAAAACATGTTACCTCAGGTAGCATATCTCAACACCACCTGCAGAGGGAAAGCAGGACCACCGCTGGCCACCTCCGGCTCTGGGGGCCTGTGACGCGGGAGCACACACACTCACACAAGGCACATTCAGCAGCAGTATTAAATACCAGCAACTGAGGAGTAACGCACTTTTATTGAAAATAAAAAAACACAAGGACCAAATTCAAAGAGCATCTCACATGGCTGTACAGGGGGAGCATTGCAGTAACATACAATGTAAACATACAGAGTGTTGTTGTACAGGGCTAGCCTGGGACACTGTTCTTGAACTACACACACAGCGGGTACAGAAGAGAACCAAGAGTCCGCGGGGATGACGTGAAGCTGGTGGCAGCAGCACCCCCCGGCTCGGCTCGCGGAGTGGCGCCGCAGGGACTTGGCAAGAGGGTGAGGAAAAGAGCTGCTTCTCATCAAGACCTTACTGCAAAGGGGCTAAGAAAACTCCCTAAAGAGCTGCCCTGCTCCCAGTGGCTGGGGCTACTGGTTCAGGAAGAGCCCGAGGAGTTCCTCGGCTGCTGCCTGCAGAAGGATCACAGAGCTCAAGGCCCCAATGAAGCACTGGGGATGGAAGCCCTTTAGTCTTTTCAAGTCTTTGCAGCTAAAACAGGTCTTGGGGAAGGGAAAAAAAAAAGGAAGAAAAAAGGGAAGAAAGAACGAACCAAGCCATTCCCCAGCCCCTGAAGGAAGAAAACCTCACTGAACAAGAAAAAACTCACTAAGGTAACAGAGACAACTGTAGCTGTGAGCCAGCACCCAAGGACAAGGGGGAACTGAGTCACTGGGGTGGTTTTTCCCTGGGGAGTGGGGTGGGAGGAGGGACACTAATGCAATGCCCAAAATTCCTCCTGGATAACTGGCATTTCTCATTAATAGTGAACACCCATTAGATTCTAGGATATCCCCAGGATGGAGCTACTGTACTCCACATCTCCCCTCCCTGGGTTTTGGGCTGGCCTCCGGGGTTTTGGTCACAATCTGCCTGCATACGGTTGGGTTGTGAGTTTACTAGGGAGTAGATTGGCTTCTTTTCCAGTATTCAATCCAATTCAATGTGGAACGGAGTCATTGAGTGGTCAGGGCCAAAGCCCCTTTTTTCCTCCTGTGAAGTAACTCAGTAAGCGGGCAGGCAGGGCAGTACCACCACGCGATTGTTGCCAACAGTGTCCTCCAAAGGAAGGTGAAAAAGACAGCAGGTGGGTGGACTGGACTCTTTCCTTCTAACCACCTCTGCCCAAATGCCAATAGTCAGCACCTCCCGGGAGGGAGCAGGGGAGGGAGGAAAAAGTGGTTAAGAGACAAATGTTTAGACTACGTCAAATGGTCAAAGGGAAAAAAGAGCAAACAGTAAATTAAAGAATTTCTAAAATACATTCAGGTTTCCAAAACAGTTACATTTCAAACCAGTTTAGTATGAGATCAAAACGAAAAGTTTCCATGAAAAAAATCCAACCAAAACTTAGGAAAAGAAAAAGAGTCACAGCGTCATCATTTCAACTTAAATAAACTGGAAAGAAGTCAAGGTGGTTAGCAAGGCTGGCAGGATTCAGGGTCTGGCTCTGGGAAGCATTCCCGGTGAAGGAACATGGCCTTACCTGTACTCTTGGCGAGAGTCTGCCCAGCTTGATTCTTTCATTCTGACCGCAGGCTACAGCCATCCTGAAAATTCTAGAGAACAGCTTCTGTCATTGGTCCCACTACAGAGAGAGCCTCCCCTGCCTCCCCCCGAAACAAGCGGCCGGCCGGCTGGGGACAGGGGGAAGAGGGGGAGACTTACCTCTAATGGCTTCCCACTCTCCCTTCCCCTAAAAGGCCCCCAAGAGGAGAGTTAGCATTCACGGAATGCTGGCAGAGGTAGCCTCCCCAACATCCACAGGGTGAATGCTAAGCCTTTCCCCACAAGTCCCCGGGCAGGACTGGACTTGAACGGGCAACTGATAAAGAGGCTCAAAAGGTGCCCCTGAAAAGTAAAGGCATCGAGCACACTGTTGGGTGCCCACAGGCCTGGACCGTCAGATCTTAAAGACAGTGACTGGCCCTCCTCCCACACTCCTGGGAGTCAGTGGCCCCTGGAGAGCAGCTCTAGCATGTGGGCATCAAAAGAGCCTCTGGGGAATCTTATTATCTTGAAAAAGGCTACAGTAAGTAAGCCAGAGGTTAAAAAGCCTTGTTTCACTGTGTCTTCACATGATTAGAGGCTTTCTGAGGCCTGGAGGACAAGAGGCAATAAAAGGATTTTGCATGACTGGTAGACTGTTTTGTACATGCTAGCTTAAGGCTTCAGTTTATTCAAGTTGGGAAAAATGTGCCCAAAGATACACAAACAGGTGCACCCACAGAAAAGGGGTGCTCCTTAGAAGGGCCTGAGCCCCAGGAGGGCATGGGCTTGTGCCCAGTGCCAATGCACATGATCAGCCTTGCTCCCGGCACCTCTCACTTGACATTTCCATTTCTTAAAATGTCGATTAGGAATCGGAATGTGTTCCCAAATGTTTCCATTAGTTATGGACATGGACTGGCCTTGGGCTGTCAAGGATTTCCTTCTGTGCAAGGAGGGGATGTTAGTTAGACAGCACTTGCCAGAAAGCACTGCTTACTAGTTAGCAGAGAAAGGGAACTTTCCCCCTTCTGAAGGATGGGAGGGCTCTCAGATGTTCCTGGTGATGCAAGACTGGCACCCCAATGCACTTGGTCTTAGGGAACTGAACATGCACCAGTCAAGACCCCCAACAACTCCTGGCTGCTTCCCTGACACGACCCGTGCTGGAGCCCAAATCAGAACGGAAGGAGGGGACTACCATGATGCCCGGATGCAAGAACTCCGTACACCAGAGTAGCGCAGTTAGCAGCCCCTGTAGTGAGGCAATGACAGAAGCTCTTCTTGGGGAAGACGGTCGGTCCTAGTAAAACCTCTGCTGAGTGTGGTCAGTGACGTGACAGCTGCTTACGTGGCACCGTGAGCTTTGCCACCAAAGTATTTTTACCACTCAAGAAAAGCAATTCTGTTTCAGGGAACAGGGCACAATTCTTAGTTGTAGTGAACAAGGAAAACAACCGTTTGCCTTAGCCTAAGTCACCATGCACGGCAAGTGTGTACTTACCCAAGCCATGAACCTCCAGCTTCCCCCCACCTGGGAAAGGCGCACTACAAGCAGTATTACTGCTCCTGATGCCTCAAGGCAAGTTTGTAGAGAATAAATGTAATCAAGGTCTCCTTTGTAAATCAGCACTTTGGCAGGGGCAACAAACAGGTGATAAGAGAGAGTGGGGTCAGTGTCAAGTTGCTGATCACAAGCCCGCAGCCTGCGAGGTGGCTGGCAGTGCCCACCTGGCCCCGCCACACCTTCTGCCCCACCAGGCGGCTCTGGCAAGTCTGTGGCTGGAGACTCCTCCAGGAAGCACCGAGTTATAGCCTCTTGGGCCGTCCCCTCAGCAGGGGCCACTCACTCGCCAGCCTCACAGCCCACCTCTGCTTTTGGCCTCACTACTCTGACTGCCAAAACCAAGGTTTTCACTCAAAGCCAACACACACTACCAGAGATAATGGGCCTGGTCGAAACACAAGCACACCCCCAGGAAAGTCAGGCTCTCTCCGGCACCACGGCCCTTTCATCCTTCTGCCCGTCCATCCAGGGAAGGGTTCGCCAGCTATGGAAAGACTGCCACTCACGCCAACCACACTCATTCCCTTCCACAGATCGAGGGCTCGCTACAAGTCCCTAACTAGGCCGAGCGGCTCCTCGAGTCCTGCAATGCAACTGGAGAGGGTTAGAGCTGGCCAGGCAGGGGCCCTGGGCAACTGAGAGAAAGGATGGTTCTGACTTACTGGTCCGCTGAAGCCAGCCAGCTGCGTGATCATCAGGCACACGATGGAGAGGATGAGCCGGGTGCGGCAGAAGATCCACACAACCCTTCGGAGGGAGGCAGCCTCAGGCCCAGCTTCGGTCACCTCTTCTTGCCACAGCCTCTCTAATCTTGACAAGGGCACATGTCCTCCATTACCCATCTCTCCCAGGGAAGATGCCAACCCTAACCTCCCTCAGGCGGCAGCAGCTAGTGGGGCTAGGCTGACAAACTCCCTCGAGAGAAAGCTCTCCTTCCCAAAGGGGCTAACGTTAAGGACAAAAGGCTCACCCCTACACAGACTAGCCTGGGCAACTACAAGTTTACCCGGGGTGGGGTGGCAGCCTTTCTCATTCTAGAGAAATTCAACCCCAAAGCCCTTTCCTTCCTCCACCCAGCACAACTAGTCCTGAAGCTAACAGGGCTGGGGACAAGACCCTCATCCTTTCTCCAGGGTCCCCGCCCCTTTCTGAAGGATCCTGCAGTAAAATGTGAAACCATAAACTCAATGTTTATCGTGGCAAGCAGCTACCACACAATGCAGCAACATAACCTCCCTGCAGACTCAGGAGAAGCGGGGCTGAGAGAGAGAGAGAAAGCCCTTGGTTAAAACAGAGAGAAGAGCTCAAGAGGAGGTCAAGCAGAAAAAAGCAAAGATCAAGGGGAGCCCCAGGTCACCGTCCCCCCCAAGCCCAGAAGAGGCTAGCTTGACTTCTAAAAGGCCCACGGGCTGCTGAGGTCAGACAGATGACCCCATCTGAGTCCCTATGCATCCATCTGCACGGGAGGGAGGACGAAGGTGGACCAGAGGCTCCTACCTTCTGCAGTTCACATCAGAAGACTCGTGCTTGGACAAAGACCACACATGTTCCATTAATAACTCCCCCTTCTTGTAAGCCACGAGGGCCAGAGGGCTGAGCCAAGAAAAGGTCATATAGGAGAAAAGCCCAGCATTGTCTACTGGGTGCTGGTGTCTAAGGAGAGAAAAATTTTTAAAAATCACCCAACTGGGAAACACGCTAGATATCCAGAGAGCAGCAGTATCAAAACAAGGTCCCTGTCTTTACACATGTTAGGCCTCCAAATAATCAAATACTGTTCCCAAACGCCTAAATGAAACTTTTTAAAATTAAAAACAAGCTTAGAAGCCTTTTAAAAAGGCTTTTGGCACTCCATCAATGAATGGAGGGAGCAGCCAGAATTCTTACTTGGAAGTAGTCCGGAAGGGCTTCAGTACACTTAGGCCGTGATGATATTTCCCCTTTGGATACTCTCTGTCCAGGAATCTCAGCTGAGAGTGCATGGAGACATCCAGTGGGAGACCTTCCACTCGGCCTGCTGTTTCCAAGGCATCTAGGCATTCCAACTATTTGCACGTGGAAGATGGCAGATGAGACCAAGTTCACAGATGTCAAGAAGAGAAAGAGATGTAAAGCAAGTTACCAAAGCAACAATCGAGCAAAGTTAACTTTGCTTAGACTGGGATGTTCAACCAGCTGGGGAGGCAAAGGGGCAATTTCACCTTCCATGAGATTTTTTTTTTTAAACACTTGCCTTCCAGCTTAGAATCAATCAATCCTGTGTATTGGTTCCAAGGCAGAAGAGCAGTAAGGGCTAGGCAATGGGGGTTAAGTAACTTGCCCAGGGTCACACAGCTGGGAAGTGTTTGAGGCCAAATTTGAACCCAGGACCTCCTATCTTTAGGCCTGGCTCTCTATCCATTGAGCCACCTATAGCTGCTCCACACTGGGATCTTACCAATGTACTCAAAGAGGACATGGGGGAGGAGCTCCATTACATTACTGCACAGATTTATTATGAAAAACCACACAATTGGGTAAAATAAAGTGGAATCTGCAACCCACTGTGTGGGTCTGAGGAGGTCAAGGTCTATTCTCAGTTCAGGAAGTCCACCCACATCAGTAAATGACTTTTTTCAATGCTCTGAAAAGCCAATGGGAATAGAAATGGCTCCAGAACCAGGAGCCCCAAGCTCTCCAGACTCATGAGCCACAAACTTGCAGGTCAAATATATCTTAAGCTCTCCCACAAAATCCAAAGGCATTCAGGAAAGCTTGGGCTCAAATCCAAAGAGAAGACACACATCCAGAACACAAGGCTTGATGTTGGACCCAGGCAAAATTTCCAAATAGATGAATAAGCTCCAGGTAGTTTCTAGATACTCAAGGGAACGTTATCACCGTTAGCCAATGTGGGCCCAAGCAGAATAAAACAGCCAAGCTAAACCCATTTCTTCTTTCAAGGTATATTCGATTGGTCAACCCTGAGAATACTTTTTGGTCAATAAACAAACACTTGTTAAGCATCTACAATGGGCCAGGACCTGGGAAAATAAAAACAAAAGTGCAAGCCCTTGTTTTCAAGAAGTTTATGTTCTACTAAAAGAATCCAACTTAGAAAAGGACATATAGGCTATGTTCACAGACCACACAATGACTGGAGACTACAGGGAGTCTGGGAGGGCCTCTTGAAGGAGATGGCCCTTGAGCCTCTTTATCTTGCAGAGAGCTAAGTGAAGGTAAGATGGATAGTGAACATTCCAGACTGTATAAAAGGCAGAGGCAGAGGCTGGAAGATTCCTGGCTCAGGAATAACAAGATCAGCCTGGCTGGAACAACATGTATATGGGAAGAGAAATCAATGGTCAGCCTAGAAAGATAGGCTAGAAATCAATCATGAAAGGCTTTCAAAACTAAACAGAGGACTCTTGTACAAAAGTGATCTACCAGGTTAGCCTTGGGCTTTGACAGCTTCATGGAAGGTAGACTGGAAAGAGGGAGGGCCCCGAGGGAAGGAGACTAAAGAGAAGTCTTCTGCAGTGTGGGCTCTGTTCTGCTCTCCTGCTTGGCACTTTCCAGTCTGTAGAGGGCAGGGAAAGCATAACCTGCTGAAGGGTGCCTGGGCTAGGGAGCCCTCTTAGATTGAGAGACCATTGAGCAACGGCCGAGTGCATTCAAGTTACTTTGGAGAAAGTCGGTAGGAGGCATCATTATTGCAGAATAACTACATCGATAATCTAGAGCAGTGGTTCCCAAACTTTTTTGGCCTACCACCCCCTTTCCAGAAAAAATATTACTTAGCGCCCCCTGTGACATACTATCACCGCCCCCTTAGCTATTCACCGCCCCAAATGCTCCTGTGGCCATCACTGCCCCCCTGGATCGCTGCAGCACCCACCGGGGGGGTGGTGCCCACTTTGGAAATCACTGATCTAGAGGATGAACGACAACCCATGAATGATTCGGTGGGAGGGACCAACAAAGAAGCCAACTTTGAATGGGACGAGAAGCCTACCAGAGAGTCTGCCAGAAGTAAGGAATTGAGGAGGTTACTGACAAAGCCAGAGGTCAGCCCAGGAAAATTGGGCCTTCCTTTAGCATTAGCTTAGATATAGCACTGCTCTGTAATGTCCCAAAGCTGTGCTAAAAAGACCAGGGACCTGCAAATTACAGGCTAGTGGCCTTGACTTTGTTTCTTGGCAAAATTCTAGATGTTAAAGGGGAGTTAGCAAACATGCTGAAAAGGAGAGTCATCTCAAAAAGTCAGCCTGGCTCCATTGATAACAGGTTACACTAGCCTTCCTTTGGTAACTGAGCTCTTAGATTAGCAGGATCCAGGGAACAGCACAGCTTCAAGCACACCTGAGTTAGTGTCTCAGTCATTCTTGATTCTACACTGTGAAGCAGAAGCATTTCTTTCCCTATTTTTCCTCCCAAATTATGTAGTATTGGAGTTCATTGTTCTTTGAATATTTAGTAGAAAATTTAGTAGAATTTGGTAGAATTATCAATCCATCTGGTCCTGCAGCCTTTTAGAGAATTCTTTGATGGTCTGTTCAATTTCTTTTTCCGCGATGGGGTTGTGTAAATATACTACTTCCTCTTTTGTTAATCTGGGCAGTTTATATATATATATTTTTTAAACCCTTGTACTTCGGTGTATTGTCTCATAGGTGGAAGAGTGGTAAGGGTGGGCAATGGGGGTCAAGTGACCTGCCCAGGGTCACACAGCTGAGAAGTGGCTGAGGCCGGGTTTGAACCTAGGACCTCCTGTCTCTAGGCCTGGTTCTCACTCCACTGAGCTACCTAGCTGCCCCCTGGGCAATTTATATTTTTAATCAATATTCATCTATTTTGCTTAGATTATCAGATTTATTGACACAAGAATGAACAAGATAACTCCCAATAATTGCTTCTTAACTGGTTATTTCACCGTTACAGTTTTGATACTGGTAATTTGGTTTTCTTCTTAATTTTTTTAATCAAATTATCCAATGGTTTATCTATTTTATTTACTTTTTCATAAAACCAGCTCCTTGTCCTATTTACTAGTTTAATGGTCTTCTTACTTTCAATTTTATTTCTCTCTCCCTCTGATTCTCAAGATTTCCAATTTGGTATTCCAGATTTGTTCTTTTTCTAGTTTTTTTTTTTTTAGTTGCATGCCCAGTTTATTGATCTGCTCTTTCTCTTCTGTTGATATAAGCATGTAGAGATATACATTCTCGCTACTTTGGCTGCATCCCATAACTTTTGGTATGTTGTCTCATCATTCTCTTTAGTGAAATTGACTGTTTCTATGACTGTTCTTTGATTCATTCATTGTTTAGGATAATATTAATTTACAGTTAAAATTTTTTGTTTTTCTGCTGCCCTTTGGTGAACGTAATTTTTATTGTATTATGGTCTGAAAAGGAGGCAATTACTATTTCTGCTTTTCTACATTTGGTTACAAAGTTTTATACCCTGTTATACAGACAGTTTTTGTGAAGATGTACTGCTGAGAAAAAGGCATATTCCTTTTAGTCCTATTCAATTTTCTCCAAAGGTCTATTATATCTAACTTTTCTAAAGTTCTATTTATCCTTAAGTTCTTTCCTATTATTTTTGGGTTGGATTTATCTACTTCTCAAAGGAGAAGGTTGAGGTCCTCCAGAATTAAAGTTTTTCTGTCTATTTCCACCCTGTAACTCATGTAACTTTTCTTTTAGGAATTTGGAGGCTATGTCATTTGGTGCATATATGTTTAGTATGGATATTGTTTCACTGTCTATGGTATTTTTTATAAAGATGTAATTTCCTTCTTCATCTCCTCTGATTAGATCAATTTTTACTTTGGTTTTGTCTGAGTTCATGATTTGCTACTCTGCTTTTTTTACTTTAGCTGAACCATAATAGATTCTGCTCTTTTGCTATGTGCCTGTCTGCGTTAAGTGCTTTTTATGTAGACAGCATATTGTGGGATTCTGGTTTTTAAGCCACTCTGCTATCCTATGGAGAGTCTTGAAATCAAGCCAAAGGAAGATCAGTTGCTGAATGAAAGAGGGAACATGGAATAATTCAGGGGAATTTGAGAATATTTGTTGAATCAACAGATACATTGATTAGTTAGGACCAGAACAATAAAAGGTAAACAACACTGAGAGAAAGGAGTTTCAAAAAGAACTAAAGAAGCTTGTACGGCTTGGCCCCAAAATACTGAATTAGGTGGAAGTTCTAAAGAGGGGAAAAAAAGACATGCTAAAAATTAGAACAAAAGTACAATGGGCAGTTTTTAGGGATGGCAGGTTGCCTCAGGACTCCCTTCTCGCTGAGAGGCCCTGAAGATCACCTGAGTGATATGGAAGGAATATTTGGTTATGCAGGGGTTGAACTAGATGGTTCTCCAAGAACCTTCCAATTCATCTATGACTCTGTAAGAAAATCTGAGGGGATGACAAGTTACACTGAATGCAACCCAAGAAAGAATAAACATTGGAACATACATGTATGCACATATGTATATCTTATGTACGTGTTCAAATTGAAGAAGTGGAACCTGTGGAAAATGACTTCCTGTCAGGGAAAGCTTCATGAAGAGACATAATGTGTGTTTCTCAGGCCCCCCCCCCCCAACAATGAAGTGAGAGCTTTCAAAACTATCTCTTAACTCTTTGAGCATCACTGAAAATCATTAGCTCTTAATTCTTAAAGCTGAGCATCCTAAATGGCCACTGCATTGCAAGCATTCACTTTGAACAAAACAAAGAAGCAATACTTCTGTTGTGAAGAGGCTTTTCAGGAGTTGCCAGGAAGCTGTTCAGCCTTTACCCTTAGCCAATCATCATTTAAGAGCAGAAAGGGACCTTGGAGGCTCCCTAGACCTACTCCTTCTACAGATAAGGAAAATGAGGCCCAGCAAGGTTAGATGACTTGCCCAAGGTCACATGAGCGGACTATGAAATTCAGCCTTCTTCCTACCACAAAATAGGGGAAGAAGTGGCCATCTTCATCTTTCCCAGGCCCTTTCTAATGAGAGTAAACAAAGAAAAGAGGAGATGTCAATACATAAGAAAAGCAAGTTTTGTTGTGGGGTTAGCCCAACTGGTATGACTAATGAGGAAGATCACAGGAAGAAAATTCCCTAATTCAATATTAATGCAATATTCTTAGTCTCTTTATGCCTTTGGAAATAGCCTGAAACTTAAAATGATCCAAAATTAGACTGAGAGATTTGCTAACAAAGAACAGGCCTTCCCTGTGAGTTGACAAAGAGAATCCTGCCTCTAACCACCTCCAAACTTCAAACCCAAGCCTTTCCTGATCCACCTGGGCTGCTGGTACTTGTTCCCCAAAATTGCCTTATGGTTTCTATTGGAATACACTGCATGTGTATTTGTCATACCTGTCACTCTAGAGAACACAGGCTCACTAAGGGAGGGAACGGTCATTTTTGTATCTCCATCCTCGAAATCAAGGATGGTGCCTGGCATGACAGGCTTTTGGTAAAGCCTACTAAGTCCCTCAGGGAACTGGCTCTGAATGTGTTGATTTGAGATGATAACATTTCAGTTTGAAACAACTCTTCTTAAATGGACATTCACTGCAGCCACATTCCTGCCAAGGAAGTTGACAGGCTTCTGGAAAGAAAAGCTGCTGTACAGGTCAATACTCTTCCTACCTATCTATGGCAACAACAACCCTCCTGACTTGGCCAAGCCCAGGTGTCAGCAGGCATGAGAACAAAATAAACTCCTTGTTTTTGAAAGCTTTAATCTTAATTCTTAGCAAATAAGCACTAAGCGCACTGTTGGCTTTTGGGTATTGGAACAAAATTAGTAGGAAAAAAAAAACAAGAACAAATAGCATGTCTGATTTTACAAACTCTAATCTCATGCCTGACCTACCACAAACAGACCCCAAGTCTTCGTCTGTAACTTGATAGTGGGACCAGGATTCTGGTGGCAGCCCCTGGTCATTTCTGCAGGTCTTGTGACTACGAATTAAGAAAAGGTGAGACTTCTGAGGGAGGCGGTGTCCATTTCAGTATGAACCTGGTCATGTCCAAGACCTCCTTCTCCCCAACTTAGTATATGGGGAACCTTGTTATTTAATAACTCCCCCCTGTAAAATGGAGAGGGAGAGGGTGGGCTGGATGACCCTTCATATCCCTGACTCCACAGGCCCAAGCTTGGAATATTTAGTCCCTCTTCTCCTCAGCAAACCTTCCCTGCCACCCTTCCCTGCCCCTGCCTACACCTTGTAGCAGAATAATGTCCACAACATCTTACACAAACTGCTAACCTGTTGGAATAAAGGAGCTCCTCAGTGATGCAGAAGCCGGTTGGTTTTTTGGGGTGGGGGAATGTTATCCCTGACACCCAAGCCCAGTATACACCTAGCACCTAATTGGCCTTCAGAAGGTCTTTATTAGAAGTGAGGGACCAAAGGGAAGGTTATCTAGGTGGACGGAAATTCAACTAAATTATTGGCCAGTAGGAGCTGTGAGGAAGGCCCAAAGCAGTGACCTTTGGGAAAACACTTCTCTGATTTGAATATTAGCCAGTGAAGGTAGAGGGCAGAGCCTTTCTAACTTAAGGAGCCGCAGCCAAGGTTGAGAAGTGATCCCTCTCTTGACCAGCCCACCCTGGCCAGGTCCGGCCACACCAGACCAATAAATGGGCCTCTCTGACAGAGGTATCACAGGGGTTCTCGTGCTGTCCTAAGGCTTCCAAGGGGCCCCTGTTACTCACTGGGGCAGCCCAGCTCTCTCTTGCCCTGCCTGGCATGGGACACTCTAAAAAATCCTTCCCTTGTTTTGCCCATTTTCTCATCTTTGAAATGAGGCAGCTGGACCATATGGCTTCCTACAAATCTTCCTGCTTCCTTTATTGTACGATAACAGGCTATGACATTGCCATGTGCTCACTTTCTCAGTGTTTCCAAAGAAATGGGCAGCCACTTGGCTTCCAGGTCTTTGCTCCCAAGAAAGCAATGACTGTTTGGTATAGGCTGAAGCTCTGTCTCTGCTTCCACACCATAAAAAGTCCAGGATTGAGTGAGATGCCCGAGTCCAAGGATGTAGACAGTTTAATTCCTTTTCCTCCATAATTCATAATAACATCCCAGAAAGTCGAGCCCAATGTACAGCCCCTCTAGTGCAGCCTGTCTCCACTAGCTCCTGGCTTTTGTCATCCTGGCCCATTTGCACAGCTAATCACTTGACAAGTTTCCTTACTCCAGGGTGGGCAAATAAAGCATTTACAAGTCCTGAGGGTGGGAATTGTCCCTGCGTGCTACAGAACAGGTCCTGACTAAAAGGGGAAGAAGATGGGGCTAATGAGGGTGGGGACCAGCAGCGGAGAGGGCACGAAGCTGTGCTCAAGCTAATGACAGAAATGAAGGATTCAATGAGGCAGAGACCGGCAGGAGCCCCAAAGTTCTTTTATCTCCTGCATTCTCTTTTAGGGCTCTGAAGTACGCTCCGTCAGTTTGCATGTCTTTTGAAAACAATGTCTCACCTCTGTTTTTACAACACCCCTTACCTTCTAGCTTAGGATCAATCCTGCCTGTGTTCCAAGGCAGAAGAGCGGTAATGGCCAGATTGGAAATCTCACGTATTTTTTTGAAGAGCTGTCATTCCCCACTTTGAGATACTGAGGATGATGTGCTTCCTGCCTTATGTGGCCCGATTACCTTAGAAAAAGCATCAACCAAGGGCTAATTGTTCCAGCAACCTAGGAGCCCCCCTCCTCGCTGACCACAGGCTCACTGCCACTTTCTGGAGTCCATGTGGTCAGATTATTCACCAGGATGAGCCTCTCATCCATCCACTGCTCCAATCTGCTGACCATGGATCCAGGGAGCAAGAGTGTCACAAATGACAATTTCTAAGTGTGTCTTCTCAATTTCTATTTGTACTAAATATTTTTCTGAAATTTCTCTTACCTTTGTTGCTTTTTTGCTATATAGAACTGGTTTAATATTTTGACTGATTTTATTTTCCCCAAGTCAATATTCTAAATTAAATTCTACCCAGCCTTCATAACTTGACTGTCCACAGAATGTTACAGGGTTTCTTAACATATACTTCTAGGATCCAACTGGCAATTAGGACATAGCTCTAAGTTGATTCTGCTCTGAAGAGAATTAAAAAAGGCCTTTCTCCTCAAATCCAAGTACTCTTTCAGCAAAACTGGACACTGGCTAGGTCTAGCACCAGGGACGGGGAGTCCAAAGTATGCTTATGTCCCCCGCCACCAAAAGGCCAAACTGCTCGAGGAGACCTCTCCCCTCTGGTAACAAGAGCTCCTCAAAACTTCCCCCAGGCCCCACTCCCACAGGATCCAATTTTCTCTGGAAATAAAGCTCATTACAGCCAAACCCAACCTAATCTAAGAAGCCGGAAACCAAAGGCACCTGTTGGGTGTGAAGCTAATTAAGAACTAATCCAAGCTTTGTGGAGGGGATTGGAAGTAACCCTTCACTGCCCACAAGGAAGAAAGTGACCTAACTTCTGGGAGGTTCTTTTCTTCCTAGCTTGGACCTAGAAAGGAGCCCAGAAGTTTGTCTCAGGGTTAAAGGAGACTGATGGGAGAGGAAAAAAGGACCATGATATGTTCCCAATGAAGCATGTCACCTACAGCATCAGAATCTCAAGCCCAACATATCAGTGCATGCACTTGGCACCACTTGTAGCTTCTACCCTCTGCCATCTTAGTCCTGCAAGGACATGGAATGAAAGAGGGTTGCCAGGGCCTAATAAAGGGTGTCTCTTTGCTATGTAGGGGCAGAATGGAAGGTTCTAGACACTAGGGCAAGGGTTTATGGAGAGCTTTATGGGGAGAACATTTTGTATGACAGAGAATTCCATTATTTTTACTAACCTCTATCAAATATTTGGTATTTCCTTCAAATATGAATTAAAAAATAAAACCCAGTTACTCTGAAGAATGTTGATGGCCAAGGGGCTCGTGACAGAAAGGTTAAGAACCCTGTTCTAGACATTTAGAGGTGAACACTATGGTCCGAAGGATGGGACCAAGAAGGGCAACTGGTGTGGGCTGAGAGAAGATCTGTAAGAGCTGAAGTGAGGAAAGACACTGGGAAAAGTAACCTTTATTCAAAGACTAACCTTGCGCATGAAGAGGTTGTGAGAAGTAACTAAAATGTCCATAACCTGTGACCCTGAGGCCCCAAAGCCTTGCACATAAAGTGGGCAAAGACAGATTTGTAAACAATTGTTCTTAGCATTTATATTAGGGGAAAAAATGAGTGGAGAGCAGAGAGTTAAACAAATTGTGGACCAGAAGAATAACTGAATGCCGCCATTCCCTAAGAAATGAAAACTTCCATAATCTGAGGCAGAGGACAAGCAAGCAGAAATCTGGATGCTGCCATCTGGGAAGAAAAACTGAAGACTGTGAAGTCATCAGCTTGTTTGTTCCTCTGAAGAGAGGGGCGAAGCAAACACCTTGCAGCTAGAGAAATGTGACCTGCTTTCACTGTCTTGTTAACTTCCTATTAGTCAATCAACCAACAAGTGTTTATTAGCTCCTGGGATTTAACCGTGCTAAGTCCTAGGGGATATGGGTCAATCATTCCTTGCCTTCAAGAAGCTTATACTCCAATAGAGGAGACAACAAGGACTTGGAGAAAGTAAATATCAAAGTAGTTAAAAATACTTTTAGAGGAGGAGCAGCTAGATGGCCTCAGTGGATAGAGAGCCAGGCCTAGAGATGAGAGGCCTGGGTTCAAATCTGGATTTAGACAATTCTTAACTGTATGACCCTGGGCAAGTCACTGAACCCTCATCCCTAGCCCTTACCATTCATCTGTCTTGAAACTTATACTTGTATCAATTCTAAAAGAGAAGGTAAGAGTTTAAAAAATAATAGTAATAACTACATTTTTTAAAATTTAAAAATACTTCTATATCCTATAGGAAGGGAACAAGTCTTTGTTGAGGTGGGGAAAGAGATGAGGATAAGAATCATGCTAAAGGATGTGGGGACACTGAGGTGGGCCCTGGAGCATGGGGGCAGCCAACAGCATGTGACAGACGCCAATAAGGGCAGTCTGGCTGGACAGCAGGGTGGGACTAAGGCAGTCACAACCCAGCACTTTCTTAATTTAAAAGAACAAGCTGCTGACTTCAGCATTTCCATTTTTTGCTAAGAAGCAACTTCAATTTCTGCACATGAGGTCTGGTCATTTCCCTTAACAGCCCTTCCTTGCTGCTAGACAAAGGCGATCAAGGGCTGTGATCAAGGCCAATCCCTGACGCTCCCTTGTCTTAGGTCCCAAATTGTACATAACGAGAGCCCCCTAAGCACCCTCTCACCCCCCCCCCCCCAAGTAATACTACTGCCATCGAGGGCTGGGTGGCCCCTGGGGAGGCACACTTTGGCCTCAGGCCCACCCTCATGTAACAATCTGTGCTGCCTGAGATTCACTGGGCTCCAAGGCCCTGGGGGCGCCTGCTCTGGGAAAGGACCCTCAACCTAAGGCCCCACCATTCTGCAATGTCACTGGCACCAGGCAAAGAAAACAAGTTGCTACAAGGGCTGAAAATGCAACCATCTCACTCAGGACTCCTCCACTTGCCCTCCTCTGCTGGGAAGAGTCTCGGCGGCAACCCCAAGATTGCAATGACAAGGCCCAAAGGAGGGGTTTCACCTTCTTCCATTTCTCTAGCCCTCACGGCCCAGCTGGTGGTCAGGCCAGGTCATGACTTACTTATCAAGCACCATATACTGCAAGACCACTGAACCTCTTGGATGCTGCATTTCAAAACAAGAATGGGGGGGAATCCAGAGAGATTTTCCCCATTTAAAGACAGATTTTTACTGTCCATTTACCCAACTACATGAGGTCCCTGCTTTCCTAGACATCATGTTAGTCTGCTTCCAGCCAAATATGCATCACAGAAATGAGCCCTTTTGGGGTAAGGGACAAAAGAAAAGTGAGAATTTGTAGCACATTTAGTAAAAATGAAAGGTCTTCCTCTATCACTGCTACTTAAACATCTTGGAGAACGAAAGTCACTTTTGGCTTCTGTTTATCAGTGGCAGAAACAGGTCCTAACAAAAGCCACTTAAGAGATGCTTCGGACATCTTACACTGTTGGCTGGCCAGCTGTTCCATATACGAATGTGCTGCTCAGCCCCAGCAATCAGAACAAGCCAAGAGCAGGACCTGTTTTTTTGCTGCCTTTGTATCCGTGGCATCTTATGGTGCCCTGCACACAGTAGGTACTTCAGTGCATGCTGAGCTGTAAAAATAAACTTTTAAAGGTGGGGAAGGAAGGTGGCTCAATGGATTGAGAGCCAGTCCTAGAGGCAGGAGTCTTGGGTTTAAATCTGGCCTCAGACACTTCCCAGCTGTGTGACCCTGGGCAAGTCACTTAACCCCCATTGTCTAGTCCTTCTGCCTTGGAGCCAATACATAGTATTGATTCTAAAATGGGAGAGTTTTTAAAAAATGTTTTTAATTAAAAAAATAAACTTAAGAATCAAAAAAGCTCAAGATTAAGCAAATTCTTCCCCCCCCAAGGAAAAAGGTATAACTACCTTTACCCACCCCCCCCCAATCCCCCTCCTCAATCCCTGGTTGCCACATTTCTAACAGTAAGGGAAAAAAATGAAGAGAATCTCTGTCCCACAATGGAAGAATGACTGATTAATGGATTCTGGTGAAGGTAAAATGACAAGTCTAGGGAAACAGAAATACCAACCTAGTGAGTCCACCAGATCTCATGTGGACCTGCAACACCTCACTTGCTCTGTCCAGTAAAGAAGCCTAACCTAACGGTGAGAACCCACTGAAGGGCTAGAAAAATGGAGACAGTCCAGGCCATTTGTTTATCCTATGTTCCATGAAGCCATTCTGTCAAGCGCAAAGGGGAATCTCATTGTAATGTCATTGGTTTTCTGTCTGTTGCTGATCAGCATATCATGGTGGTAAGAGAGCCAGAGGCCTGGGATCAAGGCTGGCTCCCCCAAGATGAGCAGCTGGATTCTGGGTGGCCCAGGCCACATCTCGAGACTCAATGGCACACAACAGTTGGTGACATATGTGCCCAAGCACAGGGAGGGAGCCTCAAACCAGACCAGGCCGATTATAATTTTAAAATGAAGAACAAGACAAATATAGGAAAATGACCTGGATCAAAGTGTGCTGGAAAGGTTGATTTAAGCCTTCAAGCACACCCTGACAAGTCAGCCTCTTCACGGGGAGAGAGCAGGGAGGAAGTGAAAGGGGGTACGTCTGTATTAAGGAAGTCACAGGCTCTCCTCAGCCCCTCCACCCCAATGCATCTTCCCAAGCCCACTTAGTTAAAAAAAAAAAAAAAAAAAAAAAAAAGCACAATCCTTTTAAGAGGTTGGCTGTTGAATTCATTATCCTCACACATAAAAGAGTCTAACCAGAGAACCCAGATCTTCTTGAACCTTTCTCTGAGTACTTCAATACCAAACCACCTGCATTCCTTACCTTGGGAAGGAGCCCAAAACAGGGTTGATACTGTCCTCCCCCAAATGTAACAAGGAACACCTGACCCTTCAAACAAAGGAAGCCCAGAACAATGAGGGCAATTTTTATTTGGCCAGTCAATATTTTATAGGCATTCCTCTGCCCATTCACAGTTTTTGGTTCCTCAAATTAAAAATTGGATAAATTAGAGATTTTGCAGATTTTTAAAAAAAAATTTTGAGAGGGGCAAACAAATAAGAGGGTGGAGAACAGGAAGAGAGCAGGAATGCTATGGAAGCACTTCTGGTAGGCCACTGCAAGAGATTGCTAGCAGGCAGCAGGGCATATATGTCAAGCTTGACCCATACAGACTGTAACCCTGGCAAATATAGGCCTCAGCACCACAGGCATCTCTCCGATTGGGACAAAACAGAGTCGGGTCAGCCAATAGGCAAGGAAGGAAGATTGCCCTACTGTGAAATCCCCAGTTTGGGACAAGAAGAAAAGAGGATCAATGTCTCTGCCTCCTTCCCACACAAGGCTGAGTTCCTGTTTAACAGTGTGACCTGCTCAGTTCAGAAAACTTGCTCAAATGGCCTGTGTCACCAGTGGAGAGTTACAAGTACTTTCTGGCACCACAGGGAGTTGGGGGGGGGGGGGGTCTGACTAACCGGATGTGTCTGCTCAAACGTGGCTGGTTGTTCATGTTCTTTGTGCTGCCCAGAGGAGCCCGTTCTCTCCCTCACATTCCCATACCCAGGACTGGGTATAACATACTCCTTTCCCATATCAATATCCTTCATCTTCTTAGATTGAAAGTCCTGGGGTTCACAGACACTTGGCTTTGCTTGAGAATCTCTGAAAAAGAGTTCATGAAAAGCATCGTTTGTTAACAGAGCTCCTAGCAAATAAATCAGGCTTTCTAAAGCCCTTCCAAAAGAAAATTTCTATAGCCATCCTCATAAATTATACAACAAATACATTTTGCTAATATCTTCCAATTTTGAAGGGGGGGAGAAGGGGGAATGGAGCCCCATAACTATTACATGTATCCCATTAAGTAAACAAATTCTAGAAAAATATATGAGTAAGTCAGTCAAGGAGGTAGGTAAGTAATGCCAATTACTGGTGAAACTGTTTTGAAAAATGTCTAGAAAACTCCCAAATTGTATTATTTGTGCATCAGCATTTTTGATAGACTGAAATAAAATCGTCCTAAAGCATGACTAATGGCAGGAGCTTAAAATTGCTGGAATCATCCTGCGATGGAAAACTACTGAGAGCTTCCCTTCCAGACCCCACTCTCAGAGGTGAGTTAGGCCAAAAGCTCCCGGAGAACAGCATGGTCTCACTCCAGCAAGATTCGGGGGAAATGCCACAAATAGCACCTTCTGGTCTACCTAGGAGTCTCACCTTCTGAGCAGGGCAACAGAACTGCCCACAGCCATTTACTTTATTCTCTTAAAACAGGGAGGAGGGAATCCCCTCAGATTCCTCCTCCCAGCTCCCTTTCCAACCACAAGCTCTTCAGCACAACTTGGTCTCCCTCAGTGCATGAATTCATCCCCCTCCCTATCTTTGAAGTTTGCCAAATCCCCAAAGACCAAGGTTATTAAAAGCAGCAGCACCCCCATACAGCAACCCAGGATGGACACAGGACATCCAGGTTCCTGATGCCACTGTTTCTTGGAAGGGGGAGCAAGCACCCTTTTTCTCCTATTCATTCAAATAAACAGACCAGACTCCAAAATCTCAAAATGTTTTTCCTCAAAGAAGGAGGGTGCTAGGCCAAGTGAACAGCCAAAAGGCTTCTCTTTCAGAGGTCAGTGCCAAACGCTGTAATCTGAGTCAGTGAAGCTGCTTGCCTTTAAAGGGGTCACCTTGTCTAGATTGTTCCATGGAGCTCAAGGGCTTAGCAGGGACCCAAGTTAGAGGAGAATGCCAAGCAGCCAAGACCACATGATAGCCTGAGAAGGCCTTCGTGCCCAGATCCCGCCAAATGGCAGTTCAGGGTCCGCAACCCTTTTGGCCCCAGAAAGCAATTCCCTCCAACCCCTCACAGAGATGACCACCCAGAAAGGGGTAGATGCTAGTTTCCTTTTTTAAAAAGATCTTCCTCACATCAGAAGAAGCACACAGATGTCTATCGATTCATCCCAGATGCCAAGAAAGTATAAAATACTGTCAGGCCCATTCATGGGAGATGCAGGGGGCTGAGAAGCCAGAGAACCCCTAAACCCTCCAACTTCCATCATGCAGCAATAGTCCAGTGCTGGGCACCTACTTAGAACCTCAGGATGCTTGTGAAATTGACTAGGGGCTGACCACTGACCAGGCCCCCTGAGAGCAGGAGGCTTTTGGGTTAAAGGGGAGAAACAACACATTTAAGTAGATTAAAGGTAATCTGGGGAATTTGTTTTGCTTAACTAGGCATATTTTTTATAAAGGCTATCTTTTTCTTTTCATGAAGCTGGTATAAAATTCAGTTTAAAGGGGAAGTAGGGTAGAGAAGCCTCTGCTAGGAAGCTCAATGAATTGAGAGCCAGGCCTAGAGGCAGGAGGATCCTGGATTCAAATCTGGTCTCAAACACTTCCTAACTGTGTGATCCTGAGCAAGTCATTTAACCCCAATTGTCTTGCCATTACAGGTCTTTGGTCTTGGAACCAGCACGCAGTATTGATTCAAGGATGGAAGAGAAGGCTTTTTAAAAAAGGAATTGGGGGTAGGTAGGGGCAGAGCACCAGCAATTAAGCAGAACTGGGCTCTCACTGTTCAGTGCTGGGGCTGGGTGGTCAGTGTGGCAGGTGCTGGGTCTGCAATGGCCAAATGACAACCTCCTGGGTGACTGCTCCTGGCTCACCTCCACCATTGGAAGCCCCTTCTCAGGGCCCTGGGGACACCTCCCATCACTTCCATCCAACCCCCAAAAGTGCTCCTGAGTTACTCCAAGCCTGGATCCCCTCCAGCAGGGCCTGGGCCACCCTGATGATAGAGAAACAAACATCCAGGGCCTTGGCTGAGTCTAGGACTATCTCTCTCTCCATGGAGACCCAAGTAAGCTTCTCTCCACTAGGACCTCCCAGAGCCCCTTCTGGGGCCTACAGAGGGGCTGCTCTTAGTGACCTTTTGGCCAGGACACCCAAGGATAGTACACTGGGTGCTTGCACCCATCTCTGGCACAGCTGCTCCAGACCTTTAGGCTAGAGGCTGGGCTGGCCCCCCTCTCTGGGAGGCAGCTCAGTGAGGGATCTTTGGCTGGAAGCTGGGCCACAGATGCCCACCAAGGGCCCTTCCCCTTCTCCCTGGCATCCTGCCATTGCTCTTAGGAGTCTCGACCTTGGACCATCCCTGCTCCCTCCTCAAGAGGATCAGACACCCCTAAAGCACTAGGGGTGAGCCTGGCCTTCCCCAGCTTTGGGGCGGGGCTGGGTGATCTCTGGGACCCCTGATCCCAGCAATCGCCCCAAGCACCAAACAGGGGCTCCTGAAGGAGGGAGAGGGGAGTGCCTGAGCCTCAGTTTCTCCGTCTGTAACATGCCCAGCTGTCCACGACTCCCGGATTGATTCTCTTCCAGGCAGCCCTAAAGCCCACAGGCCTGAACTCTACTCCCGGGACCGTCCCTGCGATCTTTGGGCCTCAGTCTCCCCATCCATAAGATGGGAGAGCTGAGAGGAAAGGCAGGTCCCGGCCCGCGCTCTGGAGGAGGCTCGAGAAAAAGGCGTGCGCAGGCGCGCAGCCGGCGGCCGGGAGCGGGGGGCGCGCGGGGGACGCGTGCGCGGAGGCGCCCTCGCTCTGGTTTCCTCCGCCCCTGCCTCCCCCAGACCCGGTCATGGCCGCGGACGCGGCGCCCTCTGGCGGGAGCGGCCGGTAGCGCGCTTTGGGCCCCCTCCTCCCTCCGGCTGCCCCATCCCGGCCCGGCTCCCTCGCGGCGCCTCGAGCCGAGAAG
>NC_058133.1:509322597-509334737 GCF_016433145.1 Gracilinanus agilis | reverse complement strand
CGAGAATAAGGCGTGCGCAGGCGCGCAGCCGGCGGCCGGGAGCGGGGGGCGCGCGGGGGACGCGTGCGCGGAGGCGCCCTCGCTCTGGTTTCCTCCGCCCCTGCCTCCCCCAGACCCGGTCATGGCCGCGGACGCGGCGCCCTCTGGCGGGAGCGGCCGGTAGCGCGCTTTGGGCCCCCTCCTCCCTCCGGCTGCCCCATCCCGGCCCGGCTCCCTCGCGGCGCCTCGAGCCGAGAAGTCCGCACCCGGAGGCCCGAGGCCGCCAATTTCGCCGCGGGCAAGGACCTGGCCGGGGACCCGAGGAGGCCGGGGGCTGCTGCGCGGGGGGAGCCCAGCCTGGCGGCGGCCGCCCAAGGACCTCCCTTCCCGGCTCCGCCGGACTCACTCCGTAGACAGGCCTTGAGGCCGCCCTTCGTCCCGCCCCGGCCCGGCGAGCGCCACCTACCTGTCCCCACCAGCGGCCGTCAGACCGACAGCCGAGCATCAAGCCCGAAGCAAAAACAAGCCCTTATAGCGGCTCCGGCCGCCGATGCCGCCGCGCCGCGCCTGCGCACTGCGCCGAGCGCTCCCCAGAGCCTGCCGGGAAGTGTAGTCTCGGCAGGGCGCGGCCCGGGGCTCAGCGCGCCTTGGCAGCCCCCGGCGCTGGACTACACTTCCCAGGAGGCATCGGGGAGGGCTGGAAGAGGGGCCGGCCGCCCCGCCCCCGAGGCGCTCCGCCTCCTCCCCACCGAGGAAGGAGAGGAGGGCTGGCTGCAGGGAATAACCCTGAAGTGGGGCAAACGAACTCCTACCCCAACCGGGAGGCCGGACCATAATAGCGGGTCCCTCTCCCGTCCCTCCTCCTTCTTCTGCCAAAGGTAGATTCCCAAAGCAGAGATTGAACCAGTAACTCCCCCGGTCCCAAAGCTGCACTGGCTCCCTATTGCCCTTGGGATCTCCCTGGCGTTCTCTCCTCTCCTATGGTTTTTCGCTTCTTTTCCCACGCGTCACTTTCTGGCCAAACTGCCCATTCTGCCTTGTGACCTCGCCCAGGACACTCAATCTACCTCTTCCGTACCTTTTTCTGGGCTGTGCCCCTACCTAGAACGCTCATTCTCCCCACCTGGGGTTTTACCTGGCTTCCTTCTAGACTCCGCATCCGCGCCCCCTCTTTCAGGAAACCTTTTCCAAGCAATAGCTCCCAGGAGCAAGCATCCTTCCGTTGCTCCCCCAGCCCCATTATCCCTTATTTACTTTAGGGGGGATTACGTGTCCGGCAGCAGCGGGAGTCTGGCCACCTTCCAGCCAGTGCGGATTATTGTGACTCACCTGGCATCAGGTGCCAGCTAGAGGGAACTCCACCTTGAGAGGAAGGGGGACAGATGAGGTGGCTGCCTTATCTGGGATACAGGTCGCTGTCCACCTTGCGTTTGTTTGGTATCCTTTATGATCAGTTAAGAGACCTTCCCGAGCCAAATCTACTTGACGAGAATGAGGGGAAGTGAAAGGAGGAACTTGGAACCGACCAGCCACCTGGGACTGGCCAAGATCTACAGATTGATTGTTTTCCTAGAGATTAGATAAATGCTCGGGTCTCCCTTTCTCTTCCCTTTGCCGGGGCAAAACCCGGCGCCTCGATTACTCTGACCTTTCCCTTCCTCTGCCGACGAGGTGAAGTGGGAAAAGTCAGACTAGACCCAACCTCGGACACTTCCCAGCAGTGTGACCTTAAACAAATCACTTAACCTCAGTCTCCTCAACTGTAAAATGGGAATAATAACACCCACCTCCCGGACGGGGGAATCAAAGGAGGTAATATTTGTAAAGTGCCCGGCACGTAGTAGGAGCTCTATAAATGCTAACATGATTAGTCATTATTATCTCATCTTTTCTAGTAAATGGACCCTTTCCCTTATCTTCAGTCTCTCCCGATTACTTCCCTTAAGGCTTAATAAATGTTGACTGATTGATGACTGCCTCCAACCCCGCCCCCCACCCATTAAAGAAGCAAAGCCTCCATCCCTCCCTTGGCTATCCGCTCAGCCTCTTGGTTTCCTTGCCTTTCTGGCAGGCTCAGTTCCAAGTCCATCTCCCTTGAGGAGAGCCTTTGCCCCCAGCCCTGGGGCCAGCCCCTCCAAGGTTTCGGGCAGACCTGACTTTTCATGACCCCTTTTGGGGTTTTCTTGGTCGAGATTCTGGAGCGCTTTGCCATTTCCTTCTCCAGCTCATCGGACAGAACAAGGAACTGAGGCCACCAGGTTGCCTCCAAGCCTCTTTCCCATCTAGTCTCGATTTGCTTTGGGCATTTCCATTAGAATGTTGGCTCCTCAAGGGCAGGACTTTTTTTTGATTCCCTTCTCCCTATTTCCCCAGTGCTTGCATAGTAGCCCAAACCCAGGGAATAAGTGAGAAGTGCTTGTTGAGTGATCAAGCCTCCAAAAGTAAGGGTGAACACAGCAAGAGTGTTGGCCACCCATCAGTGAGTCTCTGGGACCCTTTCAGCCCTTCTGGGACTGGTGACACAGCCCCTCCCTTACTCAGTTAAATGACCAAATGGGGCCAATAGACTAACTCACATCTCTCAGCCTCAGGTTGTCCAAGTGCTATCATCCTCACAAGGACACTGGGGGAGGGGAGGTTCATTTTTCTAGATTAGGAAACTGAGGCTTAGAGACACAAAGGATTGAAGAGACCCAGTGGAAAGAGTCCTGGAGTAGGAAAGAGACCCAGTGGAAAGAATCTTGGAGTAGGAATCAAAAGACTTGAGTTCAAATCCTGCCTCTGCCATTCAGGACCTGTATTGACCTGAGCAAGTCACCTTCTCTCTGGGCCTCAGTTTCTTCATCTGTAAAATAAGGAAGGTTTCACTTGCTGAGGGTATGGGGAGGGTGATGTGATCATCCCTTCACTTTAGGACAATCACTGTAGTGACTGAATGGAGGATGAATTGGACTGGGGAGAGATTGGAGGCAGGCAAACAAACACCCCCTTTTCTCCAGCTGCTATTGCAATAGCCCAGGTGTGAGATGATGTCAGAGAGCAATGTCAGAGGAGAGAAGTGGGTGCATTTGAGAGGTGAAGAAGTCTAGAAGCCTTGGCAACAGTTTGGATATGGGAGTGAAAGGGAGGAACCTGGGCTGCCCCCCAGACTGTGAGCCAGATAAGGGGATTTCAGGATTCTCCAATATGAGTATGGCACATGATCATATATTACTTCAAGATTTTCCAAGTATTTTACTCAGGAGAGCTACACAGGGCCCCTTCAAGACCCTCATGACCTGGTCCTTGCTTTTGTCTCCTTTTTCTCCCTTCTCCCCCTTTTTTCTTTAAACCCTTACCTTCTTACTTGCCCAGAGTCTCACAGCTAGGAAGTGTCTGAGGTCAGATTTGAACCCAGGACCTTGACCTCTCCGGTCTCCAGGCCTGGCTTTCAGTCCATTCAGCTATTGAGCCTGGGAGCTGCTGAGCTGTCCTTCCTTCTCTCCCTCCATTCTGTCTTTCTTTTTCTTTTGCCCTACAGTGGGGGAAGGGATGGACCTCCCACCTGGGAGACAGGGAAGTAAAATTGTCTCCACATCAACATTCTAATGAGGACCTCCGGGGCCAATTTAGTCCAAGAGGTTCTGACTAGTTCCTCCCTTGTGCCACCTCTAGCTGATTCCCAGCTACTGTTCCCCTAACCATGGGGATTCAGCACTGCCTGGGCTAAAACAGCTTTTTCAGGCTGCCTCTGCTGGAATGAGATCTCTTCTCTATCCAAATCAACACTTGTCTCAGTCCCTAGAGTCTTCCTCCTCTCCTCCTCCTCCTCCTTCTAGGCGTGATCACTTACTATGCTCTCTTCAATCCTTTTGCTGTCAACAAACATTTATCTGGCACAGTGCAAGTGCTGGGGATACTGAGAATGCGTCTCCCCCAAAACAATGCCAGCCCCTCTTCTCAAAGTTCATGCTCGCAAATTAATAGGAGAGACAATCCGCACACCACTATGTGCAATACTGGTCCACATGTGAACAGGCCTTCCTGCATAGGGGCGAATCAACAGAGGAAGGACACTAGCATCAAGGTTTGGGAAAGTTTCCTTATAAAAGATGGGATTTTACTTGGGACTTAAAGAAAGCCCAGAGGCAGCAATAAGAAAGAAGACAGTTCTAGGCAGGAGGGACAGCCAGTAAAAAAAATGCCCATGAGGGAGATAGATGTAAGGATGGCAGGGACTGAGGCAGCAATAGTGGTAGAACATGAGCTGCCTGGAAAGCACTGAGGAACTCCTGGCTCAAGTGGTGAATGGGGGCAGCTGGGTAGCTCAGTGGATTGAGAGCCAGGTCTAGAGACAGGAGGTCCTGGGTTCAAATCTGACCTCAGACACTTCCCAGCTGGGTGACCCTGGGCAAGTCACTTGACCCCCATTGCCTACCCTTCCCACTCTTCTGCCTTGGAGCCAATCCATAGTATTGACTCCAAGATGGAAGGTAAGGGTTTAAAAAAATATATCAAGTGGTGAATTATGGGAGAAGAACCCAAGGAGCCATTATTCAGAGGATCAAACCAAGATCTTGCCCTTCAGTGTACTATAAGTCATGGGGATTGTGCAGGTGCAAGGGAGAAAGAGTGAACTTTCTAATGACCCAGAATTCTTAACCTCAAGGAGGTGGTAAACCCAACCGTAAGTCTGAAGAGACTCTGTAGGTCCTTAGAGGAAGTGGGACCTGCCAGAGGCATGTGTGGCTTTGACTCACTACCAAACCTAAGTTCTTCTCTCAGTAAAAGAGACCTCAAGACCTCAAAGGGTGGTGATCAGAGTTAGAGCAACTGTTTACAGGTGCCTGGAAGAAATAGGACTGACCCAAGGGAAGGTTTTCTTGACTGTCCTTAAAAGCTTTTTTGTCTTCTTTTGTGACACAGACACCTTTGACAGCAGTTTGGTAAAGCTTTTATAGACTCCCTTCTCAGAATCATATCTTTAAATGCATGAAATAAAATATGTAGGATTACAATGAAAAGAATGTTTAAATACAGTGATAAAATATTTTTAAAAAGCTTATGGACCTCAGGTTAAGAACCCCTGGTCTATGGGCTCATGCATACGTCCTTTCTGTGTTTCTTCTTGCCTATAGCAAGCTTTACTCCATGCCATGGAAGATTAATATTTGTAGGGAAGCTCAGAACCCCCTTGGCAAGAGCCAGAAGGAAGTCAAAGAGAAAAGTATTGATAAGCCCTCAAGATTAAATCCATTCTGCATGAACACAGAGCAACTAATTATGTTAACAAACATCCGATCTTTTTCTAAATTAGAATCATAGATTAGGGCTGCCAGGGACCTCCTGTCATGCTACCTCCATTTTGTTAGCTCTCATTAAAACCTCTTTCTCCAGAAGTTCATCCCTTGCCACTTTCTCCAATGCTTAGCCAATTCTACTCTCAGAGACCTCAATATTCAAGGCCAAGAGAAAGAGCTGGCAGAGGGGGCAGCTAGATGACTCAGTAGATTGAGATCCAAGCCTAGAGACAGGAGGTTCTGGGTTCAAATCTAGCTAGCTGTGTTCCCCTGGGCAAGCCATTTAACTCCCATTAGCCTAGCCTTTACCATTCTTCTGCCTTGGAACCAATACACAGTATAGATCCTAAGACAAAAAGTAAGGGTTAAAAAAAAAAGTCAACAGAGTCCTTACTCCTCACATCCACTTCTAAACTCATCTCTTGACATGATTACTCAGAAATCTCTTCCCCTCGAGAATTTACATTGCAGCAGGAACAATATTTGTCAGATAGGCTAGGCTAGTTTTTCCTTAAATGATGTGGAAACCATTGGATTAGGAGACGAGGGCGACCAGGGCTGAAGACACTGAAGCAGCTTGCTGGTGGCCTAAATAAAAACAAAGCCAGCCCAGGATGGCAAGAGCTGCTATTCCTCAGACTTGACTAATATGTCAGCTTGGCCAATACAGAGGAAGGAAAGCTGTGCTCAGCTGAATCAATGCTGTATCCTTGCTGGGTATCTTTCCTAGGCTGTGGCTAAGCAAACTTCCTTTTGTTAACTGTTTGCTAAGTGTCTAATTTTGTTCCATTTCTGAATCTAAAGTGCCAGGCTGGCCTGAATTAGGCCTGTCCTATACACAGTTGGTGACAGTCAGCAGTAGCAGCTCATGAAGGCTCACTGGAGTTGGGCAAAGCTATTGTAAAGGAAGATGCTCAAGGCTTGAAAGGTCTGTCAAGTAAGGGAAGAATTAGAATTGTTTTGTTCTCTCAAGAGAACGCTCTTAACATCCAGAGAAAGAACTGTGGGAGTAGAAACACAGAAGAAAAACATTTCCTTGATCACATGGTTCAATGGGGACATGATTGGGGCTGTAGACTCTAAATGATCACTCTATTGCAAATATTAATAATATAAAATGGGTCTTGTAAATACATGTTAAACCTAGTGGAATTGCTTGTTGGCTATGGGAGGGGAGAGGGAGAAAGGGAGGGGAAGGAAAGAACAGGAATCATGTAACCATGGAAAAATATTCTAAATTAATTAAATAAATAGATTGAAAAAAAAAGAATTGTTCTCACTGGTTAGAATGAGAAGCAATGGATGGAAATTATAAAGGAGTAAATTGAGGCTTGATGTCAGGAAAAAGTTCCTAACCATTGTAGAAATCTAAAAATAGAAAGGGTCTCCTCTAGAGGTAATGGATTCCCTTCTCCTTGGAGGTCAGATCAGACAAGCACTTGTTGGGGAATCCTTCAGGGACCAGATGGCTACTTCCAACCCACTTCTCAACTCTGAGACCCCTACATTTCCCTTGATATTGGCCACATGCTTGAGGCATCTCCCAAATTGCCCTGGAAGAATTGGCAAACAAAGTGTCTGTAGCTAGTTAGCAGTTACAGACAATTATACATATGCTCTGCATTTTTAAGAACAGTAACCAGAAGGCAAACGATGGCCTAAACTGGCACTGGATGATTTGGCCCATCATCTGTGATAGGCCTGGGCATCCTCCACAGACAGAAATTTGGGAATGTCCCAAGAGCCATGCTGAAGGAACTTCTTGGGACTTTTTGTATGGCATTTTAGAAGCTAGGGAGAACTGTGTCACATGGATGTGGTTGGAACCATTTAGTGAAAGGCTCTGGAGGAGGCTCTTGAAAGGACAATAGCTGATCCTCCCCAGGAACCCCAAGATCTTTCTAGAATTAGAGATAAGGACAAATGTGCCAAATGTATCCCAAGCAAATTGCTAAGGTTGGGTTGGGGAAATAGCAGCAATTTTTTTTTAAACCCTTGTACTTCGGTGTATTGTCTCATAGGTGGAAGATTGGTAAGGGTGGGCAATGGGGGTCAAGTGACTTGCCCAGGGTCACACAGCTGGGAAGTGGCTGAGGCCAGGTTTGAACCTAGGACCTCCCATCTCTAGGCCTGAGCAGCAATTTTTAAAAACATAAAAGGTCAGACAGCTGCCTCAATGGCTTCTGTGAATTATAATTCTCTTCTCAGGGTAAAGAATGTGTGACAGACCTTTCTAAATGGGTCCTAGGCTGGAGAAAAACTCGTTTATCACCACTACCACCACCACCATCTCAGGGCTCACTCAGGAAATATTCAGGTCATAGAATGGGGGGTCATTACTAGACCCAGGTTATGGCCCTTAGGGCACAGGGCAGTGGAATGGACAGTGGTGCAGGTCCTAGTCACAGTGAAGTTGTGGAATGTGCTCCAACAACAGTGGAGAGTGGTATACATCCCAGGGAGCAGGCACTGGCATAGGCAATGGAAAAGACAGACCAGCATAATAACCCTTTGCTTTCTATAATCTGGAAATGACTGAATCAATCAAGAGTGGCAAGTGGGATAGGGGGAGAGATTGGATGCTGGAAGCAACTGGATAAAAAGAAGAAGCTATCTCAGAATCCAGCTTGTGTGCTTTTGGGAGGTAAGAGTGAGCATAGAGTAAAGGAAAGTCAAAACTGTGGCAGAGAAGGGAGATTCAGAGGCTTTGAGGGCATTCTCAGAGAGGGCAGGCTTCCCGGGCTAAAGGAAAATCCCAAGAAAATGTCAATTCTGTCCCCAACTTCCCCTGCTGATCTATAGACACTGCGATAGGATCTGCTGTTTCGTTTGCTGGGAAACAAAATATTGCCCCAACCATCATGAAATTAGAGATGAGAGAGAGAGAGAGAGAGAGAGAGAGAGAGAGAGAGAGAGAGAGAGAAATAGAAAGAGATGGAGATGGAGATGGAGATGGAGATGGAGATAGGAGCATCACCTCCCTGAGGGTTAGAAATATTTCCTGAGAACTTAGATCAATTGTAACTGAATTCTAAAGCCCAAGAGGACAGAGCCAGGTGGGCCTTGGGGGCCATTACTCCCAGAGTCATGAAACAAGGAAACAATTGTCATAAGGTGTTATCCAGAATTGTCATAGCAACAGTTTTATAGAATCAAAGAACTAGAAAAAAAGATGCATCTATACACATATTCATGCACATATGTGTGTATATATGCACACATACATGTGTATGATGGCAGACTAATGAGGTCCAAAAATGCCCCCAAACTAAGATTGTGATACTAGCTGACCACCTGATCATGAGTGTTCATCCATCGTGGAAAACCCAGATTAGACTGACATCCTTTGTAAGAATCAACCCCACAGAGTCCTCCCCGAACAGAGACTTTCCAGAGTTCATAGCATTATGAAGCAATAGGGAGTGCGTGGACTTAACCTTTTATAATGTTCTCCAGAAGGTTCTTAATCTGCCACTCCCTGTACCAATGGAACCCAGTACTAGGAATATATGTTGAGATCAGGTTAAATGGTTCCTTCATCCATCTTTCTTATCTCCCTCTATTGGCATCTTGTTTTGCTCACTTATTGAGGATTGGGCATTGGACAGTAATACTTTAAACCTTTCTACTTAGACACAATAATCAACTTTGGTTAAAATGATTACTACGAGTTTGGTAATAACAATTACTATTTATCATTAACAAAACTCAACTATAAAGCAGTAATTAATAACCAATTTCATACTGTGTGACCCCGAGTAAGTCACTTTACCCTGTTTACCTCAGTTTCCTCATCTATAAAAAGATCTAGAAAAGGAAGTAGCAAACTATTACAATACCTTTGCCAAGAAAACACCAGAGTCACAGAGTCAAGACACAACTGGAAAATGACTAAACACAAAATCCATTAATTGGGCAATGATTAAACAAGTGAATATAATGAAATATTACTGTGTGGTAAGAAACAAGAAATATGATGAATAGCAAGAAGTATGAGAAGATTTATATGAAAGGCTACAAAGTCAAGTGAACAGAGCCATGAAGACAATATGCAAGATGATTATGGTATAAATAGAAAGAATAAGAAAAGAACAAAATGATCTAAACTGAATACTATGAAAATATCATGATTAAACTTGGCCCAAAAGAAGATCATAGGGACTTTAGAGGCCACCTAATCCAATCCTTTTATTTTACAGATAAGGAAAATGAGGCCCAAAGAAATAAACGCCTTACAGGTACTAGTAGCAGAAATAGTATCTACTCACAGGCTTCAGTTTCCCAAGCTGGCACTTTCTATGATATCACTTGTCTCCACATTTTTTAGGCTTTATTATTTTATTTTAAACTCCTCCAAGAAATGTTGAAAAATTTCCCAAAAGAGAACACAAGATATACAGAATTTGAGTTTGCCTAAGACCAAGAGGCAACTCAGGGCAATCATAAGAGTAATGAGTTTCTGTAGAAACTGGATTCCAGGTTATGATCTCATCGCTAAACCTCTGATAGAGCTAACCAGGAAGGAAGTTCCAGAACCGTTAAAACTATCAAAAGACCATGTCCATGCTATGGAGAAATTAAAATTACTCATTCTATCAGCTCCAGCCCTAGGTATCCCTGATCATGACAAACCATTCCTCCTTTATGTACACGAGGATAAAAGGATAGCCTCTAGTGTTCTCACTCAATCATTTGGAAATACCTTAAGACCAGTAGCCTATTATAGCTCAAAATTAGATTCAGTAATCTGTGGTATGCCAAGCTGTTTAAGAGCTATTGCTGCTGTAGCCATCATGATTAGAAAAGCATCATCCTTGGTATTAGGGGGTGAACTAAAAGTATTTTCCCCACACCAGGTGGAATCTACTTTAAGAAACACCACACTACAAGCGTTCACCTCCCAAAGACTATCACAATACTAAGCAATCTTGTTGGCTAATGAAAACACAACTTTTCACCAGCGCAGAAACTTAACTCCTGTGACTCTGATCCCAGATTTACCTCTGGAGAGAGAGTCTACATATCTGTGAAGATGCACTTAACACTGTGCATAAAACAAGGGCATATTTATACGATAAGCCCATGAAAACCCCTGATTTGACATTATTCACAGATGGATCGTCATACATAGTAGACAATCAGAGATATACCGGAGCAGCAGTAGTGACAACCTCTGAGACCCTTTGGTACTCATCATTACCATCAACCATGAGTGCTCAAGGAACAGAATTAGTTGGATTGATGCATGCTCTGAAGCTTGCCAAAAATCACAAAGCGAACATTTTTACCGATTCTCATTATGCTTTCACAGTTGTGCATCATTCTGGTGAAATCTAGAAAAATCGAGGCTTCATTACATCCAATGGCAAACAGATAGTGTATGGGAATTTAATTAATCAGTTGTTGGATGCAATCCAATTATCAGCCCAAGTGTCAGTCATTCATTGCAAGGCTCATACAAAAATCCAAGGGCCAGTGGAATCAGGGAACAAACGTGCAGATATCACAGCCAAATTCACGGCGAGGTATGGACCACTTACAATTCTGAACTTATCTTTGGTGGAGGAAGATGATCTCAAAAACGCATACTTCCCCAAAGGAAGCGAAGAATTGGAAGAAACATCACAGTGCATACTTAGCTAATGGAGTTTGGCTGGGGGCAAATGGAAAACCTATGTTGCCTACATCCCTGTATTTCACCTTCTGCGATGCACTACACCAAAAAGGGCATTATGGAAGTCTGGGCATGGCAGACTTGATAACTAGGTATTGGAATGCAAGGGGCATATATGAAGTTGCTATGAGAGTTTCACAGAGGTGCAAAATTTGTATACAATATAACCAGACAATTACAAAAGTCCATAGTCTGGGAGGCAAACCTATACACCATTCGAATGCTTACAAATTGACTACATAAACGATGCCAAGGAGTCAAGGTTACAGATATGCATTAGTTTTCCGGAACCAGCCGGATTCAACTGTGGGGGTCCGTGAAACAGCCACCTGAAAAGACCATAGGGAGAGGGAGGGAAACCATGCACGCAAGAAGACAAGGAAGTCTAATGGAACATGGCCCGTTTATTGCATTTGGCATCTCTTCTGTTCTAGTCCATCTGCACATAGACAGCTGGTTCTGAAACAATTCCCATCTTAGTACTGATTGTTTCCCATTTGTTAATGTAGACTCTCTTTTAGAATGTGGGTGTTAAATAACAGGTTGGTTTCAGTGGCAGCTTATAGAGAATCTGAGAAGTCAATGCACAGATACAACTTTGGGAGGTAATCAAGCGCCATTTTCCTTGTCAAGTCTCTCCTCCTCTCCATCTCTACCCCTTCTCCGAACCCAAACCAGTCACATCTTTCCTTTCTGTTTTTGGCACAAGACAGCGATGTTCCCAACATATTCACCGACTGTTCCCCATGCCTGAAATGCTCTCATCATTACCTCCTGACTTCCTTCACATCTCAATTAAAATCCAACCTTCTGCATGAAGTCTTTAGTAAACGTTAATGCCTTCCCTCAGTGATTACTGTAACTCCAATCTATCCTGTGTGTAATTTGTTTGTATATAATCGTAGGTTTATTTCCTCCATTAAAATGTGAGCTACTTGAGGACAATGGGATATTTTTGTCTTTCTCTGTATCTCTAGCACTTAGCATTGTGCCTGGCATATCATAGAGGCTTAATGCTTGTTGTCTGGCAAAAAAAAAAAAAAAAGAAGAAGGAGGAGGAGGAAGAAGAAGAAGGAAGGAGGAGGAGAAGGAGGAGGAGGAGGAGGAGGGAGAGATGAAGGAGGAGAAGAAGGAGGAGGAGGAGGGGGAGGTAAAGGATGAGGAAGGAGGAGGAGGAGGTGAAGGAAGACGAGGAGAAGGTGAAGAAG
>NC_058133.1:509286099-509322256 GCF_016433145.1 Gracilinanus agilis | reverse complement strand
GGAAGGGGGAGGAGAAGAAGGAGGAGGAGGAGGTGAAAGAGGAGGAAGGAGGAGGAGAAGAAGAAGGAGGAGGAGGAAGTGAAGGAGGAGGAGAAGGTGGAGGAGGAGGAAGGAGGAGGAAGAGGAGGTGGTGAAGAAGGAGGAAGGGTGAAGGAGGAGGAGGAGAAGAAGGAGGAGGAAGTGTAGGAGGAGGAAGGAGGAGGAGGAAGAAGAAGAAGGAAGAAGGAGGAGAAGGTGAAGGAGGAGGAAGGAGAAGGAAGGAGGAGGTGATGGAGAAGGAAGGAGAAGGTGAAGGAGGAGAAGGAGAAGAAGGAGAAGAAGGAGGGATAAGAAGGAGGAGAAGGAGGAGGAGGAGAAGAGGGAGGAGAAGGAGGAGAAGGAGAAGGAGAAATGCTTGTTTTGGACTTGTGATTTCATCTGCATAGGGAACTCCCAGGGAGGAAAGCCCTGGCCTTCCAATTCCAGAATCAGAGTCCTGGTCTTTTCTGAACTTTCCAATTCTAGAACCATAATCCTATACCTTTCCAAACTGAGATGACCCTCCTTGACTACCACCTTCCCTTCATGCATTTCCTCCCATTGGAATATAAGCTCTTTGAGAACAGGGACTAACTTTGTATGCCTATTGCTTAGCACAGTGTTTGGCCCCTACTAAGCATTCAAAAAATGTTTTTCATTCATTCAGGTTGACCCCTGTTCTTCTACCTTAGAAGAAGACTTGGAGACTCCTTGGAGCCCTGAGACATGGGCATGTCTTGCCCAGAATCACATTGCCAGCCAGTGCAACTTGAACCTAGACCTTCCTTATTTAAAAGCTGACCCTCTATCCCAGTGATGGGCAACCTTTTGAGCTTGGTGTGTCAAAATTCACCAAAAAAAAGAGCATAACTCGGGTGGTGTGCCACTTTGAGAAAAAAACCATAATTTTATAATATTTATAGTTTAAATAACAAAAATATATAATTGTAATATGTAACTATATTTAATAAACCAAAATAGGTAAATTAATATAGGTAGAATTGTCATCTATAGTGCACAGTGTCTATACTACAGCAAATGTTTCATCCTCGGCATGCGGTCCCATACTTCACATGTCATCAAACATGGCTACGTGTGTCAGTGCTGACACACATGTCATGGGTTTGCCATCACCACTCTATCCAATCCCCATGCTACCTAAAATTAAGAGAAAATAATGATAATGATATGATTTCAAAGGAGGTATAGGTCTACATAGGGTAGCTAGGTGGTGCAGTGGATAGTGTGCTGGCCCTGGAGTTAGGAGGACGTGAATTCCAATCTGACCTTAGACACTTAACTAGTTGTGTGAGCCTGGGCAAGTCACTTAACTCTATTTGCCTAAGTTTCCTCATCTGCAAAATGAGCTAGGGAAGGAAATGGTGAACTACTCCAGAATTCTTTGCCAAGAAAACCCCAAATGGGCCACAAAGAGTTGTTTAATTGACTCAACAACAAAATAGGTTGCAATTTTCAAAATAGTGTACAGAAAAATACCTACATTGCAATAACAATAACCAATTTTTGCTACGATAAAGATAACATGGATACCATCCTCCCATGGACCCATGATGGCTTTTATAGAAGCAATCCCAGCATGCCTGCTCATCCTGTGTACTTTGCATCCATGAAGTCCTTCCTATAATTTCATCACAAAGAGTCTACCTATGGTGGTGCTAGAGGGATTTCTTACATTCTTTTTATATTAAAAGGTACCAGTGAAGTACCCAGATGATCTGTAGCCCATCCTTCTCTTCCACTATAAACGAGTTCATCTCTTTTTTTTCACTCAGACATTTCAGGAAGTATCATGAACCAGATAAGTCAAATCACCACTACTTTTCCTCAGATCCAGTGGAGATAGCCCAGGCCTTTGAACCCAAGACCTTTGGAAAAAGAAGTAACCCTAGACCACCAGCCCTTTTTCTAGCCCAGCCCCATAGTCATCACTGAGGGAAGCAATCACTATGAAGAAGAGTCAAAGGTCTGTTGGAGAGAGCTCCCACCAGCCAGGGAGAGCAAATTGTTGAATTTTTAATGTGAGCCTTTTCACCATGTAAATCAGCACATATTACAAATCAGGGTTTAACTTATTGTTGTGGGTCAATTATCTAGAATTAAGAAAGTCATGGAGAAGCTGTTCAGAATGTGGATTAAACTTCAAAGTGTGTCTTGCCTTTTCAGAGAGCTGGTTGTTAAACATTTATCAGCACACTCCCGGTCCTACCTTCCACACCAATACTAACTGCCACAAATGGGCTAGGAAGCCCAAGAGCTCTGGGAGTGGCAACATCTCTCAAGCCAATGGTCCTTCCTGCTTCCAGCCCAGCCTCTCCAGGCATCAACCACTCTTAGGGAGAGGCAATCTGGCAAGTGCTTCTGTAACCACTGCTACTGAAGACCCAGAAATGGACATTCTTTCTACCAGAATTCTTGGTACCATCAGAAAAAGATACAATTTCAGGAGTGGAAATGGCATTAAAGAAGAGATATTAACATCTCCTTTGCTGCTGCCCCTTAAGGACCATGGACGGGGCTTTTCTATCTGACTTGCAGATGAAACCTTGCCAAGTTATTAACTTCAGCTTGGGAACAGGATCCCTGAGCCTTATTGTTCCATTTTCATGCCTGCTACTTAGCACACTGCTCTGTATTTAGTAAGAGCTTAATAAATGCTTTATTCGTTCATTCATTCATTTTTTATATAACAAAACAATATATTCAAAGCAAGGCTCTCAGGCACATCTGTAGGACTGCCAATGCTGACCTGAGAGAAAAAGAGTAAAATGTAAATTCCTTGGGTACAGGAGTGTCTTTGTATCTTTAGCTCATAAGTAGGCACTTAACAAATGCTAGTGGAATGGAAATTGGCTCTACCTTTAAAGAAATTGTGGGCAGGTAAGTGGGGCAGTGGATAGAGGGCCAAGAGTTAGGAAGACCTGAGTTCAAATTTAACCTCAGACACTTACTTGATATATTACTCCAGACAAGTCACATTAACCTCTTTGCCTCAAGTTTTCTCATCTGTCAAATGGGCTATAAAAGGAAATGGCAAACCACTCTAGTATCTTTGCCCCGAAAACTCCAAATGGGGTCATGGAGAGTCATGGATGACTAAACAACAACTTAATGAAATTAGAAGGGGGGAAAAAAGAATCAGAGGAGGGAACCAGGAAAAGGAAGGTAATCCAAAATGGGACTGACATCAATAAAATGAAGCAAAAGGATAGTTGAATTTAGAAGCCAAACCAAGTGCTGATTTTTCGGGAAGGCCAACAATATTGATAAACCAGAAAATGTCATCATAAAAATGTGAGATAACTCAAGTTTTTGGAATTAGGCAGGAAAAAGGTAAGAGCAAAAGGAACACAAAAGTTTCATACTAGTACAGTTGAGAAAAATCAAAGAAATGGATGAACAAAGACCAAAAAAACAAGCCAAAATGTTTAAAAAACCTAACCTGATAGGGCAACTGGGTGGCTCAGTGGATTGGAAGCCAGGCCCAAAGATGGGAGGTCCTGAGTTCAAATCTGACCTCAGACACTTCCTATCTGTGTGATCCTGGACAAGTCACTTGACCCCCATTGACCACCCTTACCACTCTTCTGCTTTAGAACCAATATACAGTATTGATTCCAAGACGGAAGGTGAGGGTTTATTAAAAAAAAAAAAAAAAAAAAAAAAAAAACAACCTGACAAAACAGAAAATAGGTAACTCCTAAGAACACCAATCTCAGAATTAGATCAGCTGTTGATCTGCTTCATAAAAAGGTTGCAAAGTGGCAGCCTGGTATAAAGGATAAAGTAAGGAGAGCTTAGAATCTGGAGGTCCTGCCTTTGACTCTTTTTTTTTTTTAACCCTTGTACTTCGGTGTATTGTCCCATAGGTGGAAGAGTGGTAAGGGTGGGCAATGGGGGTCAAGTGGCTTGCCCAGGGTCACACAGCTGGGAAGTGTCTGAGGCCGGGTTTGAACCTAGGACCTTCCGTCTCTAGGCCTGACTCTCACTCCACTGAGCTACCCAGCTGCCCTTGCCTTTGACTCTTAGCAGCCATGTGGCATAGGACAGGTTGCTAGACCACCACATGCCTAAGAAAACTCTCTAGGACTTATTTACTAAATCACAGACCGAGCTGCTTTGGTGAAAAGAGATCTCTAGAATAGACTATCAGGCCTAGAGATAAGAGATACTAGGTTCAAGTCTTGCCTCAGACACTTCACAGCTGTGTGACCCTGAGCAAGTCACTTTACCCCCATTGTCTAACCCTTCTTGCTTTCTTCTGCCTTGGAAGCAATCACAGTATTGATCCTAAGATGGAAGGTGTGAGGGTTTTAAAAAGAAAAAAGATATAGCCAGTATTTAAATAGTACTTTAAGGGGGCAGCTGGGTAGCTCAGTGTATTGAGAGTCAGGCCTAGAGACAGAAGGTCCTGGGTCCAGATATGGCCGCAGAGCTGTGTGACCCTGGGCAAGTCACTTGACCCCCATTGCCCACCCTTACCACTCTTCTGCCTAGGAGCCAATACACAGAAATTAAGGGTCTAAAAAAAATAAATAGTACTTTAAGGTCTACAAAACACTTTCCATAGGGTATTATTGATCCTCACAATCTCCCTGTGAGGTAGATGCTATTGTTACCTCCATTTTACAAATGAGGAAACTCAGGCAAAGAGGGTAAGTGACTGCCCCAGGGCCTCGTAGCTAATAAGTGTCAGAGGCAGGATTCAACCCAGATGTCCCTTATTCCAAGCCAGCTCTATTCCCTGTAACCCGCTCTTGCCTCAAGTAGACATTGTACTAATATAAAAATGCCATTGAATTAATTGTCATTTCTGTAACAAAATGCACTACTTTATAGACTTAAACAAAATAACAAAATGTTGAAGAAAAATTGGGTGAGAACATTAATGGAAACTATTTTTTAAATGGATTAAAGGAGAACCTAACCTTGCTTCATTTCAAAATAAATCACAAAGCTGGATTATTCAGACTATTTAGGACAGGATAAAGGCTAGAAAAAACAGTTCAATGGAACAGAATACAGAATACAGAAATAGTACCAATGTGTACAAGAGATTATGTGCTTACAAAACAAATCACAAATTCCTATTCATCTGAACATGAGCCATTATTACACCATCCAAACATCTCTGCTTGGGACCTTCAGGAGCTCACCTGCCCTGATCCATGCTAGCCCAGCCCTGCTTTGCTGCACAAACCATAGATCCGGGGCAGAGGACTTAGTCTTTCATGCTTGGAATTCCCATCCCAGAAGCCTGGAGTCCTGAGTGTCTCCAGGTGCCCATCGTATCTAAGCAAGTTCCAGGCATGTCATCTCCTCATCCGTTAACCCCTCTCTCCTCTGCCTCAGCTTTCCAGTTCTGGAATTGTAAGCAACAACCGCAGCATTTATTAAGTCAAGGACATCTACCATGGGGCAGACATTGTGCTGAGCTATGATTAATATGAAGAAAGGGAAATGAGGAAATCAACAGTGGCTTGGTGACTGGGTGTCAGGCTCCTCTCCTCACCTTTACTATAGTTTCCCACACTAAAATATTCTCCCCGCCCAGCCCGGGAGAATGTGACCTTTGGAAGGAATTGTAAAGTCTCTCCACTTAACAGAAGAGAAAATGGAATCATAAAAATAAAGACCATTAGCACTGGCAGCAAGAATGGGCTGGAGCCAGAGAGCTGATTGTTAAATGGTCAGCATGAGCATTCACACCTTAAGAGATCCCCAAACGCTACAAATCAGGACCTGATGGATTGTGGGTGCTTGTGTTTACTTAAGAAAGTAATGGTGAAAATGTTAACAATGCAGATTAAAATGATAAGCGTGTCCTGTTCTCCTGGGAGCCAGTTGTCAAACAGCATGAGTTGACTTGCCCTGGGTCACTAAGCAGAACCAAGGCCAGAACCCAGATCTTGTTTTTAATTTTTTTTTTTTATTTTAAACCCTTAACTTCTGTGTATTGACTTATAGGTGGAAGAGTGGTAAGGGTAGGCAATGGGGGTCAAGTGACTTGCCCAGGGTCACACAGCTGGGAAGTGTCTGAACCTGGGTTTGAACCTAGGACCTCCCGTCTCTAGGCCTAGCTCTCAATCCACTGAGCTACCCAGCTGCCCCCCAGATCTTGTTTTTAAAACTGTTCTATGTAATTATACCAGCTCTTTCTGCCAGACCTGCCTACCTGCTCCCAGGATACCCAAGTTGATAAGAGACCCTTCACAGCTGGGTTTCTTTCAAGCTTCAGAAGATCCTTTTTATTTGGAGGTTAGGACAGGGGGGCAGGGCAGAGCTCCCAGAAGAAAAGAAGGCAGAGGGGAACTAGCATTAAATTAAGCACCTACTATGTGCCTATTTGCTAACCATTTTACAAATATTTTCTCATTTGATCCTCACAATAAAGTAGGAATAGGAGAGAAGGTGATAGCAGCAGCAGATGGATAACTCTTTCCAAGAGACTCAAAAGCTTCTTTAGGACTGGTCCCTTGTCTTTCCCTTGGCTGGTTGATTGGCTTATTAAGAGAATCCAACAGAGTGCTCTAACTACGGAAAACCAAAAAGTTATCCTTCTTGCTTTACTGGCCTGAGATGCTTGGTGGGGGAAGAGTGAAGGAAAGATGAATTCTTATGGGTTGCTTTATATTTAAATACTTTACCTATTTGCTTTTTTAAAACAATTCCCTAGATAAAAATAAGATCATTTTAAAAGCATCTCAAATTGGTATTTTTTGCAATAGAAAGTTTAAGAGAGAAGAACCTGGGTCCAGATCATCAATCAACCAGTTGCTCAGGAGCATAAAACATCCAAATTCTATCTTGCATTTGCATTTTTTATATTTTTAACTATCTGAGAAATTATAATATCTCTCTCCAAGCTGACTAACTAGTCTTGACCTATGTGTTTTAACTCCATCCCCTGGAGACATCATGGACCAGGTGTGGAGACCTCAAAAGAAGGTATCATGTCGAGCCAGAGCCCACAGCCTCTGTTGGGCAATATGTTAATAAGATGAAAATGAATGCCAAATGCTTTTAAAGTCTAGTATAAGCTCCTTCTTTGGACATATAAGGCCCTTTTCTACCTGGTCCAGATTGATCTCTTCAACCTTATTATGAAGTATTACTCTTTGTTTTTTATTCTCTTTTCCAGACAGACTTTTTGGGGCAGCCGTAAACTGATTCACTCAGTTTCCTAAAAGCCTTTTCTACCGCTGCATGTTTGCTTGTAGTGTCTTTCTGTCTAAAATATCCACCTGGCAAAATTGGGACACTAATGCATTGCTGGTGGAGTTGTGAATTGATCCAACCCGTCTGAAGGCAATTTGGAACTATGCCCAAAGGGCTTTAAAAGATTGCCTGCCCTTTGATCCAGCTATACCACTGCTGGGTTTGTACCCTAAAGAGATAATAAGGAAAAAGACTTATGCAAAAATATTTATAGCCACTCTCTTTGTGGTGGCAAAAAATTGGAAAACAAAGGGATATCCTTCCATTGGGGAATGACTGAAAAGATTGTGGTATCTGCTGGGGATGGAATACTATTGTGCTATAAGGAATAATGAACTGGAGGAATTCCATGTGAACTGGAAAGACCTCCAGGAACTGATGCAGAGTGAAAGGAGCAGAATCAGGAGAACATTATACATAGAGATGGATACACTGTGGCAGAATCAAATGTAATGGACTTCTCTGCTAGAAGCAATGCAATGATCCAAGACATTTCTTTTTGTTTGTTTTGTTTTTGATTTTTTGTTTTTTAGAATTGGGTTCTTTTTTTATTTTGAGGATTTTCCCATAGTTATATGTATCATGTTCCTTCCCTCTCCCACAAACCCTCCTAACCCCCCTCAGCCAATGCACAATTCCACTGGGTTTTACATGTATCATTGATTAAGACCTAATTCCATGCTATTGAGATGCAAGACATTTCTGAGGGACCTATGAGAAAGAACACTCTCCACATCCAGAGAAAGAACTGTGGGAGCAGAAACAGAAGAAAAACAACTGCTTGATCACATGGCTCGATGGGGACATAATTGGGGATGTAGACTCTAAATATTAATGAAATAGGTCTTGATCAATGACACATATAAAACCCAATGGAATTGCTCATTGACTATGGGAGGGGGGTAGGAGGAGGGATGGGAAAGAACATGATCATGGAACCATGGGAAAAAAATTCCTAATTAATTAATTAACTTGATTTAAAAAAATATAAAATATCCACATCCACCTATCAAAATCCTACCTGTCCTTCAAGTTTTAAACTCGAAGCCATCCTATTCTATATACAGCTTCCAAACCCCTGCCAGAAATCACCTAGGCTTTGAGAGAAGGGTAAAGATGGATTAGAGGTAGCAACCCAGCTAAAATCTTTCAAAATTTCCCTCCAAAAAAACTTCAAAATAAAACCTGAAATCAAATTTTGGAACAGCTGAGCCAACAAAAGGAGGAGGCATTTTTTCTGGCCTAAGAAAACTAAAGAGGTTTGCAGGAGAGGCCTGTGACATCTGGGTGGAGGCTATCCAGAGTACACACATACTTCAGCAGCAATAGCAGCCAGAGCAGCAATCTGGGGAGCTCTCAGCCCAGCGATGGAAAGGGGGTCAGAAGGAGATCACAGGAGACCAATTTCTGACACCAAGTACAGTTGGCATTGATTAGCAACTCTATTGACTATATGCAATTCTGGGTCACAATTCCAGGGAGAAAAGGAGTATTGGTGGTCACAAGGGAGAAGTGTCCCAGGTACATTTCTGGGGCCAAGAGGAGCAATAGTGCTAGTGTCTGCAGGAAAGCAGGGATCCTTCCTGGGTATAGATTAGAGCAAAGATCAAGACAGAAGTGACCACATACCACTTTGAAAATACCAAAAACTTGAAGACTCCTAGAGCTCTAGCTCTGAAAACATCAACACAAAAAAATCCAGAAGTTTGGGACAATGATTCCCCATCCCCACGTAAGCAAAACTCAACTTTAACATAAAGTTCAAAGTCAAAAAATAGGCTAGAAAAATGAGCAAACAACAAAAACAAAAAGAACTTGACCATAAAAAAAGCTACTCCGGTGGCAGAGAAGACAAGACCTAGACCAATGATTCCAAAAGTGGGAGCTACCGCCCCCTGGTGGGTGCTGCAGCGATCCAGAAGTGCGGTGATGGCCACAGGTGCATTTATCTTTCCTATTAATTGCTATTAAAATTTAAAAAAAATTAATTTCCAGGGGGCTAAGTAATATTTTTTCTGGAAAGGGGGCGGTAGGCCAAAAAAGTTTGGGAACCACTGACATAGACTCAGAAGAAGACAATAACTTGAAAATATTTACAATCAAAGACTCAAAGAAAAATGTTAATTGGACACAAATCTGAAATTAATTCCTAAAAATGTTTAAAGAGTTGAAAATTATAGAGGATATAGATGAAAGATATGAATTATAGAAGAAAAATTGGGAAAAGAAATGAGAGTGATGCAAGAAAATTATAAAAAAAGAATTAGCAGCTGGGTAAAAGAGGAGCAAATATTATTGAAGAAAATAACATCTAAAAAACAGAATTGGCCAAATGCTAAAGGGGTACAAAAACTCACTGAGAAAAAGAACTTAAAAAATAGAATTGGCCAAATAGAAAAGGAGGTACAAAAGAGTGAGTAGAACACTGGACCTGGAGTTGGAAAGATCTGAGTTTGGATTTGGCCTCAGATATTTTCTAGTTGTGTGATCCTGGGCAAATCATTTTCCTTCTGCCTGTCTCAATTTCCTTTTCTGTAAGATGGGCATAATAATACACACTTGCCTCCTGAGGTTGTTGTTGATACAGGCTGATAGTGTTAAATGGTGGATTAAAATCTTAGAAATGTTTTGAAATCCTTTTGCTTTAATAGTACTTTTAGATCTTGTGTTTTTTACTAGTAAGCCAAAAAGTATGTCATCCTCTGCTTTTCCTGTTTCTCCCAGTTGATAAGAGCTTTCAAAGCCAAGCCTGGAAGGAGGAGGGGAAGGAACCTGAGCTATAGTCTGATTTTATTCCCTTTGGTAAGAGTTTGCAGGGCTGAGAAAGGACTCTCAAGCACTCAAACAACCTTGAATGGCCACACAGATGAAGATTAAACAGGACATGGGAGGGAACATCACCCAGGTGCACTGGGGATCTTTGCCCTCCTTTCATGCCCCTTCCCCTGGAATGTCCCCATCTGGAAAGTCCATGGGAGGAATAATCTGAGGGAGGGTGGAGAATTCCTAGAATGGGAGGAGGGCAATATCCCAAACCTATAATAAAACTAGAAACCTGAAATCTCCACTATGGCTTTTTCCATCACCCTGGGCTTTTTTTCCATGGCCCCCGCTACATTATCTGTAACATCCTTAAATAAATACTTCCATGCCTTAAGATGAAGGAGTCTAACCTGCAATTCTTTGGGTGAGAACCAGCATTCACTCTTCTACCACAAAACTCACTCTCCTACCACATCAAAACTCTACATGTTTGGGGCAGCTGGGTAGCTCAGTGGATTGAGAGCCAGGCCTAGAGACTGGAGGTCCTAGGTTCAAATATGACCTCAGACACGTCCCAGCTGTATGACCCTGGGCAAGTCACTTGACCCCCATTGCCTTAAAAAAAAACAACTCTACATGTTTAAAGGGTCTATTAATCTTCTCTTTTTTCTTTTTCTTTTTGTATCTCTATCACTAGCCATTAATTCATTCCCATCACCTTCCCCCCCATAACAAGTATAGTCAAGCAAGACAAACTAATACTTTGGTCCCATTTGAAAACGTATGCTTCTTTCCATACTTCTTAGTCCGGAGGTTCTTAACCTTTTTTTGTAATATGGACCCCTTTTGTCGTCTGGGGAAATTAACGGACCTCTTCTCAGAATCGTGGTTTTCTTGTTTGCCATTTTTCAGTCATGTCTGACTCTTTATGACCCTATTTGGAGATTTCTTGCAAAGATGCTGAAGTGATTTGCCATTTCCTTCTCCAGTTCATTTTATAGATGGGCAAATGGAGTCCAACAGGGTTAAGTGACTTGCCCAGGATCACACAGCTAGTGAGTATCTAAGGCTCGGTTTGAACACAGAAAGACAAATCTTTCTGATTGTTTTTTGTGCAGTGTGGTGCCACCTACCACCTGTTTATACAAGTCTTCCCAAATATTTCTGAATCTTTCAGTCACAATTTCTTATGCAACAAATTTTTTTCTTAGGCAAATTAAAAAAAAAAGACTTTCTGACTTGCCAACATCACAATTTATTAAGTCATTCCTCCATACAATGGGCATTCATTTTGTTTTCAGTTCCTTGCTACAGAAAAAGAACAATGATTCTCTTTCCTATCAACTGTATAACCCTATGGGTTCATAATGAGCTTGCAGTCCACTAAATCTCTCAGATCCAGATAATTTTTCAGATGAACCAAATGAGTTCTAGTTTCCTCCATCTTGTACTTGTGAAGTTGAACTTTTAGATCCAAATGTAACACTTGACATTTATCCCTATTATATTTAGTCCTACTAAAGTTGGGTACCATCCAGATTTAGGAGTTCTGAACCTGGAGTCCATCCATGAACTTGCTTTTTAAATATTTCAATAACTATATTTCAATATAATTGATGTGTTTCATAATCAGTGAAAAGGATGTAGGTGGGAAGAGGAAAAAGAAACAGCAAGAATTCTACTTTGAATTCCAAATCATAGAATATACGAAGAAGAATAATACTTAAACAATCCTAGAACCAGACTACGAAGGGCTAAACAGAGAAATTTGTATTTTGTCACAGAGGTGAAAGGGAATCATTGACTTTTTTAAAAATAGGTATTTTTTTCCAATTACTTGTAAAAACAATTTTTAACATTTTTTCTTAATTTTGTGTTCTAAATTCTCCCCTTCCCTTCCTCCTGCCTGAGATGGCAAGCACTTTGAGATAGATTATTCAGATGTAAGTATATAAAACATATTTCCAATTTAATCATGTTGTGAAAGAAAATGGACCAAAAAAAAGCAATAACAGGAAAAATAAAACTTTTTTAAGTATCAATCTACATTTATACTCCACCAGTTCTTTCTCTGGAGGTCATCATTTATCTTTTTTTTTTTTTAAACCCTTAACTTCTGTGTATTGGCTCCTAGGTGGAAGAGTGGTAAGGGTGGGCAATGGGGATCAAGTGACTTGCCCAGGGTCACACAGCTGGGAAGTGTCTGAGGTCAGATTTGAATTTAGGACCTCTGGACTCTAGGTCTGCCTCTCAATCCACTGAGCTATCCAGCTGCCCCTCCCCCCCACATCATTTATCTTAAGTCCTTTAGAATTGCCTTAGATCACTGTATTACTGAGAATAGCTAAGTCATTCAAGTTGACCATCATAGAATATTGCTGTTACTGTGTACAATGTTCTCCTGGTTCTGTTTATTTTACTTTGTATTAGTTCATACAGATCCTCCCAGGCTTTTCTGAAAGCATCCTGTTCATCATTTTCCATAACACAATAATATTCCATCACAATCCACATCACAACCACAACTTGTTCAGCCATTCCCCAAATGGTGAGCATCCCTTCAATTTCCAATTCTTTGCCATCACACAAAAAAGCTCCTAAAAGTATATTGGTATGTATTGGCCCTTTACCTTTTTCTTTGATCTCTAAGTCAAAGGGTATGCTCAGTTTTATAGTCCTTTGGGCATAGTTCCAGATTGCTCTCCAGAATGACGGGATCATTTCGCAGTTGCATCAACAGTGTATAAGTATCCCACATCTCCTCCCAACATTTCTCATTTTCCTTTTCTGTCAGATTGACTGATCTGATAGGTGTGAGGTGGCACATCAGAGTGGTTCTAATTTGCATTTCTCTAACCAATAGTGATTTAGAATATTTTTTCAAATGACTATGAAGAGATTTAATTTTTTTTCTGAAAATGGCCATTCATATCCTTTGACCATATCAATTGGGGAATGGTTTCTATTCTTATAAATTTGACTCAATTCTCGATATATGAGAAATGGAGCCTTTATCAAAGAAACTTGCTATAAAGATTTTCTCCCAGTTTTCTCCGCTCCTTATCTTGGCTGCATTGATTTAATTTATGCAAACCCTTTTTAACCTAATGTAACCAAAATGATCCATTTTACTTCCTCTAATGTTCTCCATCTCATGGTTGATCATCAATTCTTCCTTTATCCATAGATCTGACAGATAAACTATTCCATACTCTCCTAATTTGCTTATGATCTCACCCTTTATGTGTAAATCATGTACCCATTTTGACCTTATCTTGATGCAGTGTGAAATGCTGTCCTAACATAATTTCTCCAAACTGCTTTACAGTGTTCCCAGCAACATTTGTCAAATAGTGAGTTCTGGTCCGAAAATCTAGGATCTTTGCATTTAACAAACACTGGATTACTGTTGTCATTCAATCGGGAATCTAATCTATTGCACTGATCGACCCCTGTATTTCTAAGCCAATAAGAGATCATTTTGATGATGACCACTTTGTAATATAGTCTGAGATCTTGTACTGCGAGGTCATCTTCCTTCACATTTTCTTTTCATTGATTCCCTTGATATTCTCGACCTTTTGTTCTTCCAGATGAAGTTTGTTTGATCTGAAGTTGAATCTGATTGATATGGTGCTGAATAAGTAAGTTAATTTAGGTAGAGCTGTCATTTTTATTATATTGATTTGGCCTACCCACAAGCAAATATTATTTCTTCAGTTGTTTAGATCTGACTTTATTTGTATGAAAAATGTTTTGTAATTGTGTTAATATAATTCCTGGGTTTGTCCTGGCAGGCAGACTCCCAAGTATCTTAGGCCAATACTCTTTTTATTCCCTCTCTAAACCATTACTTTCCATCTTATAATTAATACTATGTATTGGTTCCAAGTCAGAAGACTGGTAAGGGCTGGGCAATGGAGGTTAAGTGACTTGCCCAGGGTCACACAGCTAAGGAAGTATCTGAGGCCAGATTTGAGTCAATGACTCTTTTTTTTTTTTTAAAACCCTTGTACTTCGGTGTATTGTCTCATAGGTGGAAGAGTAGTAAGGGTGGGCAATGGGGGTCAAGTGACTTGCCCAGGGTCTCACAGCTGGGAAGTGTCTGAGGTCAGACTTGAACCTAGGACCTCCCATCTCTAGGCCTGACTCTCAATCCACTGAGCTACCCAGCTGCCCCCTCAATGGCTCTTTTTTTTTTTTAAACCCTTGTACTTCCGTGTATTGTCTCATAGGTGGAAGAGTGGTAAGGGTGGGCAATGCGGGTCAAGTGACTTGCCCAGGGTCACACAGCTGGGAAGTGGCTGAGGCCGGGTTTGAACCTAAGACCTCCAGTCTCTAGGCCTGACTCCTACTCCACTGAGCTACCCAGCTGCCCCCACTAAGCTACCCAGCTGCCCCTCAATGGCTCTTCTTGAAGAAGGAAGTGACATGATAATAATGCCTGTGAGAAATATCAGCTGTGTCCTTTCTACATGGCACCTCCTTCTTCTTCATGTGCTTGGGCTATTCTAGATGTTCCTCCCATCTCTGTTATCTTTAGAACCATTTTTACTTCCTTCTACAGCACACCAGGGACTGTGATGTTGTAGATATGGAGCTACAAAAGAGCATGGCTTAGACCCAAAAAATAACTTGCCCTGCAACTTTTTTTCTTTCATTCTAATCTTCAATCTCTCCCCACTAATTCATTCCTTGATGCCAACAAACATGGCCAATGCTCTGCCAACTGGACTCATTATCTTCCCCTCCTCCCCAAAAACGTCCCCCACTGGAATTCATCTATTTCTGTCAAGGGCACCACTACTGTCCTCTTGCTTGCCCAGGCTCACATCTCCGAATCGTCCTCAACTCCTCATTCACAGTCAACCAACCCACATGGCCAATCTATTTCCAAACTCATTCCCACCATCATGTCTCTCCTATATATCCCCTTATCTCTGCTCACACAGCCACCGCCCCAGCCCATACCCTCTGCCCCCTTTATCTGGACTGTTGCTGTAGTCTGCTGTTTGCTGTCATGGCCTCCTGGCTCTCCTGACTCCAATCTAGCCTCCATTGGTTGCCAAGGTGATTTCTGTAAAGTATAAGTTATCTTCCCCCACGTGCCCCCTACCCCACCCCCACAAATAAACTCTGTGGTTTTCCATTACCTCCTGGATGAAATAGAAAGTCTTTTGACTTTTTTTTTTTTTAACTTTTACCTTCAGTCTTAGAATCAATACTGTGAATTGGTTCCAAGGCAGAAGAGTGGTGAGGGCTGGGCAAGTGACTGCATTTCAGTATAATTAGCTTGTTTCATCATCAATGAAAAGAATGTAGTTGGGCGAGGAAAGTGGAATAGTAAGGAGTAAAGTAAAGCTTTTCACAACCTCACCCCCGCCTTCCATTCTTTCTCCTCCATCTCTCATCTTCATTCCTCCTTTGCTTGTTGGTCAGCCTGCCTCAAGTCTCCCTCCCCACTCCAATCCACCTCGATCTGGCCACTAAAGTGGCTGCTTTTCCTAACATGCAGACTTGACCATGTCGCCCTGTCCCCATCCCATCGATTCCAGTATTTCCGCATCACCTTCAGAGTCTGATGTTCAAGGCCCTCCATCACCTCGCTATTCTCCCGCCTCCTACCTTTCTAGTCTCCTGGTATGGGTGGAAAGAAATGACATATCTGAGGAACATTGGTGGGAAAGAGAAACCAAGATTCTGTAACTGATTGGATATATTCAGAGCAAGTGAGAACAGGGAGTCGAGGATGACACCGAGATTGCAAACACGAGTGACTGGAAGAGGGGCAGTAGGAGTAAGGAAGTTCGATAGAATTGGAGGGGAGGGGGGCAGCTGGATAGCTCAGTGGGTTGAGAGTCAGGCCTAGAGAGGGGAGGTCCTAGGTTCAAATCTGGCCTCAGACACTTCCCAGCTGTGTGACCCTGGGCAAGTCACTTGACCCCCATGGCCCACCCTTACCACTCTTCCACCAAGGAGCCAATACACAGAAGTTAAGGGTTAAAAAAAATAAAATAAAGTGTGAAAATTAAAAAAAAACACACACACACAAAAAGAATTGGAGGGGAAAGACAATTGAATTCTATTCTGGTTATGTGGCGTTCGAGATACCTGTGGGACGTCTAGTTCTAAACGTCCAATGAGTAGTTGGTGTTGAGGGATGGGCACTCAAGAGGGAGTTTAGAGACGGAAAGATAGCTCTGTGAGTTTTGCACAAAGATGATAACTGAATCCATAGAAGCTGATGAGATCACCAACCAGAATAGTATAGAGATAAAAAGAGAAGGGGGCCCAGGGCAAAGCCTGAGACAAATCACAGGGTTTGTGGGCACGACATGAGGAACCAGCAAAGGAGACTCAGAAGAAATCGTTCTAAAGATAGGAGAACCAGGAGACCGCAATGTTCTCAGAACTCGGAGAAGAGAGAAAATTCAGGAGAAGTGGGTGATTGGCAGTGTCAAAGGCTCCAAAGAGGTCAAGGAGGACGAGGATTGAGAGAAGGCCATTTGGCCAGTAAGGAATTCTTAGTCACTCTGAAGAGAGAAGTTTCAGTTGACCGATGACATCACAAACCAGAATGCAGAGGGCTTCAAAGAGAATGAGAAGAGAGGAAGGAGAGACATTGAATGTAGGTGACTCTCAAGTAATTTAGCTGATAAAGGAGTGGCCAAGAGATATAGGGAGATTGCTGGGACAATAGCGAACGTCTCTTTTTAATATGACAATATGGAAGACAAGAGGAAGAGTGGGGGAGACAATGGGGGCAATTTCCTGGAGACGTCTTTAGGACAGGATTGAGATTGCACATGGAAAGCTTGGATTTGGCCATGAAAAAGACAACCTCTTCATTGCAGGTTGGTGTGGAGGAGATAATAGGGGAAGTCTGAATCCTGTGAGAGGAGGATCCGTGGAGAAGGAAGAGTTCCAGGGGAATGATCAGTTTTGGCGGGCGAAGTATGAAGTGAGTTCTGCAACTGAAAGGCTAGGAACACGGGGTGCCACAGGGAGTTTGAGGGGAAGGAAATGATTTGGAACAGCTGCTACTTACCGAGAGTGGGATAGGAGAGATTAAGGAGGAGTAGAATGCTTACTTTGCTGGGGTGAGCGTCCAGTTGAGATTAAATTATCTACTCTGCTGGGCCCAGGGAGCATGATTTAATGGTTTCCTCCAGTTCCATTCAAGAGCCTGTAACTGGGAACAAAGGAAGTGGGATTTATATCTCTCTTTGCTCTATGTAGGTATCATCTTTCTCCCTATCTATCATCCATCTATCTATTTACCCATCCATCTCCTTTCTCTCCGCCTATCTTCTTATCATCCATCCATCCATCTCTCTATCTATCTGCCTCAGATCTCACTGCTGATCTGCTATCATCTTTCTTCCCTAACCACATCAGTGATTGGCAATAAACCATGGCGGACAGAATGAGATATTTAGAACTAGAAGTCATATTAAGAGCATCTAGTTGACAGCCCCCTCCCATTTTATTTTATTTTATTTTATGTTATGTTATTTTATTTTAACCCTCACCTTCCATCTTGGAGTCAATACTGTGTATTGGCTCCAAGGCAGAAGAGTGGTCAGGGCTAGGCAATGGGGGTCAAGTGACTTGCCCAGGGTCACACAGCTGGGAAGTGTCTGGGGTCAGATTGGAACCCAGGACCTCCCGTCTCTAGGCCTGGCTCTCCATCCACTGAGCTACCCAGCTGCCCACCCTTTCCCATTTTACATGAGGCTCAGAGAAGGATTGCCTCAGGCTGTAATAATAATAGTAGAGGCAGTAGTAGAGGCAGAATTTGAACTCAGGTCCTGTGCAATTGGATCCTGGAAGAACTGGGTTCAAATTTACCAGTCATTTCTAGTCTCTGAAGCTCAGTTTCCTCAACTATAGGGTGGGAGGATTGTACCAGATGGGACGACCTCTGAGCTCCCCTTCTGTTCCAGATCTATGAACATTCCTTTGGAAAATAGCAACACTCACCTGTGTGAAAGGCAGCATTAGCACAGGGCCTAGATTGTTCCAGAGTCTGGAAGCCCTAGGTTCAGTCAGTGAGTCAATAAGCACTTGTTAAATACCAAATATTAAATATTTGTTAAATAGTGCCAGGCACTGGGCTAAGTCCCCAGGATACAAAAAGAGGCAAAAGAGACTTCCTGCCCTCAAGGAGCCCATAATCTAATGAGAGGGATAACAAACAACTTGTACAGACAAGAACAAACAAGCTATATACAGGTGGCTCAGTGGAGAGAGTACCAGGTCACAAGTCAGGAAGCCCTGAGTTCAAATACAACCAAAGACACTTTACTAGCTGTGTGACCCTGAGCAAGTCCCTTAACCTTATTTGCCTCAGTTTCCTCATTTGTAAAATGAACTAGAGAAGGAAATGGCAAACCACTCTAATATCTCTGCCAAGAAAACCCCAGATGAGAGTCACAAAGAGCAGGATGTGACTGAACAACAGTGAAGCTTCTCATACTATATAACCTTCCGAAATTTGGGAGTAATGAACCAATCAGTGCTAGAGGCCCTTGAATACTTATGTATGCAAAGCATTTACACTTTGATTATTTGGTGCCAGCAAAATATGCCACCTGATTCAGTGTAAGCAAGTACAGACTTTGAACTGAATAAATAAATATTGGGTAAAAGGTTAAGACCTGAGATCTCATGGGTGGAGGGACTTTGATAAGGACACACCCTCTGCCTCTGCAATTTAGCTCCTTCTCTGCTCCAGGCTATCATGAGTCCAGTGGTTAGACATGACAAATCTGGACCATGTCACTCCCTTTCTCATTAAGCTTCAGTGGCTCCCTTTCACCTTCAGGATCCAATATAAAATCCTTTATCTGGTGTTCAAAGTCCTTTGTAAGCTAGCACCCTGCCCCTCCATACCCCTTCTTTCCAGCCTTTCTGCAGCAACAATCAATCTACTCCTTGTTGCTTCAGTAAGAAGAAACCCATTTCTCAGCTCTGGACATTTTCTCTTTCCTCCATTCCTGTCTCCTGGCTTCCTTCCAGCTAAAATCCCACCTTCCACAGGAAGCCTTCCTGACCCTTCTTAATTCTAGTGCCTTTGTGCCACTGACTGCGTCCAGTCATTTCAGTCACGACTCTTCCTGAGCCCATTTGGGGTTTTCTTGGCAGAGATACTGGAAGTGGTTTGCCATTTCCTTCTCCTGCTTATTTGACTGATGAGGGAACTGTGGCAAGCAGGGTGAAGTGACTTGCCCAGGGTCACACAGCTGAGGTCAGATTTGAACTCAGAAAGAAGATGAGTCTTCTTGACTTTGGGCCGGGCACTCTATCCAGCGTGCCACCACTATATAACTTGTTCATACAACTTGCTTGTTAGTTCTCCCATTAGATGGTGAGTTCCTTGAGGCACCGACCGCCTCTCACCTAGTTTTGGATCTTGGGTGCTCTATCCACTGCACCACCTAGCCGTCCTATGAGAAACCTCATTGGTTGTCTATTCCAGCCGCTGGCCAGTACCCTCAGCCATGCTGCTGCTGCCCTCTCCTGGCCGAAGCGGGACCTTGGGGTGGGTAGTGGTCAGCTCTGCCATGTTTAGCCTTTGTGATTAAAACAATCCAGCCCTCTAGCCCACCCCTAGACTTCCCCCCACCCCCCAGCCCCACCAGGGCCAGCAGGCTGACAGCAAGGATCTTCTTGGGATGATGGTTCCTTATTACAAGGAAACTTTGTCCTTCAGGCTGGGGCAGCATTTGCGACCAAGAATACCCAACTCCGTCTACTTCCTCTCTGGGGGTTTGGCCAAGCCCTTCCATTCTGGAACCCGCCATATCTTGCTCTATTTGCCTCCTCATTAAACTCTCTTGGAAAAACCAAACAGACAGCTGTGGTTTTTGTGGGACAATGAAAAAAAAAATGAATGGAATATGGTGGTGTTTTGTGTGGATGGAGTCCCTGCTGGATCCGGAGACCCAAGACCCAAGTCCCTTTCCTCCTCTCGGCCTCGCCTGGGCTTACACCCAGCCTCTAAAGACCCTTTGAGCTCTAAATCTAGAGTTCAGATCCTGACTCTGCCACTTACAACCTATGTGACCTTGGGACAGTCATTTAACCTAAGCTGTCATTCCCCATCTGTAAGATGAGAGAATTGGACTAGGGAATCTCAAAAATCCCTTTGAGTTCTAAATCCAAGTTTCTGTGGTCCATGGATTTCCGTCCTGACCCCTTCCTTCCCTCAGACCTTCTCAACCTGTGATTTCTTGTGAGTGGTGAGGCCTCACCCTCTCAGAGCCTCAAGCTCCTCATTCATAAATAACTATGGCTGGGACCCCTGATGGCTCCGAATGGAGGCCCTCATCCGTTGGGGCAAACTCCTTACCCCATGAGAGGAGGCACCCATGAAGCCCGAGCCATGCCAAATGGGAAGCAGGACTTGGGATGGGTAATACGCCCACCAGGGTATTCCTGACCCCTTGGCACATGCATTACTCCAAGCTGAAAACAGAAGAGAAGTCCTTGAGCCGCCATTGTAATGTGCGGACAGAATGTGTGCTTCCTTGAAGTATATCGAATGTTGATGGCCATGGAGTACCCCGCCTCCACAAAAGTCCTCCGCTGGAGCTTCCTGGTGCTAATGGAGGGGACTCTGGGTCCGAGGGATTATGACAGCAGGTAGGAGTGGCACTGTGGGACAGTGGAAAGTGAACTGGAATTAGAATCATGGCTCTGCTACTTAGGACCTGGGGGATTGTGGGTAAGTCATTTTTTTCCTCATCTGTAAAAGAAGAGGTTGGGACAAGAGGATCTCAAAGCTCCTTCTCAGAGAGCATGAGTCTATGAATACTGGCATATCCTACTGAGCAGAAAAGACCTGAAAATGGACTTTGTGTCTATTGCCCAAGACCAATCTAGCCTCAGACACCTCCTGGCTGTGTGACCCTGGGCAAGTCTCTTCACCCCCATTGCTTATCTCTTACCGCTCTTCTGCCTTAGAACTAATTCACAGTATTGATTCTAAGATGGAAGGTGAGGGTCTAAAAAAACAAAAAGCCCTTTGGAGCTAAGCTCTGAGAGATCACCTTAGAGTGCTATTGTAGAAATGCTGGGGATTGCCTGTGATTCTTTGCTATTACAAAAGCTGTTACTATAAACATTTTGGTATTAATGAAAATTATTTTAAACTTTTTTCCAATGACATGCAAGGAGAATTCTAAACCTTTTATTTATTTATTTGTTTGTTTGTTTTTTTATTTATTTGTTTTTTAAGCCCTCACTTTCTGTCTTGGAGTCAATACTGTGTATTGGCTCCTAGGTGGAAGAGTGGTAAGGGTAGGCAATGGGGGTCAAGTGACTTGCCCAGGGTCACCCAGCTGGGAAGTGTCTCAGGCCAGATTTGAATCCAAGACCTCCCGTCTCTAGGCCTGACTCTCCATCCACTGAGCTACCCAGCTGCCCCTTAACCATTTTTTTTTTAAATAATTTTAATTCCAAATTCTTTCCCACCCTCCTCCCTTCCCCTTCATGGAAAAGGCAAGCAATCTGACAAAGATTATATACGTGCAGTCATGCAAAACCTATTTGCATATGTTATGTTGCAAAAGAAAACAGGAGAAGAAAAAAGAAACAGCAAGTTAATCAACAGTCCCTTCGGGCTGCCTTCAGCTGCTCCGAGCTCTTCCTCGGGAGGTGGATAGCATTTCTCTTCATCGTTCCTCCATGATCATCTTGGAGTTTGGTATTGCTGAGAATAGCTAAGTTAAGTAGTAATAAACTAATGGTACAGTGGAACATATGGGCCCAGGGAATCTCTGACTTCCTTGGGGCACGTGTCCAGCAGGGCAAACTCGCTCTGGGTTAAAGGCTACGAACACTGTCATCGCTTTCTTTGCTCTTGTTCCAAATTGTTTTAAGGAGTGGTTGGACTGATTCACATCTCTGTCAACAACACATTCCTCTACTCGAATGAATCACACGCCCTTTCTGGGCTTCAGTTTCTCCTCTGTAAAATGAAGGACTTGGACTAAGTCTCTAAGGTCTCTTCTAATTCTAGATATAGGAATCTGTTTGAATGCAATAATCCAGTCTGGAGTTCATACCCAGAGTCTTCACTGAAAGAATCCTTTTTTTTTTTTTTTTAAACCTTTCACTCTTAGAATCAATATTGGTTCCAAGGCAGAAGAGTGTAAGGGTAGGCATTGGGGGTTAAGTGACTAACTCAGGGTCACACAGCTAGAAAGTGTATGAGGCCAGATTTGAACCCAGGACCTCCTAGGCCTGGCCCTCAAGCCACTGAGTCACCTAGCTGCCTCCCAATAAGAGATTCTTCTAGTAAGATACTGGTAGGGGAGAGGGAGGGAGAGGATCATAATTATGACTGGCAAAAAGCTTTAAATTTTTCTGATGTTTATATCCCCTGCTGAATGGCAGGCTTTCCTCCTGGAGGTGGCCCCTAGGAGTCATTGCCTAGGACAGTGATGGCAAACCTTTTAGAGATGGAGTGTCAGGCCCTGCCCCCATCCTGCCCCCCCCCAGATTGAGTGCCGTGCCCTCCCTGCTACTGAGTGCTAGGCATGCCTTTCTCCCCACTTACCCCACACAGAGGAAGGAAGGAGGTGCTCCCATTGGGCTGTTGTGTGGGTGAAGTGAGGAATGTCCTCAGCAAGTGTAGAGAGGGGTAGAAGAGTAGCCTGGAGTGCTCTGCTCCCTTCCAGCTCTGCCACCTGTGAGCCACCCACCTTCCCCCCTGGGTACTCCCATTGGGATGCTGGGAAGAGGGGTGGGGAGGGATGTGAAAAAATTGTCATCAAGTGTAGTGGAGAGGGAAAGAAGAATGGTTCCAACAAGTCCCTCTGCCTTTTTAGTAATAAACAGAGGGTGGGGGAGAGGGTGGTCGAGTGCCCACAGAGGGTGCTCTGTGTGCCACCTTTGGCATCCATGCCATAGATTTGCCATCACTGGCCTAGGATGTGTGATTTCAGATGCTGGACAGCATCAAGCTATGGCTGGGGGTGTCATTATGTCAGCAGTGCCCCTCTCTGAATCTCAGATAGCTTATGTTACTTTATGCTACCAGGCTTAGACAGGTACTCAGAAGCCATATAATTCAGCCTATACCTCATCAAAAACCACTTGAGCACTGAGAGGTCATTGTAGGGTTATTAATTGGCCTAATTTCAATATTATTGTGTCAGAGGGAATAGAGGAGCCCAAGGAGAGAGCGAGAGACAGAAACAGTAGTGGATGGAGCACTCAGAACACCTACATTTCCTGATTAAATTTGCTCTCTTAAATGGTGCCCCCAAACAAGTATAATAGTAATATCAAAGATCACTGAACACAGATCACCATAACAGATATAACCATAATGAACAAGTTTGAAATATTACAAGAATTACCAAAATGTGACAGAGACGTGATGGAATACTATTGTGCTAGAAGAAATGATGAAGGAAAAAACCCAAGAAGATTTCTAAGAACTGATGCAGAACGGGGAGAACAGCAACATTGTACCAATAATCAACTCGCTATAAATGAAAGGAACTTGGGAACTTTGATCAATATCATGATCCATGATGATTCCAAAGGATTCATGCCATCCTCATCCAGACAGAGATCAAGTGGACTCTGAGTACATACATATGTGTGTGTGTGTGTGTGTGTGTGTGTGTGTGTGTGTGTGTGTGTGTGTGTGTGTANATGTGTGTGTGTGTGTGTGTGTGTGTGTGTGTGTGTGTGTGTGTGTGTGTGTGTGTGTAGTGGATAAAGAGCATGACCCAGAGACAGGAGATCCCTCAAGATGGGGGCATTCAAATCTGGCCTCAGACATTTCCTAGCTTTGTGGCCTTGGGCAAATCACTTAACCCTAATTGCCCACTCCTTACTGCTCACCTGCTTTGGAACAGATACTTAGGTAAAGGTTTAAAAAAAGATATCAGAGTTGCCCTTAAAGAGAAAAAGATACTATTGTATTTAGGAATATAATGAACTGAGTAACTCTGATCTCAGTCATCAAAGCTGCTCCTTACCTTGATAATTTCTCGTGTGTCAACACTGTGACTTAATAGGAAGATCAATAGATGTGGTATTGGAATCCACCTGGATTGTTATCCTAATTAGGGTCATAGGATCATAGCTCTAGGGTAGGAAGGGGCCTCAGAGAGACCATCTGGTCCAGCTCCCTCATTTTATACTGGAGAAAACTGAGACCCAAGGAAGGTAAGTGACTTAAGTTCTTAAATCTAGAATTTGAGAGGATCTCATGAGCCATGTTGTCCAACCTCTTCATTTTACATTTGAGGAAACTGAGGTTCTGCAGTCTACCCAAATAGTGCATCAGAGGTAAGATTTGACTCCAGAGCCAAGACTTCATTCACCTTTCATGCTATCTCCAGGACATTAGCTCTGTGACATGCCAGTTGCAATGGCCTTGAGCAAATTAATTTAATTTCTCTGAGTCTTGGTTTACTCATCTTTAATATGGGAATCATAATATTATTGATTTGCCTACCTCACAGGGCTGTGAAAATGCTTTATAAACTGCAACAAATGCTTAGCCCAGTGCTTGACTTATAGTAAAACCTTAATAAATGTTTAATAAATGACTGATTAAAGTTATTATAATATTATCATTTGCAGAAGGTGATAAGAATCACACAGCTTTTAGATCATCTCTGATGAGTAACTAAATGCTTCGTTATCTCAATGGGAGATTCTGCTCCTGGGCCCATGAAACTGAATCCTCTAGAATAGGAAGTAGTAACACTGGTATTCACTACATCACTGAATCTAAAAGACATAAGTAAGTTACAGAAAAGGGAAGTTGTTTGTTTTTTTAAGGTAAATTCAAGCTTTTACTTTTTTTTTTAGTTTTTAGTTTTAAATATTTTTCCATGTTGACATGATTCATTTTCTTTCCCTTCCCTTTTCTCTCCCCCCTCCCAGAACCTACAAGTAATTCCACTGGGTTGTACAAATGTTATCACCTGATACCAATTTCCACATTATTCATTTTTGCTATAGAACGATCTCTTAAAGCCTAAACCCCAAATCACACACCCATATATGCATGTGATAAGTGATAAGTCATATGTTGTTTTTTGCATTTCTACTCCCACAGTTCTTTCTCTCAATATAGTTAGCATTCTTTCCTGTAAGTCCTTTAGGACTGTCCTGGCTTGTTGCATTGCTACTTGTAGAAAAATCTGTTATATTGGATAGTTCCACAATGTTTTATTTTCTGTGTACATTTCACTCATTTCACTCTGCATCCATTCATTGAGGTTCTCCAGTTCATATAGAAAGCCTCCAGATCGTCATTCTTTACAACACAATAGTATTCTATCACCAACAGATACCACAATTTGTTCAGCCATTCCCCAATCAATGGACATCCCTTCATTTTCCAATTTTTTGCCACCACAAAGATGGCAGCTATGAATATTTTTGTACAAGTGTTTTTCCTTATTATCTCTTTGGGGTACAAACCTAGTGGTGGTATTGCTGGATCAAAGGGTATGCATTCTTTTAAAGCGAAGTTTTAAAGGTTCTCTTTGGAAAATCAAATGAAAAGGTGAGCCATTGTCTTCATCATGATACTGAAGGGAATGCAAGTCATTATTTCATGGCTTCCATCTTACCTTACAGAATTCATCATTAGCACAGGTAGGCAGACCACCAGGAAGACAAATGTAGCGTCTATGCCAACATTTGTTATAGAAGATGAAGAGGTTGGAAAAGTCCATCAAAAGTTTGTCTTCTAAACCAAGTCAACATACACATTTATACTCAATGACTTTGACACAAAGAGAAGATGGTGTAAAAGAATGTTACAAAATATGATTCAGAATTGTAAGGGCTAAATTTAATGGTTGGACAATAATTTTATGAAATTACGTGGTCACCAATATTTATTATATCTCAAATCAGAAATTTATTTACAAATATATACAAATAGAGAAGAAACAATAAAGAAGAGAAATGTGAGGGATGGTGTTAGAGAGGTTATCTATCCTATCTTAATCCATGCAGGGATTAATTAGCTCTCAAGCAGGAAGGCCAGTAGTGAGTAACCATGTGGTCTCCTCCAAGATGGAAGCTAGTCTCTCCAGAAACTAAGAAAGGAGTCAGCCTTTCACTCACCCCACGAAGTAGTCCAGGAGTCAGAGTCCAAGTTGAAGCCAAACTCCAAGCCCACGATCCAAGCCACAGGCTCCAGCAAAGCTCCCTCAAAGACTCTCTCCAGTCAGGAGACTATTTCTACAAGACAGACTCAAGCCACAGGATTCATGGCTTTTATGATGCTAGCACTGCCCAGTGGGAATCAGTTCTCACCTTCTGGAGGGTTAAACTCTTATCAAAGGCCTCTGAAGGTGTCAACTCTGATCATAGGATTCACAAGTTTCTGGAGTTGTCACTCATTGTGGTAAGCACTTGCAAACTCCTCCATCTAGTTCAAGCTTTTGTTGGTTCTATCCAAAAGTGGACAAAGGAGAGTTAATCCTGTCTTCACAATCTAGTGAGATACTAAATAAGGGTACTTAAGTTATCATTAACCAAAGTCTTAGCTCAAAATAGACAAAGGGAATAAAGGATTCCCTTTCACAAGTGTAAACTCAGAGAGAACAAAGAATTCCCTTTTACAGAATTAAGAAGGGGCCTTAATGACTTGTAGATTTGATTGAAGCTCAGAAACCTCACACTTTCCTCCAGAAGAGATTCAGAAGATAGTGGCTAAGATGAATGCTGAACCATATCACTCCCTTCTTGGAAAGAATCGTTTATATCTTATGAGACAGGAAACATCTGGATATCAGTGTGGAGTTATTATTGTAGAGCATAGTTTAAAATTTAATAGCAAGTCAGAAGAAAGGATAATCATGAGAAGACACTGGGTGAAATTACAGCAATTCTAATCCAACCTATTCCAAAAAATTGGAAGTGGGAAATGGATAAAAGAAAAAATAAGTAAAACTATTACCATCTCCTATGGTAGTTTTACTAATACAAAATAATCATCATAATAAGGAGGTCAAAAGAGCCCGGAAAACAAACAAGTACTTGATCTCTTTGGGGAAGGACAAAATGGGTTTAGAATATAAGCTCATTTGGAAACTGAGATATTACTGATCAACTGGGGGCTGGTTGAACCAGTTATGGTATATGAATACAATGGAATACTATTGTGCTCTAAGAAATGGTGAAGGATATGGCTTCAAAAAACCTGGAGAGATTTGTATGAATGGATGCAAAGGGAAGCGAGCAGAACAAGGAAAACAATTTATACAGTAATATTGTAAAGATAATCAACTTTGAAAAATGTTGCAACTGCTCAATGCAATGACTAAGCACAATTGCAAAGGATTTATGCTGAAATAGACTGTCTAGCTCTAGAGAGAGAACTAATGGATTCAGAGTATAGATTAAAGAATACCTTTTCTTTCTTTTTCTTACTATTTTTTTTGAAACATGATGATTGATGTGGAAATTTATTTTGCATGACTATGTCTATTTGAAATGAGTTTTATTTTTCTTATCTTCTCAGTGGGTTTTGGTAGTAGAGAGTAGGAGAATTTGAAACTGAACATAAAATAAAATTGAATTAGAAAAAAAAGAATATAAACTCATTTGTAGACAAAAGAGCCTGGTGGGAGATTGCAAATAGTGTTAGATCACAAAATAAGACAGAATGGGAGAAAGGCCAATGAATCAAGAGAAAGATTAACAGGAGACTTATCTAAACCAGACCAACAGAGGAGGTTAGTGGATGACTTGCCAAGCTGCAAAGTGGGTTCCTATTCATAATTGGTGGTAAAACTAACTGGGTTCTGAGCTTGAATCCCAACCTAAGAGTCCATACTTTGGTCAACTTTATTTCTGGAAACCCCAAGTTTGCCCCTGTCCCTTGGGAACCTTTCCTTGGGGGAAGTCCCAGATTGACCTTATCCTTGAATGAACAATAAACCTTAAAATACTTAATGATTCCAGTTTAGGTGAAATAGTAGATATAATCAAATCTTAAATACTCTTTTTGTCTTAGAAGTCTCTACTATTCTATCTGAGACCTCTTCCAGAAAGCTCAGTCCCTGACTGAAACCATACTTTTGTATCCATTATAGTTTAGGACACTCCCTGATGCTCCAACCTCCAACTACAGTCTCTTTACCAAGCCTACTTGCAAATTGTCAGTGTATGTTTGCTGTACTTAATTCTCCAAAAGGCATTTAAGTCCCCAAGTTCTATTATTCTATGGAAAATCATCTTTGGTGGTGTGTTCTCCCAGAGACAATGTCCCCAGAGCCCCCAGAGCTTAGGCTCTGTGTGGTATTTAGTGCTTGGCTCTGTGTGGCAGCCAATTATTAAGAACTTGTCTCTTATCCTGATTAAAGATTTAGTTTTTATGACTACTTTAGTGGTTCTGTGTTTTTCCAAGTTGACACTTCCTCGACTTTATATTCACATTTTATATGTGACTGTCAAGTACATAAAGGCCATTATTTGAAGGAAGAGGGAAAGGAAAAGGCATTTATATAGGATTTACTGTGTTCCAAGTGCTGTATTATAAGTACTTTTTACAAATATCTTATTTGTTCTTCATAAGAACCCTTCAAAAGTAGATGCTATTGTTCTCTCCATTTTATAGTTGGGGAAACTGAGGTAAATAGACTTTCTCAGCATCATATAGCTAGGAAGTATTTGAGGATAGATTTGAACTCAGATCTTCCCGATTCCAGGCTCAGTATTCTATTCACTGTGCCACCAATAACCATATAATCCTCAGCCAAGCTATCTTCTGCCCTGACTTCCCAACTTCCTATTGGCACCTGAGCTGCAACCCCAGGGTGAGGCATTCCTTTGGTGACACTCTCAAGCCACCAAGTTTACTTGCCAATGAGGAGGCAAGGGTGACCTGACACCAGTAGTATTCAAAGTCAGGTCTTGAGGTGTGGCTTTTAGTCCTTTAAGCTCTGCTGTGCCCCTACCCCCTGACAAGTCCCCAGAGAGGCACTGAGAAGAGAAGGATGAAAGAGAGACAGCATTGTAGGGAGGGATTTCTCCTCTGCCTGATTCTCTGTGTTCTACTTCAAGGTAAGACAGGAGCAGGGAAAGGAGATGGAGCAAAGCCAACTTTCAGGAAGTACCCCTGACCTCTTCATTTTAATTTTTCTTCCCATCATTCCTATCTCTTGACTTTGCTTTTATCCCAGATAGAAACAGAATTATGCCGGGCCTTGAACCTTCCTGGCTGCCTCCCTCTGCTTCCATTTAGTCACTTCATCTCTGCTTCTCACTTCTCTAATTCTCTTTCATTCCAGGTAAAGTACTTATACCCCCTACATCCAGGTACTCATTGACATTAAAACAAATATATTATGCTATCTCCCAGCCTCTGGAGATAAATGATATGGGTTAAGTGATATGGAAACATATTCTGAAAACATTATTGTTATATTTTGTTTTTGCATCACTTGTATTTCCTGATCCCTCTGGAGGGCAGCTAAGTAGTGCAGTGGATAGAGTGAACTCATCTTCCTGAGTTCAAATCTGGCCTCAGACACTTACTGTGTGACCCTGAGCAAAGTCACTTAACCCTGTTTGCCTCAGTTTCTTCATCTATGAAATTAACTGGAGAAGGAAATGGTAAACAACTCCAGTATCTTTGCCAAGAAAAGGCTAAATAGAGTCAGGAAGAGTTAGACAGGATTGAACAGCAAACAGCCTCTCCCTCTCCCTGCTCTCCCAGAGAGCAAACCTTTATAACAAAAGCTAAAAACATCAGGGCGTTGGGGGGGAGGGAATCAGGAACACGAAACAACAAGGCTCAAAGAAGTCTGAACCACACTCATAATCCCCCAGAAGAAGTATACGGGGGAGAGCAGGAGCCTTCTCATATCTCTTCTTCATGATAATTACGCAGCATTCCGTTTCGATTGATTAATTGTGGTTATTCTTTCTTTTTACATTGTTGTAGTCATTGGGTATATTTGTTTTCTTGGTTCTGTTCTGCATGTTTTACTTTGTATCAATTCATACAGCTCTTTTCATACTTCTTTGTAGTCATCATATTCGTGTTTTTACATTCTCGTACCCTTTTGTTTAATCATTTCTCCCTGCTCCTCTACTTTGTTTCCAATTCTTTGCTCCTTCAAAGAGGACTGTTGCAAATATATTGGTTTACATGTTCCTATTTATTGTACATCGTATGGGGGATAGAGAACCATTGTCAGACTTTGGAATCTGAGGTCCAGTCCAGCTTCTGGCATATACTGACCGCGGGATCCTGTGTGAGTCCCTCCCTCTTGATGTCCCAGACAACTGTCACAGACTATAAGTTTCCGAGAGGGTGTCAAACTGCCTCAAGCCCAGACTCATCTCTCTTCCAAGCATTTTGTGACTTACAAAGTACTTTACTCAAAAGAGAGCCTTTTTTGGCTAGTAGTGAAGGTTTCGTTATCCTCATTCTTCATAGGAGAAAACTGAGTTGCAGAGAGTTACAGCAAGTGATGGCTAAGCTGCCAGAAATGGAGAAGTAGAGAAACCAAGACCTCAAACCAGGTCTTCCTACTTTGGTTCTTTGTGTTCCAATTTTTTGGTCCCATTGTGTGTGTTCACTGGGATCGTGTTTGCCATCCATATTTCAAGGGGGTGGGAGCGGTGGGGGCAGCTGGGTAGCTCAGTGGATGGAGAGCCAGGTCAAGAGAGAAGAGATCGTAGGTTCAAATCTGGCCTCAGACACTTCCCAGCTGTGTGACCCTGGGCAAGTCACTTGACCCCCATTGCCCACCCTTATCACTCTTCTACCTAGGAACCAATACACAGAAGTTAAGGGTTTAAAAATGTAAAAAAACAAAAAAACAAAAAACAAGAGGGTGAGGGAAGAAAGCAAGGAGGAAGGTAAAAGATAGCACTGAATGAGAAATCATTACTGACACCATTAGAAGACAAGGCATTCTGCCCCTGGCCCACAGAGGGTATCTCTGCTCTTCTTCTGCTGAGATCCAGCTCCATAGTAGAATTTGACTCCCTCAAGGGCAGGGATTATTTCGTTTTTGTCTTTGTAAGCCCAGCACCCAACACAATGCCCAGCACAGAGTAGGCACTTAATGAGTCCCATTGAATCAGACACAGAGTAACTATCCAATGAGGACCCCAAATGTTAGTAATAATGATTTCCACAGATCCTTGGTAAGGGCTAGGCAAGGGGGGTTAAGTGACATGCCCAGGGTCACACAGTTAGGAAATGTCTGAGGTCAGATTTGAACCCAAGGTCTCTTCTCTCTTGACCTGGTTCTCAATCCACTGAGCCATCTAGCTGCCCCCTTTCCCATTTCATAGATCCTTGGGGAGGTGACTAAGGAGAGAAGTCTCTAAAGGGGTGACTCAAGGCTTTCAATTTGGTTTTCTCTTCACCATTCTCACGAATGACTACATGAGGGAACAGATAACATATTCATTAAATTTGTAGATGACATGGATCTAGGAGGCCCAGCTAGTATGTTAGATAATAGAACTGGGATCCCAAAAGATCTTGATAGGTCAGAAGGATGAGACAAGTCTAAAAGAAAAAAAATACATTTAATAGGGATAAATACACTACCGTTGGGTTCAAAATACTAACTTCGCAAAATAGAACTGGGGAGCTATGGCAAGAAAACAAAAAGATCAGGAGGGTTAGTGAGATGCAAGATGAGCAGACAACATCTCTTCAATATCAAAAAAGCTAATGCGAGCCAAGGTTATATTAAGAGAGGCTCAGGGTCCAGAACAAAGGAGGAAAGAGCCCCACTGTAACTGCCATTTAGCAAGCTTTTGGCTGCTCTATTTTAGAAAGAACAAAGCCATGACAGAACACAGTCTGAGGAAGGCAACCAGGACAAGGAAAGGGCCTGGACAGTAAAATAAAGTGAGACTTTTAACCTGAAGAGTGGCATGATAGAAAGAATGCTAGATCTGGAGTTTGAGAAGTTAGGGTCATATCCCATTGATGCCACAATCTTAAACAAATTCCTTCTCCTTTCCTCTGGGGCTCAGTTTGCTCATCTGTAAAATGGGGGAAGTTGGACCACATTTCCAAATCTTATTCTCCAGTTCCATGAAGATTTTAGGGAGGGACATGCTGGCTGGGTTCAAGGATTTGAAAGGCCATCATTTAGGAAAGCGATTAGAATTATTTTCTTTGGTCCCAGAAAATAGAAAGAAATGACTAGAAAAGGCTTATCATCAAGGGAAAAAAACTAACCTAATAATTAGAGCTTCCCCAAAATGGAATGGGCAGCTTCAAGTGGCAGAAAGTTCCTCCCAAGGAAGGGGAGGATATCTTTGGATATATGCTAGATAACCATTTGCTAAAGGAAATCAAGTGGCATAATGCCCAGAGGTCTGGACCCGGGGACCAAATCCAGCCTCAGATACTTCCTAGTTGTGGGACCCTAAACAGATCCCTTCACCTCTACCTGCCTCAGTTCCCTCATCTGCGAAATGGCAACAATAATAGTGTTATTATTGTTAACCTCCCAGGGTTGCTGTACGGATCAAATGAGATCATATTTGCTAAGTACTTTGCATAGCTTAAAATACCATTAAAAACTCATTATTATTCCCTAGGATTAGAAAGGACCTCAGAGGCCACAAGTAGAACTCTCCCCTTTCACAAATGAGAAAGTGAAGATATTTGGAAGTGAAGTGACTTGCCCAGGGTCACGCATCCAGTAGGTGTTAGAGATAGGCCTTGATTTCCTGGGTTCCCATGATTCTGAGACTGGTTTTCTGTCCATTCCACCATGTGATATGTTAGCAGGGCATTAGATTGTGGAATGAAGGAGACGTGGATTTGAATATCTCTGCAGACACTTTCTAGTTGTAAAACAACCCCAATGGGCAAATCCTTTAAGTTTTCTGTTCCTCTAGCAATCAATCTCTATTAGCAGAAAAAGTTCTCCAGCCCAATGAAAACCCAAGGCTAATCTTTTAAAAAATGTGAAAAAGTTGCTGCTTTAATTATGTCAGACTGGATGGCCTTTGAGTCCCCTCCTCATTCTGAGATGTAGGAGTCTCTAAGTGAATCTCACAGTTAACATCCTAAATCAGTGATGGTGAACCTATGGCACAGGTACCAAAGATGGCACACAGAGTGCTCTCTGTGGGCACATGCCTCCCACCCCATCCCAATTTGTTATTAGAAAAGCAGAGGGACTCGGGATGAGCTGCTCCCCTCTCCCTCTCCACTGTGCCTGATGACATTTTTTCATATTCCCCACCCCTCTGCCTAGCAGCCCAATGGGAGCATACAGGGGATAAAGTGGGTGGCTCACAGGTGGCAGAGCTGGAGGGGAGTGGAGTGCTTGGGCCACTCCCTTCCCCCTCTCTATGCTTGCTGAGGACATTCCTCGCTTCACCCACTCCTCTGCCCAGCAGCCCAATGGGAATGTTTTCTCCCTACTCTGTGTGGGATAAGGGGGGAGCAAGGTACATCCAGAACTGGGGGGAGGGGCATGGCACATGGTCTCTGGGGGCAGGTGGGCATGGCATGGGGGGGAGGGGCAGGACCAGGCACTCCGTATCTAAAACGTTCACCATCATTGTTCTAAATTACAAAGAACAAATAATATCCTGCATTGTGGCAACAACAACAACAACGATAACAACAATAATAATAATGTCAGGGTGTCTTAGCTGCCCAAGTACCTCCCACTGCTCTCACTCCTGCTGCCCTCCAGTCCTGCACAAGATGAGAGATCCGTGTATTGAAGGGAAATGAAGGCAGATTTCCTCCTTGACCTGGATGGAAGATCTAGGACAAGATAGAACACCCCAGAGATGACCTGTGAGGTTTGGGAGGTCAGGGGTGGGAATATTAAAGTGCAGTCACTGGCCCAGGGTGGACTTTTCGGGGACGCTGTTGGAGTTTTGCATGGTGGCAGGAACCCTGGAGGAAGTAAGGGCTGAGAACTGACCACATCAGCTTCCACCATTTGCCTACTAGACCATCTCATATGCTCTGGCCCAAACAGGAAGGGTCCCAGAGTATGGAGAATCTGTTCAATGTGAATCGTGGGTCATCTGGAGATTAGGGAGACTTTGCATGTATTCTCCAATAAACCCTTCCAGTCTTCCCTCTGAGAAGGTCCGCATATCCCGGGGCTTGTATCCCTCTCTGATGGGAAACCACAGAAGGGGAAATCTCTCTTGCAGGTTTCTCACCCTACACTGGGCACAGTGATGCCTACACCATCAACTGCACAGGGTTCGACCTGTATGGAGTGGACCCTGATGCCTTCCAGTCAGTGTTTGACAGAAAGGCCTTCCGTCCAGTTGTCAATTTCAGAGTTCCCACCCTGGTCAACATCTCCTTCACCCTATCTGCCATTCTGGATGTGGTGAGTCCTGAACCCTGCCATATCTCCCTGGGCCCCAAAGACGAGGACAGGATAATAGAAAGGGGGTCGGCTTTGATGTCAGAGGATCTGGCCCTCCTGTAACTCGGGCAGTGGTGAACAAGTCACTGTCCTGTCACTACACATGTAGGCCTAGCCTAACATGATATTTTTGTGACAAATTCAATTTTCCCAAGTGAAATTCTATTAGAAATTTCCCTTTAAAAAAGCAACAACCTTTTTTAAAATCTTAGTAACAACTCTAAGACAGAAGGGCAAGGGCCAGGCAAACGGGTTAAGTGACTTGTCCAGGGTCACATAGCTACTCTATTTGGAATTTTCTAGTAGCAGCTCAGACCCAATGAACTTCATGGCACAGTGGATAAAACAATAGACTTGGAGAAAATTAACAATTGAGTTCAAATCCTACCCCTCATTCTTACTAGCTCTGTGACAATCTAAGACTCAGTTTCTTCATCTCCAAAATGGGAATTGGAATAACTGAGATACTTCCCTTGTGGGGAATGATGTAGGGATATCAACATGCGTAGAGCACTTTATTGGCATTATGTGGGCCTCTCTGGCCTCAGTTTTCCCATCCATGAATAGCATAAAACACTTTACAAAGCATATTATGCATAAAGCACTTTTTGAACCTTAAATGCCTCAAATATGCCAAGTATTATTGTTGTTACTTCTTCCCCTCTCCCCCGAACTCTACACCCAGGTCTCTGGCTTACTTACCTGTTGGGGCTCATCATAACTCCCTGGTTTATAGTGGAACAACAAGTTTGCCACTTGGGAGATATAGCCTGAGCATTTAAGTGCAGGAAAGGAGGCTGGCATGGAGCTGGGCTTCCTGAGCTCCTCAACCCTGATGGGAACCTCTTTCCTTAGGATGCACAGATTCAGCTCATGACGTCCTTTCTCTGGGTGAATATGGTAAGGCCAACTCTCCTTCCTGGTTCTATTTCTTCTGCTAGTCAGAACGTATTTCCTGTGGCTAGCAGAGCCCAGGGAATTAGACAAGCCCACGCCAAGTGGAGGCAGTGTCTGGATCTATCCATGCTGATTTCTGTACAGTTTGTCTCTTCCATTAGGCTGTAAGTTCCTTCAGGGCAGGAATGATTTCTGGTTTCTCTCTGGATCTCTAAGTGTTTAGTGTAGTGCCTGGTACAAAGTACGGACTTGATCATTGTTGGTGGATTGGGCAAAAAAAGTTTCCTGGAAAGCCGGCCAGCCAAAAAGGCAGAGATGGAAAGAAACCTCAGACAGGGAGGGCAGTCTGGACCAAGGGGCCTGGAGTCTCAAAGTGAGTACCAGCTCTTATCTCTAGGGCAATGGAGATAACATTCATGGTCTCCCTGGAATCAAGTCATTGGAGTGGCAGATGGGACCTTGCTCAATAGTGAGGTGATTGTTATGGATCCAGGGCTTAAAAGTGAGAGAGTAGAGAGATCAGAATTTAAGAGGGCATGATGGAGGTAGCTAAGTGGTTCAGTGAATTGAGAGCCAGGCCCAAAGATGGAAGGTCTTGGGTTCAGATCCAGTCTTAGGCACTTCCTAGCTGTGTGACCCCCATTGCCTAGCCCTTACCACTCTTCTACCTTGGAATCAATACACAGTATTAATTCTAAGATGGAAAATAAAAGGAAAGGAAGAAACAGAGAAACAGAGGAAGGAAGGAAGGAAGGAAGGAAGGAAGGAAGGAAGGAAGGAAGGAAGGAAGGAAGGAAGGAAGGGAAGAAGGGAGGGAGAGAGGGAGAAAGGAAAGAAGGAAGGAAGGAAGGAAGGAA
>NC_058133.1:509213146-509285955 GCF_016433145.1 Gracilinanus agilis | reverse complement strand
AAGAAAGAAAGAAAGAAAGAAAGAAAGAAAGAAAGAAAGAAAGAAAGAAAGAAAGAAAGAAAGAAAGAAAGATAGGAAGAATGGAGGAAAGAAAGGAAGTGGAGAGAGAGAGAAATAAAAAAGAGGGAAGAGGAAAAAAGGGACATGACAAGGGAAAGGGATACTTATCTAGATAGACTTCAGGCCCTCATCATCTTTACTCATCTTCCACTGCTCTGAACTTTAGGTTTGGGATAATCCATTCATCAGCTGGAACCCAGAGGAATGTGGGGGCTTAACAAAGTTCAGTGTGGCAGCAAAGAACCTCTGGCTCCCGGACCTCTTCATCATAGAGTTGTGAGTATTAGGTTAAGAAAAGAAAGACAGACTCCATTTCCCATTCCTCAGGAAAGGGCAGGGCCCTAAAGAGAATACAGCAAGAAAATGGAAGAGTGGACAGAGAATGGGGTCACTGAGAGGGTGGGGGAGGATTGGGGAGCAAGGTTTCAGCAGAGTATGATGTCTTGGCAAAAATAGAAAAGGGGAAGTAAGTAGGAGGGAAGTAGTACAGAGGATTAGAAGGAGCAATGACTTTGGAGTCAGAAGACTTCCAAAGCATACTACTACTTTTGTGATTTGGTTAAGTCACTTAATCTCCATGAACCTCAGTTTCCTCATCTGTAAAATGAGAGGATTGGGCTAGATGGCCCGTGAGGTCCAATCCACCACCTCTCCTATGCAGCATGGACGTGGACACAACCCCAACCAGTCTCTATGCCTATGTGCACAGTGATGGCCGGATCAAATACGATAAACCTATGAAGGTGACCAGCATCTGTAACCTGGATATCTTCTACTTCCCCTTTGACGAGCAGAATTGTACCCTGACCTTCAGCTCTTTCCTGTATACAGGTAAGGGTGGTGGCATTTCCATAGGATACTCCAGTGCTTAACAGAGTGTTTGGCATATTATAGGCAATTAATAAATATCTATTGGCTGACTGATTAATCAAAGGAGATTGTGTGTGTGTGTGTATAAATGTGTTGCAAACCTTAAAGCACTATATACATGTTAGCTATTATTACTATACTTAAAAATGTTTTTAAGCTCTTATCTTCTGTCCTAGAATCAATACTACATATTGGTTTCAAGGCAAAAGAGTAGTAAAGGGTAGGCAATGGGGGTTAAATGTCTTGCCCAGGGTCAAACAGCCAGGAAGTATCCAAGGTCAAATTTGAACCCAGGACCTTCCATCTCTACTCCTGGTGCTCTAGTCACTGAGCCATCGAGCTGCCTCTATTATTACTACTCTCAATTGACACTCTGCAAACCACAAGACATAGTTGTGACCCAGAAAAGGGTTTGGAGAGATGATATTGAAAATGAGCCAAAGGACTATTGAAATTAGAAAAGTCAAGAAAGGCCCAAAACGTGGGGGTGGGTGAGCCAGAAGCAATTTTGCAAACAAATTTGTCCCATAGTAACCAGGAATTTGTGCATCCTAAAATGTGGACTGTCCATTGCTGACCCCCTCATCTGCCATGGAGAATGGCACCTTCTGGCATGAAGAGCATGTGCATCTGTACAAAATGGCCTAGAGATGAATAGTCCTGCATTCAAATCTAGCCTCAGACACTTCTTAGCCATGTGAACCTGAGCAAGTCATTTAATCCCCATTCTCAGCTCTTACCACTCTTCTGTCTTGGAACTAACATACAATACTCATTCTAGGACAAAAGACAAGAGTTTTTTTTTAATGGTATTTGATGGGGGCAGCTGGGTAGCTCAGTGGATTGAGAGCCAGGCCTAGAGATGGGAGGTCCTAGGTTCAAATTTGACCTTAGACACTTCCCAGCTGTATGACCCTGGGCAAGTCACTTGACCCGCATTACCTATCCTTACCACTCTTCTGCCTTGGAGCCAATACATAGTATTGACTCCAAGATGGAAGGTGAGGGTTTTAAAAAATAAATTTTAAAAAAATAAATGTTTAAAAATGGTATTTGACGTGCCCCTCATTGTCTTCTTGAGTACGAAGCACCCAAATGTTGGTCTACCTTGTTTATCCTCAGTCCCAGCTCTGCTGATTCAGTTTGATCTCCTCTGCAGTGGATCACCTGGTGCTGGGCATGGAAAAGGAAGTGTGGGAGATCACTGACAATTCTCGTGATGTCATTCGGACTCAAGGGGAATGGGAACTCCTGGGCATCAACAAAGCAACCCCAAAGTTGGTAGTGGGTTCCAGTCTTTATGACCAGATCATGTTCCATGTGAGTTCAGATATCCTTGTTCTAATCTCTTCTCTCCAAGCAATGCCATTGTGATTCGTCCCAAGGCCCCCAACAGAGGGCTAGAGTCCATCTTGGCAGGTCCCGTGAGTTAAGCATCCTCTCCTTCCCATCTCTCCTGGAAGACAAGTAGAAAGTTTAGCGAATAACCAGCAGAAATGGCAAGAATGGAGCTGGCCAGCTCCCCGCATGGGAGCCCTTTAAGCTCTGTTGTCTCATTTTCTTCCCCGGTAAAATGAGGGGGCTGGACTGGATGACTTCTGAAGTTCTTTCTAAATCTAGAAACTAGAAAATGATCACCAGATGATATGAATAGTAAGAGGTCCTGTTTGTCCCCAGATATCTGAAGAGGCTGTTTGCCTATAAGCAGGAGAAAAGCCGGAGGAGACAAAGAATGAAGAAGAAGATAGCCTTTGTTTGGGAAAGTATCTGGTGAAGAGGATGAGGAGGGTTACTGTAAAGAGATCTTGTCATCCAAAGTGTACTGGGTGGTATGGAGCAAAGCACAGACTTCCATCTCCATCTTATCAGCAAAGTCCAGAATAATTGTTGGGTTAAACAACAGAGGTGGGCATTAGCCAAGAAAAGAGATCGAGAGTTCTGTTTGTTACCATACATTGACCACATACTAGATGTTCAGTTTAAGAAGTTGGTACATGCAAGTCTGGTGGACTAATTCCCCATTTTAATTTGATCACCCTGAGGTGGAGGTGGAGCGTCATCCAGGGATCTATTTGGATGTTCTCTCATTAATTAATGACATTTCAATACATTTCTCAACAAAATGAGCCTAGAATCCCTACCCCAGTTCATAAAACAAAGTGGAGAACCTTTCCTACCAGTAGTTTTCACATCTTTCTAAATATCAAGTTCTTTAATGCCAACAGACAGCATGTCAGAGTGGATAGAGAGCTGATGTTGGAGCCAGAAAGATCTGGGCAAAAGGCCCGTGATCATAAGCAAATCATTTAACTTTTCGGAGCTCTGTCTGGGCAAATCTCTAAGTCTGTCATTTGAAAAAGAAGATATGATTGTGCATTGATTTTTTTTTAACTCTTACTTTCAGTCTTAGAATCAATACCATGTATTGGTTTCAAGACAGAAGAGTGGTAAGAGCTAGGCAGTGGGGGTTAAGTGACTTGCCCACAGTCATGTGGCTAGGAAGTGTCTGAGGTCAAATTTGAACCCAGGATCTCCTGTCTCTAAGCCCCACTCTCAATCCACTGAGCCACGCATTGGTTTTTAAATGGAGTTTCTTTATCTTGGAGTTTCCTATGCCAATAAAATCACAGGTCCAATTCCTATCCCTATCCTTCTAAAAATGTAATCAATTATAAAGCAAAGGCATAGATGATTGTTTGTCATAATATGATCAGTTAAAAGAATTATTTTGTCTGAGAAACTGAGCACAGCTTGAGTCATTGCAAACCACCCCTGTAGCAGTAAGTGACTTCTCTTCACTTCTGAGAACAGTCTCACCTCATCTTGTACACTCTGGATAACAGAAACTCCATCGGAATCCCCCTCTTCTTCTTTACAAGATAAAGGCTACAATACTTTCAGAAGCAACGGGCAGTTTCATCTTCTTTCTTTGTGTCTTCTCTTGCCATGACAAGAAAACAACCTCTTCAGTTTTTCTCACGTCCTCCCTCTTGAGTCTGCCTCTAGACTCCTCATAAAATTCTATTTTTAATGCTTCTTCACAAAATAAAGAGAAGACTATTCAAACAGGAAAGAAGTTTCTCCTCATCTTCTTCTAGTTGTCTCTACAAGCTTCTCCCAGATCAAAGTTAAAACATGAACTTTTCTTGCCTCCAAAGGGAGAAATCCCTCATGGAATGACAGTTTGCACTCTCTCTCCTTTGTTTCTCAAAGAGACAATAATGGGGGGCAGCTAGGTGGATACTCCCTAGCTTTGTGACCCTGGGCAAGTCACTTGACCCCCATTGCCTAGCTCTTACCACTCTTCTGCCTTAGAACCAATACATATTATTGATTCTAAGACAAAAAGGTAAGGGTTTAAAAGGAGAGAGAGAGAGAGAGAATAGTGTCTAAAGCCTCTGTAGAGGAAGCTTTTGATCTAGGGATTACATAAGTAAATTAAGTATGTAAATATAAAGGAATTTTTTGGGGGAGGGGAACACCAGCAATTCCCCTGCCTCCTGGGGGGGAGGGGATAAACCACAAGTAGGCAGTGGCCTTGTGCTGCTCCTTGAGGGAGGCTAGGGGTCCTGGGAGGGGGAAGTGAGGAGGGAAAGGACAGCTGGTACAAGCAGAGCCATCCTGGAGACAGAATGTCATCTCCAAGGAACAGTACATAGCCCAGCGTGAATACGATGTACAGTGTGTGCAGGGCAAGAATGGAAGATCTGCCAATAGAAAGGGAATGGAACTAGACTGAAGGCCTATAAGGGAGAGATGGGAGTTTGCTTGTTTTTCTAAAAGCAACAGGGAGTCATTGGAGTTTATTGAGCAGGCGTTCAGCATGGTTCAATCCAAGCATCAGGGTTAACACTTTGGTGTCTGTGTGGAGAAATAAGCAGGTGATGGCAAAAGAATAGGATCCATATGTTTCCGTGGTGGGGACAGACTGTTAGTCCGTGAGCATTGATTAAGCACCTGCTGTGTGCCAGGCACTGTGCCAAGTGCCAAGTTCTAGGAAGGCAGACCTTTGGTGTTGAGTTGGAGAGGAGAGGGACTAGCTTAGCCAGGGAAGGAAGGAATCTTTCCTTATTGTGCAATTTGGATGAAGACCTTCCCCAACTGCCCCTTCCAACAAGTTCCGCCCCCCCTCCCTTAATTTCCCATTTCTTCTGTTTCCCTTTCCTTTTCCAGGTGACCATCCGGCGCCGGCCCAGACTTTACGTCATAAATCTGCTGCTGCCCAGTGGATTTCTGATAGCAATCGATGCCCTGAGCTTCTTCCTGCCAGTTGAGAGTGGCAACCGAGCCCCTTTCAAGATGACTCTGCTCCTGGGATACACCGTCTTCCTACTCATGATGAATGATTTATTGCCATCCAGCGGCACCCCACTCATCAGTATGGCTCTCTCCACTGTGGAGAGGAAGAACAGAGGGGAGGAGAGAAGTGGGAGGCTCTGGGGAGGGGTCCAGGGATCCTGGGAAAGAGTGGTATTAAGGGATTGGGGTTGGGATTAGGGGAAGAGGCCATGGGAGGAGGCTGGAGGTCACTCTGGTTCTTGCTCACTGAAGTCCCCTCCTATGACCCCCAGGTGTGTACTTTGCTCTGTGCTTGTCCCTGATGGTAGTCAGCCTGCTGGAGGCCATCTTCCTCACCTACCTGCTGAATCTGATTACTACACAGCCCCCTCCCATGCCCCTCTGGCTCCATTCACTGCTGCTGCACTACCTCCGAGCAACAGATTGCTGTAACAAGAAGTCTCAGAAAGAACCCAAGGGCTCTGGCCCCAACCTCATCCACCTGCCTGGTAAATTGGCATCAGTACATCCACATGATTAGTCTCTTCTTTTGCCCCAGCAGCCTAAATACTTCCACTTCTCTGTCCCTAATTATGATGTTCTTCCCAACTCCTGACTGAGCCCCTGGCTTCAGGTGCCTGGAAACTAAGAACATTGGACCAAATCTAATAAAATGATGTACGAGGAGTTTAAATGTCAAGCCCTGTGTTCAGGTTCAAAAAAATCAAATGAACAAGTATAGGACTGGGGAGCCATGGCAAGATGAATCATGTGAAAAAGATCTGGGGGTATCAGGAGAGGATAAATGCCTCGATCATCAGCCCTTTGACAAGAGAGTGAAAAAAGCAGATAAAGCTTATATTCCACTAATTCAAGCATACTATTGCAAGCAAAAGAGATGATTGTCAAGCTGACTTCACTCTATTTGGAACATGTTGGAGATGTTTTGGTCATTTCTGGTTCCCATACATTACAAAGGGTATTGATAAGCACAAGAGTGTTCAGAGAGACAACTAGAATAGTGAAGGGGTGGAAAATCATATTTTTTGTAGGAAGATCAATGAATAAAACTGACTAGTATTTATGTGGCCCTTTAAGCTTAACAAAGCATATCTGAGCTTCACAAACAATCCTTGGAAGGAGAAACTACAGGTAATAGTCCCATTTTATGCCTGAGGAAACTAAGGCCCAGAGAGTTTACATGACCTGACTGTAGACACACACACAAGTTATTAAGTATTGGAGGCACCTACACAATCGGAGCTTAATAAATATCTGTTAACTTGTTATGTGGCCATGCATGGGCAAGCTATTTAACCCCTCAGTTTCCCCTTCTGTGAAATGGGAAGAATACCAGCACTTCTTTCACAGGATTGTCATTTGTACAGATCAAATATGAATAAAGTATTTGTTTGAATAAAAAAAATTAAGTATCGGAGGCAGAATTTGAACCTGGAGTCTATATCATGCTATCTCTCACTTATTGAGGACATGATAACCATCTCAAATGTCTGAAGGCTTCTCCTGTAGAAAATGAAGCAGAATTGTTCTGTTTCAGCCTTCAAAGGAAGAAATCTGCAGAGACAGATTTCAACTTGATATTGGAAAAACTTCCCAAGCAATGTCCAAAATGGTAATAGACTTCCTCGGGCGGTAGTGAGTTCCCGCCCATGAAGTTCTTCTCGTAGCATACAGATAACTAATTGAGGATGCTCTCAGGTGGGCCCTTGGGTTAGATAATTTCTGAGGTTTACACACACACAACTATTAAAAATCTATGATTATTTCTATAGGGCTGATGGAGCCAGGGGTTACGGCAGCATGGGTGCCAGGCTCTAGCGAGGCCAGGCTAAATGGAGATCCCGGATCAACGAGGGCACCATTGGAACAGGAGGCCCAGGGGCGGCCGACAGCTAACATGTGGGGGAATTTCATTGTTATTCTGGACAAGTTGCTCTTCTGGCTTTATCTGCTGTTCATGGTCTCCTCTCTTGCCACTGTCATCATTTTATGGAACACCTAGAAGTAGGGTGCCCTCCCCGATTTCTGCTTCCACTGACTTTCAGTGAACAATAAGCCATCTCCCATTTCCTTGTCCAAGTGGCTACTCCTATTCAAAGGTCAGTCTGCTCCCAATTGAGTCCTACAGACCAGCTTCAGCCTAGCCCTTGGCAGTTTCCTGACTCTTAAAGCCAGTAAGTAGCCTTGTTCCTACCCTCCTATAGATTCCTCTACTCCTTCTTTCCAGACCTAACCTCTCTGTCCCTTAAGGATCCAGCCCAGGAGAGCCATCTAATCATTGTGTTGTCCTAATAAATCATTTTGCAGAGAGCATTGGTTCCTCAGAGTATTTTCTCATACACATGCAAAATGTTAGAAATGAGCATTTTGATGAAAGAAGACTCGGGATGAAATGTCTGCCATCCCAGACTAATGAGAATTTTTTTTTCTTTTTAAGAAGATAATCATGGAATGTCATAGACAGAAGGGACTTCAAAAATCATCTAATCCATCTTCTTTATTATACGAAAAAGGAAACCGAGGCCCAGAAATGGGAAATGACTTATCCAAGATCATAAGCTGGGAATGATGAGTGGAGGCAGAATTAGAACCAAGGTCTTTTCATTCAGAATAACATGCTTTTTCCAGGCTAGCAGTTCCTCTTCTTCTGATTACTCATTTTCCACATGATTTCACAAGAAAGGGACTTATAAACAGAGTATGGATTTTAAAGAAATAGGTCTTTATATTTATTTGTTATATAGGACCTAAGGTAACATGTGTGGGTACTACAGAAAAGGAAGATCCCCTACTCCTTATTCTGTGCTTTCTAGATAAGCATCTACTCACTGATGCCAGTTATCTGGCAGTTTAGTTCGTTCTGACACTTTTAAATTTTTAGATAAAAATTTAATTAAAAAATCAAACAGTATAATGAATACAGTGACTAGAAAACATTTCCTCCCATTCACCATGAGGCACACATTCTTTAGGTTACCACACCACAAATGAGGTAGGGAACATTTGCAGAGGGGGCAACTGGGTAGTTCAGTGGATTGAGAGCCAGGCCTAGAGATGGGAGGTTAGGTTCAAATCCAACTTCAGATACTTCCCAGCTGTGTGACCCTGGGCAAGTCACTTGACCCCCATTGCCCACCCTTACCACTCTTCCACCTAAGAGCCAATACACAGAAGTTAAGGGTTTAAAAAAAACATATGCAGAAAATATACCTGACTTGGGAAATATGAATATAAGGAACATCTGACCAGGGAACATGCCTAGAGGGCAGGTGCCCTCATAGGGAATACTTTGTAAGACACAAGATTTGTAGGGGGTCAGCCTATCCTACCAACTCTGCCAAATGTAAGGGGGCAGATCTATTTGTCCTGATTAAGTCAAATCCTCTGAGAGAAAACTGAAATGCAGAAGAAAAAAGAGGCCTATGCCAGCTTATTTATTAAAAGATTTTATTAGGACTAATTAGGTTCTTTGAGGTAATTTACTCACAAAATGGCCAGCCCTTGGGGGCGGTAGACCAAAGCAACATTGGTGGTTCCCTGCACCAACCCCAGGCCAGACCAGGTTTTATATATAGAAACAGAACAAAGAAAGTATAGTGCCAGGGATGGCCCAGATCCAAGTGCAAGTTCTCCCATAGGATAGTTGGAGCTTCTTTTGTTTACATTCTCTGTGGAGTCATTGATCATGTTCTCACTACATCATACCCACTCAAGGCCAGGAAAACATGGGAAAAAGAGAACACCAAGAACCCATGCAGACAGGAATCATTCATTGCTAGGGTGCCTTATACCTTGGGAGTGCAGAATCCCTAGTGGCCTCACCTTGCCATTATCAAGTTGCTCTCTGCTGGGTGTGTTATTTCTCCTGGGTACATTGTCTCTCCATCACATTGTCTCTGATGGGTGTATCTTCTATAAATAGGGATGTTAGTTATTATTATCTTCTGATCTCCTGACCCCTTCTGGGCTTGGCTTTGCCAGCTTTTTCAAGTCTAGCTATTGCTATCTCAGTTATCTTCTGCTGAAGTATAGTAGTAGGAAAGCTTCTCCTTAGCTGGTAGAGATACTCTTTTTATCACATATCTATGGACTATGAGCCACCAAATTAAACTGGCCATCAAAAAGGGCAAATTCCATTTACAAAGGAGCTTTGGGTACAAAATGGATCAAAGACCCCAGTTTAGGAGCTAGATGCCTTTCCTTTGGTTGTATCACTTTCCCCGACCTCCCTTGTGTCGCCTTCTTGAGACCACTTTTCAACCTGATCATAGGAAGGAATCCCATGTTTTCTCTTCCATCTGAAACATCTACTTTACTTAAATCTAGTGAATAAAGGCATGTCATAAATCAGAACACTTCTGTATACACATACATCTTTTTTTTTTAACCCTTAAATTCTGTGTATTGGCTCCTAGGCGGAAGAGTGGTAAGGATGGGCAATGGGGGTCAAGTGACTTGCCCAGGGTCACCCAGCTGGGAAGTGTCTGAGGCCAGATTTGAACCTAGGACCTCCCGTCTCTAGGCCTGACTCTCAATCCACTGAGCTACCCAGCCGCCCCTACACATACATCTTGAAAATAACTAAAAGCAAAACCAACTTATCCTAAGATGTATTATATTTTGTTGCTGGAAAGAACCTCATGCTATTTGGACTTGTGCATTCCTTCTTTTGCTGATGGTATTGCACAAAGAGGGAGTAAAGCTAACGACTTTGTGCAACTGTGCCTCACCTAAATTTGATTCGTGATCAGGTCAAGGCATCATCTCAGGATATTGTTGGTCCTCTTGGAAAATGAAGGACAAACAACACTTCTTTACCAGCGTACTCTTTGTGAGACAGACCCGCCTCTTCTCACTGATACTGAAAATCATTGTAGAAATGTACAGGCTCGGCTAATGTAGATGATATTTTGTTCCCATGATGTCATCTCTGTAAATGTTTTCACTTTGAGCTAATTATATCTAGTATAGGGAAAGGTCATATAGTTTTAGGAATGAGGACCCAGAGAACTTCAACTCTAAAAGTGGTCGTGTAGGGGTCCAGGCATATATTTAACTTGATATTGTTTTAGGGGTGCTCAAAAAGCTGACTCTTATGATATTTCTTATGATTGGTTGCTGTAACTTTGAGTTAAATTGAACCTCAACCTTGTCGAATTCCTCAGTTACCTCAGTCTCCTTGTTAACATATGTATCAAACAAGCTTAGATGCCTTAGACCAGTGATGGGCAAACTACAGCCCACAGGCCAGATGTGGCCCCCTGAAATATTCTATCGGGCTGCACAACATTATTCCTAATCTGACGAATACAATGAGTAGGATGCAATACAATGAAACTTCGAAAGAGTTGCCTTAGAAACAGACTGACAGAGGAGCATTTTCTTTTCTTTGGACCTCTCTTTAAAAAGTTGGCCCATCACTGGTATTGTAGCTTCCCCCTCACTTCTGGGTACTACTCCCCTACTCACACACACAGGTTAGGTCTCCAGAGAGGCAAACTGAAGATGTTCACCAACTTCACAAAAGTTCCTAGTGGGTAGAACACTCAGAAAGGGGAACCAGGGACTGAGAGAAAAATGGGTTACGGGTTAAAGTCTAAGGGAAGGAGAGCATAAGGCGAGAATAAAGACCCAAAGCAAAGAAAGTTCCTACATGAAGTAGTCAGACAGCAAGTTAGCTCTGGTGGAATAGAGCTTCACTGGAATGAAGCTCTGATGATGAAGATCTTTGGTGGTCAAGAGCTTTAACCCTTATCGGACATACTGGTGTTTTTATTGGAGTTACAACAGTATAAGAGGAGGGGAAAATGATAATTAGACAAGTGGTCTGATACATTAACATTATGAGGTAATCATCACAAGATACAAACTGCAGGATCCTAATATAACAGGTATAGATCAGGAGTTCATAAGGCCGAAGGCAGCGATGGGCAAACTTTTTAAAGAGGGGTCAAAGGAAAGGAAATGCTCTTCTGTCAGTCTGTTTCTAAGGCAACTCTTTTGAAGTTTCATTGTATTGTGTCCTACTCGTTGTATTCGTCAGATTAGGAATGATGTTGTGCAGCCCGATAGAATATTTCAGGGGGCCACATCTGGCCTGTGGGCTGTAGTTTGCCCATCACTGGTCTAAGACATCTAAGCTTGTTTGATACATATGTTAACAAGGAGACTGAGGTAACTGAGGAATTCGACAAGGTTGAGGTTCAATTTAACTCAAAGTTACAGCAACCAATCATAAGAAATATCATAAGAGTCAGCTTTTTGAGCACCCCTAAAACAATATCAAGTTAAATATATGCCTGGACCCCTACACGACCACTTTTAGAGTTGAAGATCTCTGGGTCCTCATTCCTAAAACTATATGACCTTTCCCTATACTAGATATAATTAGCTCAAAGTGAAAACATTTACAGGGATGACATCATGGGAACAAAATATCATCTACATTAGCCGAGCCTGTACGTTTCTACAATGATTTTCAGTATCGGTGAGAAGAGGCGGGTCTGTCTCACAAAGAGTACGCTGGTAAAGAAGTGTTGTTTGTCCTTCATTTTCCAAGAGGACCAACAATATCCTGAGATGATGCCTTGACCTGATCACGAATCAAATTTAGGTGAGGCACAGTTGCACAAGGTCGTTAGCTTTACTCCCTCTTCCAGAGTCATCCAAGTCCAATGGCAAGACAAAAGACAGGACCACCAGTGATGGTCTCGGATATAGTGGGTGAGCTTGGCTTCTTTGTTATCTAACTAAGCTCTAAGCCCTCCAGAGTGGCTGCTTTAGCCACCTTCATGGTTGTTGAAACACATCGTTATCGTCTGCCCATTGAGAGGGGGGAGAGTCTTCACATGCTTGGGGTAGACACTTCCCTGACTCACCTATGGGTTTGAGACTGGCTAGTTACTCTCAGCCTGGTTTAGCCCTTCTGCCAAGATGGTTTACCAGTGTGTGGCCACTACACATGCTACAGCTTCTTGGAGTTACAGAATTAGGTGGCAGATAGACACCAAAGGAGGAAACAAGTCCTGAAAAGGGTTCAGTAGCTCTCGCACGCAAGGTGCTAGTTCTCCCTGAACATCCCATGTGAGATAAAGAGGTGAACACGTATAGACAACACCTATGGGCCACACAACCCACACCTGGGGCACAGCAGGGCCATGCTGTTCTTTCTCTCCACCCCGCCTTCCCCTGTGAGGAGCATCTCTGCTGAGTCTTCAGCACAGCTCAATCCTGACTGCCAGAGCTAATTCTCTCTTAAATTTCTACCTGGCTTTATTCTCTACTGCCAGAGGCCTTCCCCTTCAGGGCTGCTTCCTGCCTTGACTCTCTCCTGGGTCCTGCTTCCCTAGCACACTCACACACACAGGCACGCACACATGCAGGCACGCATGCATACACGCCTCTTTAATTTAATGAAGACATCCAGGCTCTTTGAACATCCCCTATTAAAATGGCTGCTTCAGGGGGCAGCTGGGTAGCTCAGTGGATTGAGAGCCAGGCCTAGAGACGGGAGGTCCTGGGTTCAAATCCGGCCTCAGACATTTCCCAGCTAGGTGACCCTGGGCAAGTCACTTGACCCCCATTGCCCACCCTCATCACTCTTCCACCAAGGAGCCAATACACAGAAGTTAAGGGTTTTAAAAATAAATAAAATGGCTGCTTCTTCTTGGGGGAGGAGTAGAATGGCAATACTCTTGGATAGCATGGGGTGGGGGGCTTGGGGAGTGGATCATAGCAGTTTTCTGAGAATAAAATGCTTGTGGAGATGGAGTAGAGTCTCAGAAAGCAGACCAAGGACTAGAAGGGGAAGTGCCCTGCTTTGATCAGACCACATCCAGAGCTTCAGATTCAATTTTGGTCTCCACATTTTAGAAGAGATGTTGATAAACAAATCCAGAGAAGAAAAACCAGGTAAAGGATATCTAAAATACATTTGGACATAAATCAGTTGAAGTGACCAGGAATGTTTATATCAGAAGGAGAAGACTTCAGAGGAACTTCAGGGAAGCTGTCTCCGAGTATCTGGAGGACCGTAATGTGAAGTGGCATTGGCCTTGCTTTGTTTGACCCCCGAAGGCAGAAGCAAAAGTGACAAACAGAAGTTATAAATTTAGGTTGGATTTGGGGAGAAGAAAAAAAACCATAAAAGAACTTCCTACTAACCAGAGCTATTCAAAGGCATTTGGAGTCAGAGCTGAGTTTGAATCTTGGCTCTCCCAATGACTACTTGTGAATTTGGGCAAGATAAGATACTCAGTTTCCCTGATCATCCATTTCTTCATCTGTAACTCTGCCTCTCTCCCTTACTCCCCTCTCCACCAAGAAAGAATCATCTAAGGGGACCTGAACAGAGCATGTGAGGACATTTTACTCCATGGCCATAGAGCCCCCAAAGCTCTAAAAAATCTGTGTTCTCAAATATGTAGGTATTTTGGGGTTAGTCGTCTTGCTAAACACCAAGGTAAGCTAGATTTCTCAGCAAAGAAGCACAATGTCCAAACATTTCAGTTTCATTCACACATCCACTGGGAAGGATGAGGGCCATTTGATAGCTTAAATCAAAAATCTGGCCTCTAAGTACAGGAAGGGGGAAGGGGGCTGTGGTATAGCACAGAAAAGATGTACTCCTGGGAGAAAATATACGAACCAGAGTGGGGAAACGTGGCAGAGAGCTTTGCAGATAAGGATAGTGGTGCAATTTGCTACAGATCACCTGAGCAGAAAGAGGAAATTGGTTTAGGAAACAGATCACAAGCCTGGTATGGAGGCAAGATATTAATAGTAATGGTCAAGGGATTTCAATTGTCCAGATGTTCCTTGGAGTCACTCTGTGTGTCTCTCTCTCCCCCACTTTCCCCTCTCTTCCTCTTTCTCACCCTCTGTCTCTCTGTCTCTGTCTCTCTATGTCTCTCTCTCTGTCTCTGAATCTCTGTCTCTGTCTCTCTGTCTTTGTCTCTGTCTGTCTGTCTGTCTGTCTCTCTCTCTCCCTCTTTCTCTCCCTCTGTCTCTCTGTCTCTGTCTCTCTCTCTCTCTCTTTGTCTCTCTGTCTCTCTGTCTGTCTGTCTCTCTCTCTCCCTCTTTCTCTCCCTCTGTCTCTCTGTCTCTCTGTCTCTGTCTCTCTCTGTCTCTCTTTGTCTCTCTGTCTCTCTGTCTGTCTGTCTGTCTCTCTCCGTCTTTCTCTCCCTCTGACTCTCTCTCTGTCTCTGTCTCTCTGTCTTTGTCTCTCTCTGTCTCTCTCTCTGTCTCTGTCTCTCTGTCTTTGTCTCTGTCTCTGTCTCTCTCTCTCTCTCTCTCTCTCTCTCTCTGTCTCTCTCTCTCTCTCTCTCTCTCTGTCTCTCTCTCTTTCTCTGTCCCCCCTCATCAAGTTTACAGATGGCTCCAAACTGGGAGGAATCACTAATGTATTGGAAAAGATATGTTGAAATCAGAGCTTGAAGTAGACTAAAAAGGTTAAAGAATAAAGTGGAATCAAAGTAGATTAATCCATTCCTGCATTATTTAAGAAACTGACCAAGGCCCTCCAGGTGGGCAAACCACCTAGGCAAGGGAAGGGTCAGAGCCCTAAATTCCCCCTGCAGATATCAAAAGGACACCAGTACAAACAAATGGGTCAGGATGGAATTGTTAGTGGAAATTTGGGGTTCTTCTGGATTCATTGAGTCTTAATATTCAGATCAATGATATAAATTCCCTGTGGACACTCAGGGGACTTGAGAACTACATTTCCCATGATTCAACAGGCTTCCTGCCCTTACGTGGTGAAGCAAGACAACGTAAACAGAAGCTTAAATAGGGAGATTGGGATTTGTGTCATTTGAAATTATTGTAAGCCCTGGAAGACTGCCACTCCCAGGACTCTCTCTGCTACAACTTCCCCTGATAACTCCCACTTCCGTTTGGGGAGGTGTCAGGGAAAGTATAAAAGAGAAAGTTTGGCATCTTTTCGGGGTCTGACTCTGGAGGCAGGCTGGCTCTCTCCACCCTGGACCCCGAGACCCTGATCTCTCTCTTGGCATCTTTTCCCCTTTCTTCCTACCTCCTAGTTTTCCCTAGACCTTTTCCTTCCTAATTAAAATAAAATCTAGCTATTCAAACCCTACAGTTGCTCTCTGATCATTCATTTGAGGGCTCTGGTCAATTTTCCACTACCTTCCTTTCCCTTCCTCTACCTTCCTCTCTCCTTTCTCCCATCCATCCTATCCTCCTCCCTTCCTCCCTTCACTTTTCACCTACAGATTGGTACTATCTCTTTCCTATGGAACAAGCCAGGTGGGCAGAGGTAATGGCAGGGCATTTGAATTAGATCTTAGCAGGCACGTGGCCTTCTTAATTACCAATATGGCTTCAAATAAACTATTAAATATTTTGAATATATCCATCTATGTCAATTTTATTTGTAACAGAATACAAGGTAAACACTCATAGTTAACTGGGGATGAGTGTTTAGATACAAAAAGGTCAGGATAGAATGTAGAGTAAACATATAGCTAACTAAGGTTGAGTGTTTAGGTATATGTGAAGAGTAAATATCCTAAATGTCATCCACTTATCCCTACCTATGTTTTGTGATGAGTTTTGTCTTGACAAATAAGAACCTGGATGTGAAAGGGAATAGCCTTGTATCTTGTATCCTATATAAGCTGTATTGTAATGGTAGTCTACACAGCTTCCACTAGGGAAGGTTGTCCCAGCTGCTGTCCCAGCTGGTAGATTTCTTTTTCTTTTCTTTTTTAAATCAACAAATAATGGTTCCAATTATCAAATTTCTGGATGTCTGGTCTTGTGTTATGAAGTACCCCACTTCAAGTTGTGCTGGTAAATATTTAACAACTGATTCTCTAAAAAACCAATAATGAACCCATCAGTACTTTTCAATTGAATCTGCACCAGGAACTTTTTCTCTATCACTTTCTCAAATCTAGAAAAATCAACAAAATAATAAATCAAGCCTGAGTTTTTAGCACAAGTTTAAAGTTCAAGCTGAAAAGTCAACAATGAGTCCTTGAGAACTGGTCCCGACTGGCTTTAGCCACCTCTGGTTGGAATCACAAAAGATCTCTACAAGCAAGAATATTGGGCCAAATCTAAGAAGATTTAATTCAATAGCTACACATCGAAAGGCTTATATTTGGGTTCAAGAAAATCAATTTACAATAGAAGATGGGAAGACATAGTGAGATAGCATTTTGCCTGAAACAAGATCTGGGGGTTTTCACTAGACTCCAAGGCTCAGGGTGAGTCAGCAGGATCATGTGGCAACCAGAAGATTCTAATGGGATTTGGGCTGCCTGAAGAGAGGCAGAATTTACAGGAGTAAGGACACACTAGTCCTGCTATGTTCTATCTCAGTCAGATGACATCTAAAATATTGTATCCAATTCTGAGTACTACAGTTTAAGAAGGACATTTAAGAAGGGCAGCTAGGTGGCTCAGTGGATAGAGACAAAGTCAAGAGTCAGGAGGATCTGGGTTCCAATCTGGCATCAGATACTTCCTAGCTTTGTGACCTTTGGGCCTGATTGCCTAGCCTTTATAGCTCTTCTGTCTTAGAATTGATACTAAGACAGAAGGTAAGGGTTTAAAAAAAAAAAGAAGGTAAGATAAAAGGTAAGCTAGAGAGCAACCAGAATGATAAAGAACCTAGGGATATGATAGTGAACCTATGGCACAGGTGCCAAAGAGGGAACAAAAGCCCTCTCTATGGGCATGCCATTGCTTGCCAGCGTTGTTTACTAGAAAGATAGAGGGACTTGGGGCAGAGCTGCTGCCTTTCCCCTCTCCACCATGCCTGAAGACATTCCTCATTTCACCCACCCTTCTGGCCAGCAGCCCAATGGGAATGCTTCCTCCCTCCTGTCTGGGGTAAGGTGGGCAGCTCCACAGGTGGCAGAGCTGGAGGCAAATGGAGCACTTGGGCCAATCCCCTCCCCCTCTCCATGTGCCTGAAGACATTCCTCATTTCACCCACCCTTCTGGCCAGCAGCCCAATGGGAGCACTTTTTCCCTCCTCTGTCTGGGGCAAATGTGGCGAGGGAGGTGCAGCACTTGTTGGGGAGGACAGGGCATGGGTCACTAAAATGTTCACCATCACTGACCTAGAGTGTATTCTATGACAGTCAATCACTCAAAGAACATTTATTTATATGTACTATGCAGGGCAACTAGATAGTGCACTTGATAAAGTGCCAGGCCTGGAGTCAGGAAGACTCATCTTCCTGAGTTCAGATCCAGTCTCAGAAACTTACTAGCTATATAACCCTTGATAAGATATTTAACTCTATTTACCTCAGTTTCCTCATCTATAAAACGAGTAGGAGAAGACAAACCCAAGCCAGTATCTTTGTGAAGAAAACCTCAAATGGGTCACAGAGTCAGACATGACTGAAATAATGACAACAAAACATGCTAGACACTATCCTAGGTACTGAAGATACAAAACCAAAAAGAACCCATTCCTGCTCTCCAGGAGCTTAAATGCTAGGGAGACGAGACGTACTTCTTCATGAAGTGTATGCAGAATCGGGATAAACAGAATAAATACAAAATAATAGCAATCAGGGCAGTTGGAGAAGGTGAGTAGCACTAAGTGGGGAAATCAGGGAAAGTCTCAAGTTGCAGCTTGCAAGAAGACTCATTTTAAGAGTCAGAGGGGAAGAAGGAATGCATTTCTGGCACTTGAATCACCATGTGTGATGGATGCTCAGAAAGAAGGCCAATTTGGCTGGCCTGGAGAATGTGAATAAAAGAAGAATGTCCAATGAGAGGAATGATAGGATGGGGCGGCGGGGGACAAACCGTGAAGGTCTTTGAAAGTCAAAGAGAGGAGTCGATATCTGATCCCAGTCAATAGGAAGTCTCTAAAGGGTGTCTGTTTTTTTAATTGCCATGGCCAGACTTGTCCTTATGGAAAAATCTCTTTGGCAGCTGTGTGAGCTGGCAAGGGATTAGATTCAGGAGATACGTTAGGCAGGGAGGCTGATGGGAATGCTGTCGCAATGGCCAAAAGGTGAGAGATAATCAGGCAATTGGGCAATGAGAACCAGCCTTTAGATGTGTTATACCAGGGGTTCCCAAACTTTTTTGGCCTGCTGCCCCCTTTCCAGAAAAAATATTACTTAGCGCCCCCTGTTTCATACTATCACCCCCCCTTACAGTTATTCACAGCCCCAAATGCACCTGTGGCCATCACCGCCTCCCTGGATTGCTGCAGCACCCACCAGGGGGCAGTGGCGCCCACTTTGGGAATCACTGTGTTATACTGAGGATCCTTTGGGGGATTTAGGGTTGAACTTGGTCACAAAGCTAAAATGCTGGGATTCTATGAAGACGAACACCCCATGTCACATAGGATGGACACAGATTCAGGGCATGAGTAGAATGATAGGATCAGAGATGGGAAGTTCAGAACGAGCAGAGGTTGATTGGGAAAGCCAAAGACGGCAACGGACAAAGCCTTTGAAGGCTATCTTAGGGGAAAGAGAGGAATCAGAGAACTCAGCCAAGGACAAAAGGGACAAGAGAAGAAGCCAAACTGGGGAGTGGAGCCCCCAAATAAGGGAGGAGACATTAAGAGAGCACCAGGCTGGCCCTGAGGAACTCAAGTGACCTGGCCCAGGTGAGCTCATCCTTGTGCCCTACAAATCCTGGGGGGCAGGGGGAGGGGCATGATTTCTGAGCCACCATCTATGTTATTGGAGACACCGTGGAGAGCAGGAGAGATATTGTGAGATTGCAAAAGGGCACGGATAACATTAAATATTGACATTGTTTCTTTTTTTTTTTTAACCCTTACCCTCCATTTTTGAATCAATTGGTTCCAAGGCAGAATAGCAGTAAGGGCTAGGCAATTGGAGTTAAATGACTTGCCCAGGATCACACAGCTAGGAAGTGTCTGAGACCAGATTTGAACCCAGGATCTCCTTTCTCTGGGCCTGGCTCTCAAACCAACAAGCCACTTTGCTGTCCCACATAGTTTCAATGAATGTAAAATATCCTATTATGAAACAAAATAAATTTCTTAGTAATTCCTTTCTCCAAAGGCAGACAATACATCACGATATACCTAAAGTCAAGTCAATACGTGTGGTGATCCCCCGGAGCTGCAGAGCTCTCTGCCCTGGGGAACTTTAGACATCTCATCCCTTGTAGTCAAGAACAATTGTTCAGGGTCATGGTAAATTAGACTTTTTCCTTGGCCCAGTGATTAGTCAGGGCTGCCAGACAGAATTCTTGCTGGGCCAGGGTTGGCCCAAACTCCCTCTTGGAGCAGAGCCAGAACTATATAGCCCAAGGTGGAGACAAGGCCAGGCCTTCTTTCCGTGACCTTCTCCGGCCACTAAGGCCACCAGAAACCAGTAATATTCAAAGCTGGCACTCAAGGTGTGGCCCTGGGCTCCTTTAAACCTGAGGATTCTTGAGTTCTGCCTGAGTCCCCACATAAGCCAAGAAACAAAAGATGGGAGGAGGCTGGCCCTACAAGGAGGGATGGCTCCTGGGTCTCATTCTTGGTCTTTTGCTTCAAGGTAAGTTGGGGTTGAGTATATAACATAGGATCATAGATTTTAGAGGTGAAAGGGGCCTCCAGCACAGTCCCCTCATTTTACATCTGGGAAAACTGAGGCCAAGGGAGGCCAAGGTCATAGAAGCATAAGATCTTATATCTAGACATGGAAGGGACCTGCAAGGCTCAATAATCCAACCATCCCATTTGACATCTTAGAGCATCAATTGGCAAAGATATTAGAGTGGTTTGCTGTTTCCTTCTCCAGCTCATTTTAAAGAGGAAACTGAGGCAAACAGGGCTAAGTGACTTGCCCAGGATCACACAACCGGGAAATGTGTGAAGCCAGATTTAAACTCAAGAAGGACTCATCCTCCTGACTCCACACCTGGCACTCTATCCACTGTTGCATCTCACCACCCTACCAATGTATGTAGAAGACATATAAAGTATAAATGGAACTCGATCTCAGAGGGAAGGCATAACAATGGGCCAGACCAGGAAAGGCCTCACATAGAAGGTGGGATCTGAACTTAGTCTTAAAAGGCTTCTAGAAGTGAGGAAAAATATCATTCCAGAGATAAAGGAAAGCTAGAAAAATAGTGGAATTGGGAGCTGGGGGTCATGGCTGAGATCTAGCACATGTGGCTAGATCATAGAGAGTGTGGACAGGATAAGGGATGCGAATTCTAGGAAGGTAGGAAGGTGTCAGGTTGTGAAGGACTTCAAATGTCAACCAGGATTTTAGATTTGGTCCTAACAGCAATAGGAGCTTCCTGGGATTTATTGAGTAGAGGTAGCTCATGGTTAGATTTGTACTTTGGGAAAAATTGCTTGGCAACTGAATGGAGGATGGATTGGAATGAGGAGAGATTTGAGAGATGGAGACCAGGTAGGAGGCATTTGCAATAGTTCAGGCAAGAGATGATAAGATCTGAACCAGGGTGGTGGTTGTGTGATGGACATTTAGGAAATATGTTGCTAAGGGGAAATGGCAAAATTCAGCAACAGGTTGTATATATGAAGTGAGTACAAGAGAGAAATCCAGGATGACCCCAAGATATGAGCTTGGATGATTGGAAAAATAGTTGTGACTCCAAACAAGGTTGGGGATGTTTAGAAGAAGAGTGGGCTCTTGGGGGTGGGGGTGGGAGGAATGTTGATGAGTTTTTATTAAGCCTGGTTCTATTCGAGATGCCCAGAGTATGTCAAACTTGAAATGGGGCAGCTGGGTGGCTCAGTGGATTGAGAGCCAGACCTAGAGATGGAAGGTCCTAGGTTCAAATCTGACCTCAGACACTTCCTAGCTGTGTGACCCTGGGCAAGTCACTTAACCCCCCCTTGCCTAGCCCTTACTGCTCTGCCTTGGAACAGATACTCTGCATCAATTCTAAGATAGAGTGTAAGACTAAAAAGAGAGACAGATGGGAAGACAGAGGGACAGAGAGAGACGGAGAGAGACAGAGAGACAGAGAGAGGGAGGAAGATACAGAGACAGAGAGAGACTGAGCCACAAAAGCATCAACTACCTAGCCCTTACCACTCTTCTGCTTTGGAACCAATATATAGTATTGAATCTAAGAAGGTAAGGATTTTAAAAAAAAGTAGTTGGAGATACAAGATTATAAGTTAAGAGAGAGGTTAGGGCTGGATAAAAAGACTGGAGAATCATCTGCATAGAGATAATCATTGAACCCGTGACAGCTTATGAGATTACTTAGTGAAATACATGGAGGGAGGAGAGAAGAGGACCCAACACAGAACTTTGGGGGACCATAGTCAAACCATGGCTATGGTTAGAAGACATGACTTAGATGAAAACAGGGCAAAGGGGCCTGAGAAGAGAGCAGTCGGGTAAAAAGAAAACTAGGAGGAAGCAGTGTCCTGACAAACTAGAAAAGAGAGTTTCAAGGAGAAGATGCCAATCATAGCATCAAAGGCTCTAGAGAGGTCAAGTAAGATAAGGATTGAGAAAAGGTCTTTAGACTTGGCAGCTAAGAAGAGAGCCTTCGTAACCTGGAAGAAAGCCCTTTCAGCCGAATGATGAGTTCTGAAGCCAGATGGCAGGGGGCTTAGAATCTAGTCAAGGAGACAAAGTGGAGGCAGAAAGTAGATGGCTTTTGTTCTGGTTTTAGCCAAGAGTCTGACCTCAGCCACCTTTTGGGTGATAGCTAGTGAAGAAGGCTGGATTGAGTGAGGCTTTTTTTAAGGACGTGAGAAACCTGGGGGTGGGAGAATGCTGGTGACGGAAGAGCTCTGGAGTAGAAAGACTGATCTTTGATTGAACGGGGAGGCCATCTACCGAGTCTAGGGCTATCACAAATGCATTTTGGGAGAAGGGACCTGAGGAGAGGAGGACACGACATGTCAAAAATGTCTTTAAATAGCTGCTTAGGTCATACAGGGAAAAGAGTGTTAGAGTATGAGTCAGAGGACCAGAGTTTGAATCTTGGCTCTGACACTTAATACAAGGTCTTGGGCAGATCGTATCACCTCAGTTGGTTCATCTATAAAATGGAGGCGTTGAACTTTAGGTTTCCTCTCCAGGCTAGAATACCCTCACCTGTAGCATATCTAGTTTTTCTCAAAGCACAGCTCAGCTGCTATCTCATACAAGAAATCTTTCTTGACCTTCCCCCTATTCACAATGCCAATAAACTATTAGAGATCTTTATCTCTCTTCCCCATCATCTCTTTCTCCCTCTCCCTCCTTTTCTCTCCCTCCCTCCCCTTCTCTCTCTCTCTTTCTCTCTCTCTCTCTATTTCTCTCTCCCTCTCTCTTTCTCTCTCTCTATTTCTCTCTCCCTCTCTCTCTCTTTCTCTCTCTCTCTCTTTCTCTCTCTCTCTTTCTCTCTCCCTCTCTCTCTCTTTCTCTCTCCCTCTCTCTTTCTCTCTCTCCCTGCCTATCTGTCTGTCTATTTGTCCTGCATTTTCTTTTAACCTCTCTCTGTATCTGTCTGTCTCTTAATTAGTCTGTATCACTATGTACAGGCTTTTTATTTACTTATCTACACACTGTATCCCTTCAGGATATAAACTCCTTGAGGACAGGGACTGTTTTTGTCTTGGTTTCCTTTATGTGCTCAATAATAGTGGTTTATCCACTCTTTTTTTTTTAATTTTTTTTTATTATTAAAACCCTCACCTTCCGTCTTGGAGTCAATACTGTGTACTGGTTCCTAGGTGGAAGAGTGGTAACGGTGGGCAATGGGGGTCAAGTGACTTGTCCAGGGTCACACAGCTAGGAAGTGTCTGAGGTCAGATTAGAACTCAGGACCTCCCGTCTCTAGTCCTGGCTCTCCATCCACTGAGCTACCCAGCTGCCCCCTGGTTTATCCACTCTTAATGAATGTTTGTCCAGTGAAATTGATTTCAAGTGCTGTCATGCCACACAAGTTAGATTTGTTCTGCTTGGTCCCAAAGGACAGGAGAAGGAGCGATGACTGTTCGATGAAAAGAGAATTAGATTTGGAGTCAGAGAACCAGGGTTCTCATCTCAGTTCTGATACGTCCTGTGTGACCTAGGGCAAGTCCTTTGACTTCTCTGAGCATAATTTCCTCCTCTGTAAAAGAAGGGTTTGGACAAGATGGCTCTGAAATCCTTCCTGCTCTAACAGTATAATCTCATGATTCAGAGGCTAGAAGTTGCCACCCAGGCAGATCCAGACTGGGAAGAAGAAGAAAACGAAGCTATTCCCAATGGATCAGCTGCCCAAGTGTAGAATGGGCTCCCCGCCCCCACCTGAGGAACGATGACTAGAGGTTGGGCATTCTTGATTAGGTTTGAACTGGTCTCTGTGGTCCCTTCCAAGCCTGAGCAGCTGGAATCCTGTGATATTACAAAGATAATAACTGGGCCCACTGGCTAAGGAAGAAGATCTCAGAGAAGTCAGAAGACAACACCAGGAAAACAAAAATGCCTGCAAGGTGGTCTGTTGGAGCCCCAGAGTGGTCAGGTAGAATAGAAGCTGGACAATCAATTAGGGATACTGACATGAAAGCCCAAACCCTCCCTAGATCTTTTTTTTTTAATCCTTACCTTTGATTATAGAATCAACACTGTGTATTATTTCCAAAGCAGAAGAATGGTAAGGGCTAGGCAATGGGAGTTAAGTGACTTGCCCAGGGTCACACAGCTGGGAAGTGTCTGAGATCAGATTTGAACCCAGGACTTCCCATCTCCAGGTCTGGCTCTCTATCTACTGAGCCACCTGGCTTCCCCCTCTCCCTAGATCTTCAAAATGGTCAAGATGTCTGGGAAATCAAGCCTTAGAAGGACAGAAAGTATTCCAAAAACGTTTGTGGAACAGTTGAACTAACTAGGGAATTCCTTCGCCTCACACATATCTCATGTTCTTCCATGATGTGACTGTTTCCCATTTCTTTCCTTTGTAGGACGGGGAGCCCTTGGAAATTAAGGCAGACTCACCTTTGACTTGGAGGGAAGGGTCAGGGCAGAATAAACCAACAGGACCATGGGAGCTCGGGGAGAAGGGAAGGAAGGAAAGAAAGGTCGGGTTGAGGGGCTATCACCAGCGTAAGGCTGAGTTTGCATGTAGGTGAGTTTTGCATAGAGGCAGGAACCCCAGGAGAAGTCAGGGGCTGAGCACATACCACAGCATCTTCCGCCATTTGCCTACCAGCCAATCCCGCATTCTTTGATCCAGATAGGAAGGGGTCAGGTACCCATTCAAACAAACTGAAATGTTCTGGCTCCGGATTCATTTGCATCCCTATGAGCATCCTCTTTTCCGGTACAGAACTGACTGGAGACTGAGGATGACTGTCTAATTATCTTCGCATCTCTCAAGAGTCATCCTCGGTGCCCTGAGAGGTCATATTTGTCCATGGCGATTGGCACCTCTGTTCCCACCTCCCATAGTTGTTCCCACAACTCTAATGGCTTGGACACTCTGAATGTGGAAGCAGGTCTATCTAACTCTACCTGGAGTCTCGAAATGAATCCTCAAATGCTCTTGAAGGTGGCACCTGATGCCAACCCTTCCTCAGGCTCACATGTTTACCAATTCCCCTCAGTCGGTCACATCACAAACCAAATACTATTCCTTCCATCTTTTGGAACATTCAGCCTTTACGATTCATCAAAAACACCCACATTGGGGGCAGCTCAGTGGATTGAGAGCCAGGCCTAGAGACGGGAGGTCCTGGGTTCAAATTCGGCCTCAGACACTTCCCAGCTGTGTGACCCTGGGCAAGTCACTTGACTTTCATTGCCTACCCTTATACAGTATTGACTCTAAGACGGAAGGTAAGGGTTTAAAAAAAAAAAAGAAAGAAAGAAAAATACCCACATCCTGGCTTCCCAACATGCCTACCCCATCAATTACCAGCATCAGGAATACATCCTAACTAAACCTTTATAGTCTGAGCAGCAATCAGTAATCAGAGGCAGCGGTCTGTCTCTTTGGTCTTCCATACACAGCTAACTGCCTTCCAAGGTGGCTGTCCCCATAATCTAATAAAGGATTTCAGAGCACTGAATCTTCAGTGATGGCGCTTCATGGTCCTGAGTGGGAGGGGGAAGACCAGCATGTCCAAGTGCCCGGCACATCCCATAGAATGTAGGATAGGCTGGTAGCATAATCTCCTGACCCAGCCCTAGAAGCTAAGGGAAGGAGCAATCTCTTTTATCTTACAGGATCTCCTTCCTTCGCCCAAAGCAGCAATGTTTTCACCATCAACTGTACAGGGTTTGATGTGCATGGACTGAACCCCGCTGCTTTCCAGTCAGTGTTCGACAAAAAGGCCTTCCGACCAGTTGTCAACCCCAACATGCCCACCAGGGTCAACATCTCCTTCGCCTTATCTGCCATTCTGGAGGTGGTGAGTACTAGAGCCCTTTCGTCTTGCTCTGGGCCCAGAGCACAGCCCTCAAACTTGACTTCTCTCCTGTCCCCTCGTCTAAAATTCGTCTGATCCAGTGATGGGCGTTGGCCTGGCGGGTCTCACCCTATCAGAAGCGATAATCTACGGCGACATTTCTATAGTAAATGGAAATGTTCTCTATTTGAATATGCCAGAAATCTTCCTCCAGTCATCCTTCCCCGTCCATGGTCAGGCTGCTCTTTCTAATAATCTGCCTTCTCTTTCTTGTGATTTGCTTGTGTGGAATGACATTTTCCCCCAAATAATCACTGAAAATCAGAATTGTCCCAAAGATAGGTAAGGATGGGCCTGGGGAAGGATGACCAGACCTGATCTTATTGAGCTAACAGTCCTGGATGGGAATCTCTTTTGGCAGGATGCACAGATTCAGCTCCTTACATCATTCATCTGGCTAGAGCTGGTAAGGTCTCATCCCCTCCCTTCCCAGGGCCCCTTCTCTTCTCCATTTCTTTTGTTTTGTTTTTTTTTCTGATCAAATTCCATTTTCTATAACTATCAATGTCATGAAAATCAGACAAGTCTGCTTAGATCCAAGGCCACACGGTTTCTGGGCAGCTAGAAAGGCAATGATAGAAACCTTAGCGCAATGATGGCAAACCTTGTAGGGACAGAGTGCCGTGTCCCTCCCCGCCACTAAGGGCCCTGCCTCCCCTTACCCCACACAGGGGAGGGAGAAAGTGCTCTCATTGGGCTTCTGGGTGGAGGGGTGGGTGAAGTGAGGAATGTCCTCAGCAAGTATAGAGAGGGGGAGGGGAGTGGTCCAAGCACTCTGCTCACCTCTAGCTCTGCCACTGTGAGCAGCCCACCTTAGCCCCCTTGGGCTCCCATTGGGCTGCTGGTCAGAAGGGCGGGGGAAATGAAAAAATGTCATCAGGCACAGAGGAGAGAGGGAAGGGAGCAGCTCTGCCCAAGTCCCTCTGCCTTTCTAATAACAAACAGGGATGGGGGCAGCTGCATGCCCACAGAGAGCGCTCTGTGTGCCATCTTTGGCACCCATGCCATAGGTTTGCTATCACTGCCTTAGAGGGAAGCAGAATCATCAAAATGACAAAAACTCTCAAAGTGAGCATAATCTCTTACCCCTAAAACATCATACTAAGATGAGACTCATATAGAAAATATTAAAGTCTCTATAATAAAGGCCATTGAGGGATCAAGGGAAGGTAGAGAAGATCACATTAGAGAAAGAGGAGGGAATGCTCTGGTTGTTAGGAATAGAAGTGAGAGGGGAAGGAAACAGAGAATTAGTGGAAAGTTCCAATACTGAACTAGCTGTCAGCAGTCTGGGTTCTAGCCTCAACTCTGACAATAAATAACTCAGTGTGTGACTTTAGGCAACTCACTTAAACTTTCTCAGACTCTAGTTCTTCCTTTTTAAGCCTGAGGGAGTTGGCTTAGTTGGTGTCTAAGGTCCTATCCATCTATTTAAATTCTATGACTCAATAAGTTCAGAGGAGAGGAACAGGGACAGGGAGACCCTGGGCTCCGGCCTCTCCTCAACTCCTGTTTCTAAAATTGCCTCGGACACTCTAGTTCTGGAAAAACCACTTCATCAGCTGGGACCCAAAAGAGTGTGGCGGAATCACGGACGTCACTGTGGCAGCTGAGCACCTCTGGCTTCCAGACATCTTCATTGTGGAGTTGTGAGTACCAGAGCTGGGAAAAGTAAGAAGGAACCTCCATCCCCAGGCAAAGGAATGTTGGAAAGCCCAACAGACTGGGGCAATGATGGCACTCTAGGTGTACTTAAGAGCCAACTCACAGTAAGCTCACTTCCACAAATCCTGGCCTAGAATAGTTGAGTTTGGGGGAGCTAGAGGAGAGCCATTACCAGAGATGGCCACTAAAGGAGCGGGATTGATTGGCATTAGAGAAACTGAAGGGGTAAGGAGAAGAAATCTCCACTGGCTTCTTTTTTCAAACAGCATGGATGTTGATCGGATCCCAACAGATCTCATGGCATATGTGAATTATCAGGGTAACATCAAGTATAAGAAACCTATGAAAGTGACCAGCATCTGTAAACTAGACATCTTCTACTTCCCCTTCGACCAGCAGAACTGCACTCTGACCTTCAGCTCTTTCCTGTACACAGGTGGGCTAGAGTGGGAGTGGCCATAGGAATCAAGGTGACCAGTGGAGGAATTGGGAATAAATGAATGAATGTATGAATGAATGAAAGAATGAAAGAAGGAAGGAAGGAAGGAAGGAAAGAAAGAATGAAAGAAGGAAGGAAGGAAGGAAGGAAGGAAAGAAAGAAAGAAAGAAAGAAAGAAAGAAAGAAAGAAAGAAAGAAAGAAAGAAAGAAAGAAAGAAAGAAAGAAAGAAAGAAAGAAAGAAAGAAAGAAAGAAAGAAAGAAAGAAAGAAAGAAAAAGAGAAAGAAAAGGCATTTTGTAAGCACCATCTATTTGCCAAACACTGTGCTGGGGATAGAAACACAAGATCAAAGGCAGTACTTGTCCCAAAAGATTTACATTCTTATGAGGGGAGATAACACAGATAGAGGAGTGATAGAGAGTAAGGAGTATTTTGGGCAAATTCAATGACAAATGTTTCCCACCTCTTGACTGAGAAGTGATGGTCTCAAGATGCAGATTGAGACCTATTTTTTTTTTGGATGTGATCAATATGGGAATTTCTTTAGCTTGGCTATTCATATTTATTATATTATATATAATATAAATATTTCTATATATTTCCATAATATAAAATTTACATAATTATATAATGATCACATATTGTATTGTATCTTTTTTTCTTATTTTCTTTGTATGTATGTGGGGGAGGGGGAAAGAGGAAGAGAAAGGGGTTAACTAGCTACTAAGTTAGCTGGTTGAAAAAAGTAAGATTTAATTTTTTTAATTCCAATGACAAAACCCCAGGCAAAGGTTGAGGGGATTGGGTGGGTTAGTGGAAGGCTTCAGATGGAGGAGAGCAAAGAAGGTGTGAAGGGTTTGTCAAGTCTCCTGCTTGAGGAGAGAAAAGAAGGAAGAGGCTAGACCAGAGGGAAGTGGTCATTGAGAAGCCGAATGAGTTGGTTCTCCTCTGCAGTGAACGACATGTTGTTGGGCCTGGAAAAGGAAGTGTGGCAGATGACAGACACTTCACAAGATCTTGTCCAGACCCAAGGGGAGTGGCAGTTGCTGGACATCAAAAAAGCAACCCCGAAGCTGGCTGTGGGCTCCAGCCTATACGACCAGATTGTATTCTATGTGAGTGTGAAGGATCAGACTTTATGACCTTCTTGGATATATTACAAACATCCAAGTCTCACCCTTTTTTTTTTTTTTAAACCCTTAACTTCTGTGTATTGGCTCCTAGGTGGAAGAGTGGTAAGGGTGGGCAATGGGGGTCAAGTGACTTGCCCAGGGTCACACAGCTGGGAAGTGTCTGAGGCCAGATTTGAACCTAGGACCTCCCGTCTCTAGGCCTGGCTCTCCATCCACTGAGCTACCGAGCTGCCCCCCCCCCAAGTCTCACCCTTGCCAGAAATCTTCACCAAACCCTTGCCTCTTCAATCAATCAGTCAATCAGCAAGCATGTATTAAGCAACTAGTATGTGCCAGGCACTGTGCTAGGTGCTGGGGATACAAAGGGAAAAGTGAAAACAGTCCCTAGAGGCCCACAAACCTTCAATCGGGCTTCCTATTGCTTCATGCCTAGGACCAGACATCCCTCCCATGAAAGGCATCTCAACAGCGCCTTATCCTACGGCGGTGATGGCAAACCTATGACACGCGTGTCAGCACAGACACGAGTAGCCATTTTTGGTGACACGCATGTGGCCACATACAGAGAAGTCTGGGAGTTCCGTGCCGAGGATGAAACCTTTGCTATAGTGTAGTGTAGACACTCTGTGCACTCTAGACACCTCTATTCATTGACCTATTTTGGTTTATGAATACAGTTATAGATTACGATGATACATTTTTGTTATTTAAACTATAAATATCTTGAAATTATGGCCAAAGCGTTATACTCGGTTTTCTGGCGAATTTGGGGCAGTACTTTCTGGGTCCTTGACAAAGAAGAGGGCAGCCTTTAGACTAATCATGGCTCTTCCTATGAAGGCCAGCTTCCACGTAATCCCCCCTTCCTCCTTCTCCCTCCAGGTAGCCATCAGGCGCAGACCCAGGCTCTACATCATAAATCTGCTGGTGCCCAGTGGATTTCTGATCGCCATCGATGCCCTGAGCTTCTTCCTGCCAGCTGAGAGTGGCAACCGAGCCCCCTTCAAGATGACTCTGCTCCTGGGATACACCGTCTTCCTGCTCATGATGAATGATTTATTGCCAGCCAGCGGCACCCCACTCATCAGTATGGCTCCCTCCACTGTGGAGAGGAAGAACAGAGGGGAGGAGAGAAGTGGGAGGCTCTGGGGGGCACGCAGGGGGGAGCAAGGGATCCTGGGAAAGAGTGGTATTAAGGGATTGGGGTTGGGGTTCAGGGAAGAGGTCATGGGAGGAGGCTGGAGGTCACCCTGGTTCTTGCTCACTGAAGTCCCCTCGTATGACCCCCCCCAGGTGTGTACTTTGCTCTGTGCTTGTCCCTGATGGTAGTCAGCCTGCTGGAGGCCATCTTCCTCACCTACCTGCTGAATCTGGTGACCAAGCAGCCCCCTCCCATGCCCCTCTGGCTCCATTCACTGCTGCTGCACTACCTCCGAGCCACGGCCTGCTGCCAGAAGAGGCTGAGGAAGGAGAATGGGCCTCCGGACCCCAGCGCCATCTGCGTGCCTAGTAAGTGGCGCCAGCGCTCTCCCGTCTCCTTTGTTCCATACCACGAGTCCCTCTACTTTGCCATTTCCAGAGCTGGTCCTTCCCAATCGGGGTGTCCAACCCAGTCTTAGGCTAAGCGCTGGTCTTCTCCACAGGCCTGAAGGAGCTGGGAGGGAGGGCCTGGCTGAACGGAGACCTCCCATCCACATGGGCCCAGCTGGAGCATCAGCAGAAAGTTGACATCTGGGTGAAATTCAGCCTCGTTCTAGACACGCTGCTCTTCTGCATCTACCTGGTATTCATGACTTCCTCCCTCACCACCATCATCGTCCTCTGGCAAAACTAGAACTCCGTCCCTCTCCCGGGCACATGAGAGCCCCAGCTTTCAGCCTCCCCTGACTTTGGGGACTGCTGGATCTCGTCCTCTCCCCACGGTTCCCGCAACCTCCCCCATCCCTGCTGCAGGGGACCCGACGCCATCCCTTCCTTGCAGGCAGCTTCAGCTCCACCCCATCTCCCTCAAAGCCGGTGTCCTTCCTTCTGACCTCCCCTAGTTTCCTTTGGCTCAGTGATTCAGCCAGATCTCAGGCCTCAGCTGCCCTGTAATTGAATTGACCTAATTAATCCCTCTGCGGAGAGTGTTTGTTCCTTGGGATATGACATCACAGGTAAAGACAATTCTTGGATCCAGGCAAAGCTCAATTATTCCAGGCAGACCAGAATCAACTGGTTTTTTTTTTAATCTTCTAGCATCTATTTCTGACTTAAAAATGGAATTTTACTGTAAAAACAGATTTTTAAAAAAAAACTACTCCAGGGGCAGCTGGGTAGCTCAGTGGATGGAGAGTAAGGCCTAGAGACGGGAGGTCCTGGGTTCAAATCTGGCCTCAGACACTTCCCAGCTGTGTGACCCTGGGCAAGTCACTTGACCCCCATTGCCCACCCTTACCACTCTTCCGCCAAGGAGCCAATACACAGAAGTTAAGGGTTTAAAAAAAAATTGTATGACCCTGGGCAAGTCACTTGGCCCCCATTACCCACCCTTACCACTCTTCCATCTAGGAGCCAATACTCAGAAGTTAAGGGTTTAAAAAATAAAATAAAATAAAATAATCCAAAATATCAACCAGAAGTATTGCTTCTTTTACTGAAAAAAAGGGAAAGGAATGGAATCCCATGTTATTGCTTCTTTTTAACATTTCTAAAAATTGTTTCCTCAACTTGAAAAGATCTGTAACCTAACTGATGTAGTTACAGATTGTGGCTCATCTATTCCTCTTTATCCTGCCTGATTCTCATCAAAGTCCCCCCTTAAATCCTTCATAGAGGATCTCTCTAACAAGGTAGAGGCCTTCTCCTTGGCCATTAGCTGTCGATATGAGAGCCAGAGATCCCGGAGGGACCATAATTATCTCCAAAGCGTAGCTGTCCGGTTATATCTTTTCCCAATTAGTGAAGACTAACTAACTGTTCTCAGGAAGAGGTCTTAGAAAATGCTTCGTAATTAAAGGAGGATTTTCATAAAGGTGGCAAAAGATGGAAAAATGTAATATCGGAGGAAGAACTAGGCACCTTCACACTTCATGAGTGGAACTGTACATTGGGCCAGCCATTTCTGAAAAGCAATTGGGAATTATTTGAGGAAGGCAACTAAATTGCTCATTCCCTTTAATCTAGAAAGTGCACAAAATAATAATAATAATAATAATAAACTATGCATGCTAAAATATTCAGAGGAATAAGTCATTTTAAGTTTGTTTTTAGCTTTATAAAAAAGCTAGAAACGATGTTTCCTCAGCTATAAATGGAGGATACTTTCCAGGATGGCTGTGAAGACAAAATAAGATATTTATAAAGTGCCTGGCACATAGTAGGTGCTAAATAAATGCTAACTCTAATTTTTGTTTTCTCCTTTGTGCTAAGGGTTGATTCTGGGAGGGGCAAAGGAAGGAATACATTAGAAAGAAAAGACATGTCAAAACAAAACACATGAATAATGATTTTAAAATGGGGGGGGGGGGCAGGGCAGCTAGGTAGCTCAGTGGATGGAGAGTCAGGCCTAGAGACAGGAGGTCCTGGGTTCAAATCCGGCCTCAGACACTTCCCAGCTGAGTGACCCTGGGCAGGTCACTTGACCCCCATTGCCCACCCTTACCACTCTTCCACCTAGGAGCCAATACACAGAAGTTAAGGGTTTAAAAAAAATTAAATTAAAAAAAAATTAAAATGGGGGGGGGGGGGTGGAGCAGGGTGAATGCTGGATGAAGGGGTGGAACTCTGGGGTTGGAAATTCCAATTTTCCCAGGAATAGCACGTTCGGCTTGTACAGCTGTTAACTGCTCCTGCTTTTGAAGGTAAAGACTGTCTTTGGCCTTTTTTAATATTCTCAACCCTAAACGCAATGTCTGGCACATAGTAGGTACTTAATAAATGTGTATTGATTGATTACAATTATGCTTTTGATTTCTTTTTACTATGTGCATTTAGCCTACATGCCAAGCGAGTGAGTTCTTTGGAGCTAAGCTGGGAAGGCAAATAAGCCTGGGACTCCAAGTAGGTGCGAGAATATGGGGCACATGAGCCAAAAGGGTTAGGAGTGATTTGGGGAAATGATCTGTTCTCCTGGGCTTTAAACACAGAAGCGGGGAACTAAGGAAAGGCTGGGACCAACAACTGCCCAATTTGAAATTATGGGCATAAGTCAAGCTTTGTGCGCCATCTGGTGGGCTGCACAGATTTGTCGTTTGTTGCTTAGTGGCTTCAGTCCTGTCCCACTCTCTGATCCCGATGGGTTTTCTTGGCAGAGATACTGGAGGGGTTTGCCATTTCCTTCTCAAGAGCATTTTACAGATTGGGAAACTGAGGCAAACAGGGTTAAATGACCCTGGTTCACACAAATAGTGCCCAAGGCCAGATTTTAACTCAGGAAGATGAATCTTCTTGATTCCAGGACTGGAGTTCTATCCACTGCCCCACCTCATTGCCCCACTAGTACAAAGATTCAGCCCTCCACAGATGCTGCTCTAAACTTCTTGGCATCCCCTCTGCCCAAGGGGGCCGCTCAGTGTGGCCCGAGAGGAGGCACATATTGTATATTTCCCCGACCTTGAGCCCTGCTGGATGATTCTTGTTCTACCAAATGACCATTCAATGAAAAGAGTTGTGTTGTGTCCTGAGCATCCTCCATTGATGTGGGAGTACGGTGGGTACCAATGAGATGACAAGGGCTAGAACTGGGAAGACCAGCCCTGAGAGTGTGCAGAACAGAATAGGTCTCCCATCCGAGTTTGACCGGTAGGAGAGGTGGCATCTCCCCCAGGAGGAGGGGACTCCCAGGGTCACACAGCTGGGAAGTGTCTGAGGCTGGATTTGAACCCAGGACCTCCCATCTCTAGGCCTGGCTCTCATTCTACTGAGCTACCCAGCTGCCCCCTGGAGTCTTCTTTTTGAGAGGCTATGAAAAGGGTTCTGTCACAGTGAAGTCGGGCTCAATAGGTTGTGGCTCGATGCTGCTGGTCCCAACGAAGTGAGGGTACAAATGAGCATGATTGCTTATGATTGCATCCATGCTCAAACTGCCATAAGAGAACAAAAGATCTGGAGCCCTCGAGGGGCTTGGAACGACTGCTATAAGGGATAGAGAGATCTGGTAGAAATGACTCTGTGCCTCCTTGTAGTGCAGTCAGGGGTCGAACAATCTGCTCTGGACTTCGGTTCTTGATCTGTAAAATGATGGCATTTGGCCTCTGAGAGCTTTTCCAGCTCTAAATCTATGCTCTTATGGCTTTGTGATACTTTCCTAAAAGGGCTCTCCGGCTAATTCTTAATTTGGATAAGCCAATAGAACATAGAGATATCTCAAAATGTGTGCAAATTAACTAAGTGTCGTGTGATCGTTATGTTCCAGACTCTGAGTCAGCGTGTATCAGAGAAAAGTGAGCAAAGGAAACCGTGGGGGTGCTGAGTGTTTAGATAGAACGTGAGCGGAGGAAACAGCAGAGATGATGGCTCTCTACTAGAGCCTCTACCAGAAGATAAACTCCACGAAGGCACAGGGACAGTTTCTTGACTCAAGATTGTCTCTTCCTCCAGTGGCTAGGACAGGCTTTGGGCACAGTAAATATTTAATACATGATTATTGGTCAAAACAAAAACAAAAGGATGGCCAGGACCTCCCGCCCCACATTGAGTCATTTCTGTGCCTATGAGGGTAAAGCAGTTTTCCGGATTCCAGGCTGATCTGGCAAAACACCAGGGATCTAGAGCAGTTAGAATAAGAGCCTTTTCCTCTGTCTCTTGCTTAGTATTGGGATAAGAGGAAGAAAGCAGGAAGGATGCAGGATTGTTGCTCTTTGATAAAGGCTTCTGGGTATTCTGGGATGAGCCCAAACTAGGCTACCTGAAGGTTCCCTTGGAAAGAGTAAATGTGTGAATTCATCTTCCTAGTAGTCCAATATACCAAGAGTAGCAAAATGGGGTTGCACGGGAATCTCAATACTTTATAGCAGTGATTCCCAGAGTGGGCGCCACCGCCCCCTGGTGGCTGCTGCAGCGATCCAGGGAAGCGGTGATGGCCACAGGTGCATTGATCTTTCCTATTAATTGCTATTAAAATTAAAAAAAAATAATTTCCAGGGGGCTAAGGAATATTTTTTCTGGAAAGGGGGCAGCAGGCCAAAAAAGTTGGGGAACCACCACTCTATACCTTTATCTGACCTCAGCTTCATGAAGAGATGGAGAAGGAGTTGTTGCTAAGAAATCCTACTCTTTCCTCCCCCAAGGCCAAGGCAGGGCAAGCATGCTTGAGCCATTGAACCAGCTGATACAGGAAACTCACATCTTTGGGAAAATGTGAGACAATTCTCCCAGGATATTTATTAGAGCCCAAAGCATGCTGAACACACCAGAAAATCCCAGAGGAGCTTTATGCTCTCACAAGGGGGAAATGCCACGTGTGGGATGCAGCTACAAGGGACCATGATTATTAGCATTAGAGAGTGAGCCTTCCATGAGATGAACCTTTCCTGGTTAGTGGCTCCATTTCTAGTTAGTTCTCTTTGCCTCTTCTGTACAGCAGCTTGGGCTGACCCTCTACATCTCTGTTAGTCTCTCTCTGTTTCTGTCTGTCCATCTATCCATCAGTCTGTCTGTCTGTCTCACACACACACACACACACACACACACACACACACACACACACACAACTAGATACTGTTTTTGAGGGTCTCCATTTTGAAAAATGGCCATTTTCCAGCCCAGGATCAATGGCCACCCATGAAGAATACAGTAGAAAGTATCACTGCACTGAATAGCAAGTTGGAGGGGAAGACCTTTGAAAATCGAAGACTGTGATTCCGAGTCACCTCCCCAAACTTGGAGCCAATCCAGGTGGGGGCCACTGCCCCGTCCCTCCTTAGCTAGGGTCTGTGTCTCCTACCTGAAGAGTGGGTTCTGCATTGCAAGATGAGACCTTGATCACTGGTGGCTCTCTCTGTGGATGCCAACTCAGCATCCTCCAGGCTCAAAGCCTGCCAGACCGGAGCCACGGCCAAATCCTTTCGGGGTACCAAGACTTGTCGGGAATTGAGAAATGCCAGTGGTCACCTGACACCAGCAATATTCAAAGCTGAGATCTCAGGCGTGGCCTCCGATGTTGAAGGGAGCTCCACTTCGACTCACCAGGGAGGCTCGGAGAGGAAGGACAGAATGTACCACCGGCCCCTGCGATTTCTTGTCTGTCTCCTTCTCAGCTTTCTACAGCCAGGTAAGATGAGGGAGTGGCAAAAGTTAAGGAGAAAGGGGGATGCGTCTGAGGAAAATGCGTACCTTCTCTCAGTCTCCAGTCACTGGAGGCTGTTTAATATGGCCACAACTTTGAGCACTTTGATTTTCTGTAATGAAGTTTCCGTAATGCCTGTGTCAACTTTCTTTTCCTTTTTAAAAAACTCTTACCTTCTGTCTTACTATCAATTCTGAGGCAGAAGAGCAGCAAGAGCTAGACAAGAGCTGGGATTAAATGACTTGCCCAAGGTCACACAGCTAGGAAGTATCTGATGCCAGATTTGAACCCAGGTCCTCTTATCTCTAGGCCTGATGCCCTATCCACTGTCCTACCTAGCTGCCCCTTCAACTTTCTTTCTGAGTAGGGTGAAAAACCTTATGGTATCCACCTGCTAATATCAGTTCTTAATCACTCCTGTCCATTAAGCAAGCAGCCTCTTCAGGAGTGTCTCCTTCTTTGTAGCTACCCCTCCAATCCTTCTGTATGCACTTGTCTTCCCCAATTAGAATCTAAGTAGAGGGGGCAGCTGGGTGGCTCAGTGGATGGAGAGCCAGGCCTAGAGATGGGAGGTCCCAAGTTCAAGTCTGGCCTCAGACACTTCCTAGCTGTGTGACCTTGGGCAAGTCACTTAACCCCCATTGCCTAACCCTTACCTCCCTTCTGCCTTGGAACCCATACACAGCATTGATTCTAAGACAAAAGGTAAGAATTTAAAAATAAAGAAAAAAAGTAGAAATTGGTTTATTCCTTGCATTTGTATCCCCAGCACCAAGCATGATACCTGGCATACAGTAGGTGCTTAATAAGAGTTTGTTGCTGAGTCTTTTCTTGTATTGTGCACATCTCTCATTCTCACCTTCAAGCATGACATTCATTCATTCATTCAAAAATGTTTGAAGTAGTTACAATATACAATGAATGCACTGCAAATGGAATAACTGTATGCAATGCAATGTAAATGTTTATGGATTCGCTGAGGGAAAATAGCCTATGCCTCTATGCCCACAGTAGTCAGATGCCCAATGACCTCAGCCTTCTCCTATGTCCCTAAATCATTAAATCACAGGATTATGAGCCTGAGAGGTCCTCTAATCCAAACATTTTTACAGATGGGGAAACCGAGTCACAGAGGAGGTAAAATACCTGGCCCAAAGTCACACAGATATTAAGTAGGGGGTACAAGGATTTGAACTCAAGTTATCTGACTCCTAGAACTCTCTCAACTAAACCAAATCACCTGAAATCAGAGGACCTCGATCCAAATCCCAGCCTTTCCACCTGTCATTGGCCTAACCCAGGGCAAAGGATTTCCCCTCTTTGGGTCCCACTTTCCTCACCTGTAAAATAAGGGGGTTGAGCTGGGTTACCTCTAGAGTCTTTCCCAGCTCTAGATCTATGATCTTCTGACCTTAAGCTCAGGGAAGATACCAGAATGATGAATGATTTGAATGACAAGGCCAGCTTGATTTGAATAAACACCTATTAGGCGCCAACTGTTTGCCAAGTCCTAGAGATGCAAGGCAAAAGCTAAGCAGTGCCCAAACTGCTTCTGTTGTATTGCTGCGTGGCCTTGGCAAAATGGCGAAAGGAAAAAAGTCCGGCCCGGAGGTGAATGGCAGGAGTGAGGGGGCTACCGTTCCGTGTCTGGGCCAAGAACCATCACAGCCTGGTCGTGCAAAGAGTGGCCACTCGCTGAATGTTGGGCGGCCCCATAACTGGGAATGAATCAGGCAGCCATACTGCCCAGGCTCTCCCTCTCCGCACGCGCCATCTTGTCCATCTGGTGTTAAAGATGGGAAAATGCCAAAGGGAAGGAATCGAGGCACCAACCAAGATGGTGCAGGGAGCTGAGCTAAGGAGGGCAAGGGTGGTGGGTGAAGTTTCAGAGGGCCGTGTGGAAGAGTAGGAGTAAAGAAGTAACTGGTGTATTCCTTGGGGGGCTCGTTGGGCCAGAAATCAATAAAGCAGAGGTCCCCGGCCCCAGGGCTGAGTTTGCATGCAGATTTGGGCACGCTTTGCATGGGTGGCTGGGGGACCCAGGGGAGCTGAGAATTGAGCACTGAGTCAGCTCACCACATCAGTCATTTCCCTACCAATCCCATGCCTTATTTCCTGCCCCAGGAAGGCAAGGCCCAGGACACTGACTCTCTGCTCATTTGGATTTAGAGAACAGGAAGAAGGCGCGCACATCCTTGTGGTGTAAATAGAATCTGCTCCCCAAGACTCTCTTTCCAAGCATCCCATTTACGTGTTTGGCGATGTGTGTATGTGCGTCGGGCGGATATATTTGGGGGCTCTCTGCTCCCTGGAAGGCGGTTTGTGGCGGTTGGGGGAGAGCCAGGCAGGAGAATTTTACTCCAGCTTTTTAAATTTTCGTTCTGTTATTTCTCCTACTTCAAGTGATCACTAATCAATCTTATAAAATATAACACTTGGAGTAATTGGATATTAATTTAAATCTCGCATCGTCCCAGTGTTCCGTGGGTGCCCTCGACAATGACCTGTTGAAGCACTTTTATCATATACAGAATATGAAAGCCCTGTTGTTCCCTCCTCTCGAACAGGCGGCGGGGATGATTTCACCATCAGTTGCTCAGGATTTGACCACCAAGGGGTGGATCCTGCTGTCTTTGCACCCGTGACAGTCAGAAAGGATTTTCGCCCAGTTCTCAACTACAGTGTCCCAACCCAGGTCAACATCTCCTTCACCGTGTCCTCCATCTTGGATGTGGTGAGTGTGGTGAGTCTGCAGCCCTTCCTTGGGCCCCATCACTCATTGAAGCCCGCCCCTCGCCTCCTCATTGCCCCCCAAACCACTATGAGGACCCTAATATCAACAAGGGGGCATCTTAAGATTAGGAATATTCCCGGCACCTTCAAAAGCCCGCGTTGGTGCCATCTGGAGTGAGGAGATAATCCAGGAAAGCCACGTTCCACAGGGCTGCCTTTCTAGCCCATCCCGAGGCCTTGAATCCTCTCCCAAAAAGGAAGCCCATTGTCAGGGATCACAGTGCCAGTCTAGACACTCCTCCTGTCAAGTGGTGCCATCTAGCGGTCTGCCATATGTTCCAGCCACAAGTATTTCTTTGAGGTACCATGGCGGATGGCACAGGGAATGAGATGGGGGTGGACAAGCGTGTTACCAAAGCAAAGCCTAGAACGGGATTGTCTCTTAACAGGACGAGCAGCTCCAACTTCTGACATCCTTCCTTTGGCTGGACATGGTATGGTCAACTCAACCCCCTCCACCTTTCCTTAGATGTTCCATTTCTTCTGTCCCTGCTATAATAATAATAAATAATAGTTTGAGAAGTGCGCAGAGTCCCGGGAGCTAGACAAGGCCGCTGAGAGCTGGTCCAGTTTTGTGGGCATCTTGGACAGAAGGCAGAGGTGGGACCACAAAGGAAAGACAGAGGAGCAGCCCTCCCAGAGAAGGGGATTCTGGGTAGGAAGTCAAGGAGTAGCTGCAGATGCTCTGCTCTGGAACATCCGGGCCTGCACTCAAGATCTCCCTAGAGAAGAGGCCAATAAAGGGACAAGGAATGACAGATGAAATCTTGTTAGACAGAAAATGGAAGGTGGCCTCATTCATCAAGAATGGATGCGAGAGGGGGCAGCTGGGTAGCTCAGTGGAGTGAGTCAGGCCTAGAGACGGGAGGTCCTAGGTTCAAACCCGGCCTCAGCCACTTCCCAGCTGGGTGACCCTGGGCAAGTCACTTGACCCCCATTGCCCACCCTTACCAATCTTCCACCTATGAGACAATACACCGAAGTACAAGGGTTTAAAAAAAAAAAAAAAAAGAATGGATGCGAGAGGGGCAGCAAGGTGGTTCAGTGAATACAGAGCCAGGCCTAGAGATAGGAGGTCCTGGGTTCAAATCTGACTTCAGACACTTCCTGGCTGTGTCACCCTGGGCAAGTCATTTAACTCCAATTGCCTAGTCCTGACCACTCTTCTTTCTTAGAATCAGACAGAAGATACGGGTTGCTGTTGTTTTTAAGAATGTATATGAAAAGATGGAGAAATCAGTTTAAAAGAGAATAAAAAATGAGAGGAGAGGCATAATCAGACTGGCTCCAAGCTCACTGCAGTGCTGGTTCCCTGAATTCTAGGTCTGGGACAACTCCTTCATCAGCTGGAATCCCGAAGAGTGTGGGGGCATTCAGAGAATCTCTATGACAACTCAAAACCTGTGGCTCCCGGATATCTTCATCATCGAGTCGTGCGTATTGGACCCGGGGAAAGCCAGAAGGAAACCTAGCCCGTACCCAAGAAAGGAGGGCGAGGCATTTCAGCAGGGCATCCTGTGGGAGGAGGAGGAGGAGGAAAAAGAGAAGAACTGTAGATAGAAGCATGACTGAACATCGTCCAGAGTCACTGGTGAAGGGGAAGCCATGAGAGCCGAGCATGAAAAGGAAGGGGAGGGTGGGGGGCTGGCACTGGGCTGACCCGGGCTAAGAGGGACAAAGAAGAAGCCACAGCTCCTGCGTCCTGCAACCTCTTCTCTGCAGCATAGAAGTGGATCAGACTCCAACAGGCCTCTCTGCATACGTGAGCAATGAAGGTCGCATCCAGTATAAAAAGCCAATGAAGGTGACCACCATCTGTAACCTGGACATCTTCCGCTTCCCCTTTGACAGGCAGAATTGCACCCTGACCTTTAGCTCCTTTCTCTACACAGGTGAGTAGGAGCTCTGTGTGTGTGTGTGTGTGTGTGTGTGTGTGTGTGTGTGTGACAGAAACAAAGAGGGGGAGCAGGAGGGGCAGGGGAAGAGGAAGAGAGGGAGAGAAGTAGAGACAGGGAGAGAGGATGGGAGAGAAAGAAGGAGAGGAAAAAGGGAGAGGGAAGAGAGAGAGATAGAGACAGAGAGAGAGAGGGAGGGAGGGAGAGAGAAAAAGAGAAATTAATGGTGATCTCAAAGAAAGTCAAGGAAACTGTATAAACTGTATAAAAAGGAAACTGTATAAACTGTATAAAAAGAAATTTTGTACCTTTGAACTACATCTCCCAGCATCCCTTTCCTCTTCATCCCCACCTTGCGAGCTTATGTGGTTTGTGTATAGTTGGTGGAACTCTGCCTTCTTGCTCTCTTCTCTCTCCGCTACGGCTGAATTAGCTCCCTTTTTACTCTAGTTTTTAATTTTAGTTATTATTGATAAATCTTATTAAATCTAATACTTGGAATATTTGGATATTAATTTTTAATCTTCCAAAGCTATGACAAAGTCCAAGGAAAGGGTTGGTCTGGGGTGAGGAGATGGTTCAGATGGACAGCAAAGACATGGAGGGGTCTGCCAAATTTATTAGGACAGGAGAGAAAAGTCTCTTGTGTTTGTCCCCACCTGGACTGTTGCAATAGACAATTTGGTCTCCCTGTCTCAAGCCTTTCTCCACTCCAGTTCATCTTCTCTACTCAGCTGCCAAAGGGATTTTCCTAAAGTTCACGTCTACACTGTTACTTCCCCTTGGTTCTCTTAAGATCTTCTAGGTCGAGAGAGATCTTCACCTCCAGGATCACATAATAACTCCTCTGTCTGGCTCTTAAAGCTCTACTTCCTACTTTTACACCTAACTTCCTCCCCTCCATGCACTCTTTAATCCAGATAGAGTGTCCTTAATGTTCCACATATATGACCCTCCATTACCCATCACTGCTTTTGTGAAGTTGATCTTCTATGCTTGGAATGCACTCCTTCTCTCCCTGCTGCACCTCTTGGAATCCCAGTTTCTGTCAAGACAGCTCAAGCTCTATTTTGTATGTTAAGGTTTTCTTGACCTTGCCAGATGCTAATTCTCTTTCCCTCCAACTACCTTTCTGGTCTTACAGTCTGCTGAGGATGATTCATTCTGGAAAAGACTTTTGGGGATCAATTTTATATCAAGTCAAAAACGTAATTTCTCTTTATTACAATGGGACAAATTTGTATTTGTTTCTAAACTCTTAATTTAACATTTTTATACTAAAACACGGAATCCCTTAAAATGGACAGAATTTCTTTAATGTCTATGTAATTGATCCTATAATGCAAAACCAGAAAAGCAGAAGAATAAAGACTAAAGAACTCATGAAAAGAAATCAGATGATATCACATTCACCAACAATTTGGCATGTGGTGGGAAACAAGAGGAGGTGAGGAAGACCCAAAGGAGAACCACTGTTGTGCGTGATGCTGAGATTATCACTACTTGAAGTGGGATGCCTCTATTAGTCTCAGGAATTAGCATGCCATATGACAACCATACAACTGCAAATGATTTTGTGGGAGCTTTTAGTTCTTTTCTTGGTTGTTTGAAAAGCATGGAAAATCCAAAATTGTCCTCATAAATGCAAAGAAATGTCACATACACCTTAGTAAAGACAACTGATAACGTCTTTTTTTTTTTTTTTAACCCTTACTACTGTGTATTGGTTCTAAGGCAGAAGAGTGGTAAGGGCTAGGCAATGGGGATTAAGTGACTTGCCCAGGGTCATACAGCTGGGAAGTGTCTGAGGCCAGATTTGAACCTAGGACCTCCCATCACTAGGCCTGGATCTCAATCCACTGAGCCACCCAGGTGCTCCCTTGATAGCACTTATAAAAATCAAATGTTCACAACTCAAATGAGTGTATCTCAGGATCTGATTTATTCCTTCTGTATATATTCTGTATTTATTAATGTTGTTTCCCCTTTTGGAATGTAATCTCTTTAGGATCAGAAATTGTGTTCTTTTGGGGGGCAGCTGGGTAGCTCAGTGGATTGAGAACCAGGCCTAGAGATGGGAGGTCCTGGGTTCAAATGTGGTCTCAGACACTTCCCAGCTGTGTGACCCTGGGCAAGTCACTTGACCCCCATTGCCCACCCTGACCACTCTTCCACCAAGGAGCCAATACACAGAAGTTAGGGGTTTAAAAAAAAAATGAAATTGTGTCACTTTTGTCTTTGTATCTCCTACATATAGCACAGTGTCTGGCACATGGTAGATATTTAAATTCTCATTGATGTATTAACTGTTTCTCCCTCACAGAGGACGACATGTTGTTGGGCATGGAAAAGGAACTGTGGGAGATTGTAGACACATCTCGCAATCTTATCAAGACCCAAGGGGAGTGGGAACTCCTGGCCATCAACAAAGCAACCCCAAAGCTTGCAGTGGGGTCCAGCCTTTATGACCAGATCATGTTTCACGTGAGTCCACAGGTCCCCATTTTACGACCCCACCATCATAAGTATTCTCTAAAATTCCACCCTTATCTGAAATTTTTATCAAACCAAAATTTGTTTTGAGTTTTGGAGACTGTAATTTAATATATCTTTTGTTCTATTTGGACATGGTTTTCAGAGCCTTATGATTCTTAAAATATCCCTCTTTGACCTGTTTTTTGGTCAGTTTTTTATTAATAGAAGAGACCTTATATTTTCTTCTTTTTAAATTATTGATGTCTTATCTCATAGAAACATTGAGTTTCTTTTCGCTTCATTCCATTTTAAAGAGAGCTCATTATTTGTATAAAGTTTTCTGAAACCTGTTTTAAGCCATTTATTCTCCTTTCATTTTTTTATTCTTAAACTTTTTTCCTTTAAAATTTCATTTTGTATCTCTTCCTTCATTTCTTCCAGTCACTTTTGTAGTCAAAGAATTCTATATAGTCCCTTATAGCCAAGTCATTTTTTTTCTCTGAGGTTCTGTTTACAGTTGTGGGTTATTCCTTTCTTCTGGGCTTACTTCAACTCTGATGGGCCAACTGTCCATTTGCCTAAAAGACCATTTTATATAGAATTCACAGAAAGCAAGTACTCACACAGAGAAACAATATAAGAACACTCCCAAGATCTCTCTGAAGTTCTCTGGTATTGATTATGAGACATGGGAGACATTGGCAAAGGATTGTCCAGCATGGCATGCCCACATCAAAAAAGGTGCAGCTGGGTAGCTCAGTGGTTTGAGAGCCAGGCCTAGAGATGGGAGGTCCTGGGTTCAAATCTGGCCTCAAACACTTCCCAGCTGTGTGACCCTGGACAAGTCACTTTACCCCCATTGCCCACCCTTACCACTCTTCTGCCTTGGAGCCAATACACAGTATTGACTCCAAGACAGAAGGTGAGGGTTAAAAAAAAAGTGCTATGTTCTGTGAGCAAAGCAGAATTATAGTAGCTCAAAAGAAATATGAGGTGCACAAGTTTAGAGACAACCCCCTCCCACACGTTCACACCACTATTTGTGTCTGACCTGTGGTAGAATCTTCCAAGCTTGACTGGTCTGATCAGTCACAGTTAGGCACACTCTATGCTGTCCCAACATACGAATGGCATTTTGGTCCTCTCTGGGTATGAAGGATAACAACCAACCTCTTGGGCTTCTCTTAACCCACAGTATTTCATCAACTGGCTTAGTGTTTTCTTTTGTTTACTTCTATGTCCAGCTTCAGTTCTTAAATTGGGATTCTGTAAACAAATTAGTTTCCTTGGTATGGCTTAGATAGACCTTGTTTGTTCTCATCCCTTCTCTTGTCTAGACATCATTGATGATCTGGAAGAGGAGGCTCGTCCTAGCTCTCACCTTTTGCCGTAGCTCCTGTCTTCTGTCCTAGTATCCATTGTAGGTTTGGGTCTACAACAGACAATAGTCTCTCTCTCTCTCTCTCTCTCTCTCTCTCTTTCTCTCTCTGTCTCTCTGTCTCTCTGTCTCTGTCTCTGTCTCTCTCTGTCTCTGTCTCTCTCTGTCTCTCTCTCTCTCTCTGTCTCTTTCTGTCTCTCTCTCTCTCTCTGTCTCTCTCTCTCTCTCTCTCTCTCTCTCTCTCTCTCTCTCTCTCTCTCTCTCTCCTCCTTGCCCAATCACCAGTCCAGAGTTGATTTGATCATCTGGTCTCAGTCCTCTTGCATAGCACTCCCTCCCCACCCTCGCCTTGTGCTTATACCAAGGAATCCAATCAGTCTAGTGGCCTGCTGTTGCTCCCAGTGTTCAAGGAGTACCCTTTGAACTCTGCTTCCATGACTAGTAATCTGTGGGGGCCAGCCCTGGTCCCTGCTCCTGTTTTGACAGATCAGGGTTGGTGTCTGGTTTCAGGCCACCTAATTCTTGGAGTTCACATTGGCTTGCAGACCCTCTGTTGAGAGCAGTGGCTTGTTTCAGATCTATGTGTAGGAGTTCTTGCTGGCTTCCCTTGTATGGCGTCTCTCCCAGATTTTGACCCATTCTCCAGAGTTGACTACCAGCCTTTACCAGCCTCTGGCCATCCTTTTGCACAATTCTGGACTGGATGGGAGAATCGACTCCTTTTTCTCTTCCATTTTCTTTGTCACCCGTCTATTTGGGGTCCTTTTCAGATCCTAGCTAGGGTTTGTATCTGAGAACAACTCTCCTTTATGAATATTCAGGCTGCCATCTTGACCAGAAATCTTTTCATCTGCTTCTGCCTGGAAAGCTTCTCCCTGCAAAGATCCCTCAATTGTTCTGTCCTGGGTTCCTAACTTGTACCCCTTTCCTGAGGCCTTTGACTTTGGGGAGCTACGTGTGTACACTTCCAGCGTGGAGCGACGCTCTCACCAGACTCTGGACAAAGAGGCAGATTGATTCTGTCAGGAATCCTGTTCTCCCTATCAAGTACAACTCCTTCAGCACAATTATTTCCTCCTCCTCCTCCTCCTTCACCTCCAGGTGGCCATCAGGCGCCGACCTGGCCTGTATGTGATAAACCTGCTTTTGCCCAGTGGATTTCTGATCGCCATCGATGCCCTGAGCTTCCTTCTGCCAGCTGAGAGTGGGAATCGAGCCCCCTTCAAGATGACCCTCCTCCTGGGGTCCACCGTCTTCCTGCTCATGATGAACGACTTGCTTCCTGCCAGTGGTGTCCCACTGATAAGTATGATTCTTTCCACCGCTGAGAGGCCAAAAAAAGAGAGCAAGAAAAGGGAGAGCATTCGATTGCACTTGCTCAAGGGGAGAAGGGATCTTGGGAGAAAGCATTGTCCTAGCCAGGTCTGGCCTGGGGAAATGGAGAAACTTGGAGATGGCTCTGGCCCTGCCTTACTGCAGCCCTCTCTGATCCTCAGGTGTGTACTTCGCGCTGTGTCTGACCCTGATGGTGATCAGCCTGCTGGAGTCCATCCTCATCACCTCTCTCTTGCACGTGGTCTCTGCCCAGCCCCGTCCCATGCCACGCTGGCTCCATTCATTGGTGCTGAGGTATACCAGAGTCACAGAATGCTGCCACAAGAGGTCTCAGGAAGAGAACAAGGGCCCTGGACCCAAGCCCATCCACCTGCCAGGTAAGGGGCCTCCTCAGCCCTCGCCCCAATATTCTGAAACCCTCCGCTTGACTGTTCCCAGGGGCCGCGTCCTTCTTCACCTTCGTCTGAGCTCCTATCCTTGCTACAGGCCTAAAGGACCCAGAGGCAACGGAAGGACCGGAACCAAGCCCAGGCAAGACGGGGCCGAATGGAGACCCGCAGTCTACATGGGCAGCGTCGGACCCGCGGATCCAGGGGCATAGGGCCGTGGGCATGTGGGTGAAGTTCAGCCTTGCTCTGGACACCTTTCTTTTTTGGCTTTATCTGTTGTTCATGAGCTCCTCCCTCGTCACAGTCATTGCTCTCTGGAGTGCCTAGAAGTGGGGCTTCCCCCCGCACCCACCATGCCAGCTTCCAGCTTCAGCCCTCCTCCAACAGCCCGTCCTGGCCCACTCCCCGTCCCAACACCCTCCCATATCCTTTTCTCAGGCTACACAACCCAATTCAGAAATTCCAGAGGACGGAGGGCAAAACATACTCATTGTTACAGGTCAGTAAGCTTAGGATACAGAGTGAAATATCCATTTTTATACATAGCCACTGAAGGAATTTCTTTGATTTGACTGTTCATATTTGCTACCAGAAATGGCGTTTTCCCCCAGTGGGTTCGGCTAAGAGGCAAAGAAAATAGATTTAAGTTAATATTTTAATGAAGGAAGAGAATGCCACAGATGGGAAATGTTGCAGGTACTTTCAGATGAAATCAATATATTTTTACTAAACTTTTTCCCTTTGTTTCAAGAGCCCTCTCATGAAGTAGGAGTAATTTGGGTTTGTAATGTAAAAGCTAAGCACAGGGACTGCTGGGTGTCTCAGTGGATTGAGAGCCAGGCCTAGAGACGGGAGGTCCTGGGTTCAAATCTGGCCTCAGACACTTCCCAGCTGGGTGACCCTGGGCAAGTCACTTTTGCCCTATTGCCTAGCCTTTACTGCTCTTCTGCCTTAGAACCATTACATAGTATTGATTCCAAGATGGAAGGTGAGGGTTTATTTTTTTAAAAAAGCTAAGCACATCAATAAAACTTTTTTTTTAAACCCATAACTTCTGTGTATTGGCTCCTTGGTGGAAGAGTGGTAAGGGTGGGCCATGGGGGTCAAGTGACTTGCTCAGGGTCACACAGCTGGGAAGTGTCTGAGGCCAGATTTGAACCTAGGACCTCCTGTCTCTAAGCCTGACTCTCACTCCACTGAGCTACCCAGATGCCCCATCAACAAAACTTTTTTAAAAATAGAATTACACCTATCTGTCACATTTCACTTCTTTGTTATCTAGGGGTATTGTGCACTCTTGGGGATTCAGAAAAACAAACTCGTGCTTTCCTGGTGTCTCTGAAGGGGAGGGTACCAGGCAGTTCACCTCACTTTCATTTAGCTTCCTCCAACCAAATACTGATTGTACATGAAATAATCTCAGACGCTGAGCAAACATATTTATCTAAGCAATCTTTAAACAGAAATCAGGACTTAAGATTAGAGTAGCTGATAAGAGTATATGAGAGTGATAAGCTCTTCCACTTGGAAACAAGATAAAATCAGAACTTGACCAGAGAGAGAACAGTGTAACTAGGAAAGGCCACTCTGAGAAGTGTCTAGGAATACGAGCATTTGAGAGAAGTGTCCAGGTTGTAATCAAGGGGCATTTGGGGTTGGGACTGCTTTCTCTATCTGTTTTGGGGATCTGCATTTCTTTGAGCCATCCAAAAGTTCACCTCTTGCTTTTTATTAGTCACTCCGACACTCTTAACTCAACTTTTCTCACTTTTCCTCTGAAGTCTTTCCTCATCTATCCTCAGCTTATAAAGCTCAAAGGTCTCTCCATTAATCAGAAGTTCCATCTCTCTTCACATACAAGGAGTAAAGCATTGGAGGGTGTCTTTCAGGAACCACTCTACTTGCCTAGGGGTTTAGAGGTGTGTGTGAGCATACAAATATACATATATACACATGTGTGCGTGCATGTATAATACCTACATGTATAAAGTCAATGTGTGCCTATATGTATACATGGATGGAATGTGTGTGTGTTTTAAATTATTTTTTCAAGATTACATGTTAATGCAATTTTCAATAATCATTTTCTAATATTTTGTGATCCATATTCTCTCCCTCCCTCCCATCATTTCCTCTTCCCCAAGGTGGCAGGTAATATGATGAAGGTTGTACATGTGCTATTATACAACACATATTTCCACATTTAACACATATCACTTATACTAGAGAAAAATTATGGAGGAAATAAAATGAAGAATAGCATGCTTCGATCTGCATTTGAACTTCTTCGGTTCCTTTTACAGCAGTGGATAGCCTTTTTTATCATAAGTCCCTTGGAATTGCCCTATGGCAATGATGGTGAACCTTTTAGAGGGGCTGGTGTTGTGAGAAATGTCCTCAGGTGAGGTGGAGGGGAGCAGCCTGCTCTGTATCTCTCCGGCTTTCTAGTAACAAACTCTGGCAAACTCTGTGCTGGGGTGACAGTGCATGTGGTCACAGAGAGGGCTTTGAGTGCCTCCTCTGGCATGCATGCCATAGGTTTGCCACCATGGCCCTAGAGCCATGCATTGCTGATCATAGGTAGGCCATTCACAGTTGATCATAGTACATTATTGCTGTTATTGTGTACAACATTCTGCTGGTTCTGCTTGGTTCATATAAGTGTTTCCAAGTATTTTTGTGATCATCATGTTTATCATTTCTTATGGCACAATAGTATTCCATTACAATCATATGCCACCACTTGTTCAGCCATTCCCCAACTGATGGATAGCCCTTCAATTTCCAGTTCTTTGCCACCACAAAAAGAGCAGCTCTAAATATTTTGGTACAAGTAGATCTCTTTTCCCTTTCTTTGATCTCTTGGGGATACAGACTTACAAATGGGATTACTGAGTCAAAATGAATGCCCAGTTTTATGGCCCTTTGAGCATGGTTCCAAATTGCTCTCCAGAATTGTTGTATTCACTCATAAGTCTAGCAATGGTGTATTATTACTAATGTACCCCAGTTCTTCCATATCCCCTCCAACATTCATCATTTTCCTTTTTTGTCAAATTATCTAATCCGTTAGATGTGAGGTAGTACCTCAGAATTATTTTGATTTGCATTTCTCTAATTGATCGTGATTTGGAGTGCTTTTTCATATGACTAAATATAGTTTTAATTCCTTCATCTGAGAACTACCTGTTCATATTCTTTGGTCACTTGTCAGTTTGGAAATATCTTGTATTCTTATAAATTCGACTCAGTTCTCCATATATTTGAGAAATGAGGCCTTTGTTAGAGACTTGATATACAATTTTCCCTTTTGTTTTGTTTGTTGTTTGCTGTTTCCCTTTTAATCCTGGTTGCATTGATTTTGTTTGTGCAAGACCTTTTAAATTTAATGTAGTAAAAGTTATCTATTTTAAATCTCATAATGATCTCTGTGTCTTGTTTGGACATAAATTCTTCCCTTATCCATAGATCTGACAGCTAAATTATTCTGTGCACTCTAATTTGTTTATGATTTCACCCCTTATTTCTAAACCATGTATCCATTTTGACTTTACCTTAGTATATGGTGTGAAGCATTAGTCTGTGCCTAGTTTCCATCATCTGTTTTTTTTAGCAGTTTTTAAAATAGTTTTAGTTCTTCTTCCAAAAGCTTAGATCTTTGGGTTTGTCAAACATCAGGTTACTTTGGTCAGAAATATGTATATGTAATATGGGTATTTCCATGTCACTATTGTTGAAAATGATAAGTAAGGGTAATGGATACAATGGATATTATAATAACACTAGGTGATTGTGGGTACACACACTGGGGATTATGAGAGACTAGACCTGGACATGGGGACCAGAACAGCCAAGCTGCTCCTAACTGAAAAGGGACAGTTGACCAACTGTCACCCTGGGCCAGAGGCTTTGAATCCAACAGACAAGGTAACAGGATATAACTGGGTTTAATTATGAACAACTAAAAGGTGGGATAGGGATATCTACTCTAAAACCTTAAATCTAATGACATAACCCACAGGGAAAGGAAAGACTTATTTCTACACTAACTTAGTAATCTAAACTGAAAGGGCCCAAGGAGCTGTAATGGAGTCTCTGAGTGACTGCCTCAGTCTGGACCTGCCAGACTTGAGCAGCACAGCTAAAGGCTTTGTGGCTTTGGGATTCTCACTGCAATCCACTGATGATCTCTGGATGCCAAGAGCCAAGGTTGTCTCAGGTACCAAGTAGGGAGGGTTTGCTTGAAACACTGTCCACCAGATCTCAAACTCCACCTCTTCCTTTGGAACTGCACTGTAGATCTTGTCCTCTTTGCTAGCACCACTCAGGATCCCAGGAGAAAATCAGGAAGCAGGGTGTCCTTTGCTCTGAGATCTCCCAAGCTGGCAACATTTTTGTTAACCCCTAGTGGAGTCCCCCTCAGAGAACAAGTCACCTCTTCCTGCTCCTTCATTCCATCCTGGAATTCCCAGCTCCAGCTCCTTCCTGCTAGATCAAACTTAATACTTAATTAACTAACTAATCTAATCTTCCTCACAACACTATATTTATATTATATAGACATATATCTATATCTATATATATAGAGAGAGATACGTACACATAAATAAAAACATACATACTCCCCAAGCCTCAGGCAGGGGAAGTGATATGTATATGTATGTACATTTGTCTACATATAATAATAGTTCATGTATATGTATCTGTGTATGTGTTTATGGGGATCAGCCCTTTCCCTGAGGCAACATGAAATCAAGAGGATACACTGGAAATAATGGAGTACTGGCTAATAAGCCCAGTCTTTAGGAGCATATGCAGAGTGCTTGGCTATAGCAGTCTCCATGTAGACTTTGAAGTACATATATAGCCCTTTTAGAACTGATTTCCTTCTGCCAACCATGTGGTATAGAGGAGCTTCTTCAATTAACACAGAACCAAAACTGGGATTGCTTTCCAAAGGCATTAGCCAACTAGAACATCATCTGCTTCTTCCAATCTGTGTGCCATTAAGAGAGACAGTGCTCTAAAAGGAGAGGTCTTGGACCTCCTCATCCAATGGCCTGTTAAAACACATTTGGTTCTTTGCTCCAGGATTTGTTCTCTTATTTTAGGTGAAAGATATTAGAGGCTACAACCTTTTGAGTTTTGAGAGATCAGGAGGGAGAGCCACCAAGAGATTCAGGCGTGGAGCCCATACTAGAGTGTAGAGATAGCCCGTTCAGCTTTGGGACCCTGAGAAATGATGAGTAACCTCCAGGACCTAGACCAGCAGCAGCTGACACAAGGAGGCTCATAGCCACAATCCTGCATTTTGACATAAACTAGGTGGGACCAATGCTATGGAGAAACTATGTTATGTCTGAATCCACTCTCCTAGGGACTAAAATAGCATTGAAGAGAATGTGCCCCTGTGTGGGGGAGAGGTTTGCTTTATATTTCTATTCCTGCTATTTCTTTGAAGTACATATCTCTTGTAAAAATTAATAGATTAAATTGATTGTGGGTATTAATCACAGTTAACAATAGGCAGATCACACTGGAATGGAGGATTGAGCCAACAGCATTAGAGAAGAGATATCACAACTCCCTAGGGGTACCCTTGGGGCCCTGTGGGAAAGCTGTAGCCAGACTGGCCCTGGGAAGTGTTTTTAGATATATACATAGATAATATACACATAAATACATGCATAAATAAGCTAGGGTATAGGGACTAGACCTATGGTTTTATTAACATGGGAAACTTCCAGGTAAGGATACTCCCTCTACCAATGCAGGCTGTCACATCCACCACTTAGTTTTACAAAGTTGTATAGAGCACTGAGATGTCTAGTGACTTGTATTATCGAGAAGTAAATAAGTTATCTGAGCGGGTCTCAAACACAATTTGGGTGTGAGGAAGGATAAAGAGGATATAGGTGATTATAAGGTGATTGGAGGAGGAATGAAAGTATGGGAAGGTATATAGGAGATAAAGGAAATGGGGTATGTAGGAGAGGGCAGCTCAAACAGGTTTATTCTCAGAGGCTTGAGACAGAGGATACAGGGAGGAAATTAGGGCCAATAAGAAATGTTTAGGTTTTTGCTGGAAGGTTTCTCTTGTTAGTTTCTAAAGTCTCTTGAGGGAGGAGTCGAGAGGGCTCCTCCCTGCCAGTCAAACTGATGGCTGGAGGAAGTCTTGGGTAGGTACTTCCTGCCAAGATGGATGCCCCCAGTTCTCTCAAGAAATAAAAAGAAAATGATTCCTTCCCTCTTTAGCCCTTGCCTCAGTCTTTGATACAATGATTCACCAGAGACTTTGAGTAGGTAACAAGGGAATTTATTAATCTCAGGTTAGTCAGAGGAAAGAGGTTCAGGATTTCTAACTGCTGCTAGGGAGAGGGGTGATGGTGGGGGATGGGTCACGGAGAGTTTTAGACTGAGAGAGCCTGCTCTCCCAGTCAGGAGATTTCACTGCCTTTTAAGTAAAGTCCTTATTAAATCACTAAAACTAGGGGTAACTTATTTGAGAATACTCTACTTGTCTATAGAAACTAAAACCCACAATGTTCAATCACCAAGCCCTCCCTTAAACCCAGGACCCACAGGAAATTCAAGGGAAAGGGAGGGATGTGGATGGAGAGATCAGGGAGAGGTCCAGAGAAATGAGATAGGTTTAAATCTCCCCAAGACAAGATAAGCACAGGCCAAGGCCGAAGCAAAGCCAAGCTGAAAGGCCAAAGCAAAAACCTCCAGCCACAGCAAAAGCCAGAAGGCAAAAGCCCCATCAGTTGCAACTTCACCTCTATTTTTAGCTTCAAGTCCTAACTGACTTTCTGAAGATTCTAAGATGTTTAACTGACTTTTTGTGACCGTTAGAAATTACAGAAGCAAAAAGTTTCTGTTAGCCACCTTGCATTACACTTGCCCAGGGTCACATAGTGTGGACCAGAGGCAGTCCCTGATCCCAGGTATTCCTGAGGCTTGTTATTTATTTTTTGTCCACTACTTCATGCCATTTCTCCTGGGAATAAACCAATGTTGCCTTTAAGATCTTTTATAGCCAGTCTTGAAATAAGTTGAAATCCAGTAGCTAATCTAAGGCAGATTGAAAGAGGAAGCTGGTTTGTGGGAAAGCTGAAGTCTGAAAGGCAAGTTCCAAGGCCAGCAGAGACAAACAATAGTTGGTCTGCTGTTTTAGAAAGCCTCAGGGGAAAGCATCCAGGACCCTGGACAGTTCCTGGGCAAAGTTCTTCCTCTGACAGTTTGAGGGCAAACTAAGGCTCTTGATCAACTGATGGCTCTCCAATTCCGTGGGCTATTCCCTTTCTCTGGAGTTTCCTGACTACTAAAAGGGACATTCCTTTTTCCCAGGGTTAGGCCTCTAGGCAGGCTGAAAGTTATGCTCTTCTGACCAAGAGCTTCCGGATCAGGCTGGAAATCTGTCTTCTGGGATCCCATAGATGTACACCCATCATCAGTGTCTGGTGGCATCAGGGGTAGGGATTCAGTCCAAAGCTGGATACCTGCCTACATGTATGAGGAAGATCATGCGTGGAGAGCTGAAAGGGATCTCAGGAGGCAGACTGAGGCTGCTGAGGCTTCTGGTTTGGCTAAGGTCACACCTAGAGTAAGCATCAGGGGTAGGATTTGAACCTTAGTCCTCTTAAGCTACAGAGCCAATGCTCTTTCCATTTTATAGGATCATAGAGTTGAAGCTGGAAGGGACCACGGAGATCATTTAGTCCAACCCTCTCATTTAACAGAGAAGAGGCCCAAGTTGAGGAAGGGACTTGTCCCAGGTCCCATCAGTAATAAGCATCATAGACAGAATTTGAATTCATATCTTCTGACTTTGGAATCACAAGAGCCACACTGTTTCCAACATATTTCTATAATGCTTTGTTTTACAAAGTACTCTACATGCATTATCTCACTGGACAGCCCTATGAAGAAAACAGTGATGGAATTATCACTCCTATTTTACAAATGAGGAAACTGAGGCATAATAGAGATGACATGTATATTCAATGACTCTAAAACTAGGAAGAAACCTCTGAGGCAATCTAGCCCAACTCATACCCAAAGGGTATTTTCTGATATTCCCAACAAGTTGTCATCCAGTCTCCCCCATGGCCTCCTGAGATAGTTTATTCCATTATAAGGCAACTCTCTCTTGACATCACACTCATCTCCACCCCTCTGTAAATTTTTTCCCCTTGGTCCTTGCTTTACTCTTCGGCATCAAACACAGAAATCAATCCCTCTTGCACACGACAGCCCTTCAATTAGCTGATGACAACTATCATGTCCTTCAACCAATCCTGTACGACTGGTCTTCAGCTCTTTCTCCCTATCCTGGCCATCCTGTTTTGGACATACTCCAGCCTTATGTCTTTCCTAAATTAGAGTATCCTTAGCTGAACACAACACTTCTGATGTAATGTTTCCTCAGCGGTGGAATATTGGAAAAAGGCCATCTTGCTCATTCTGAACACTGTTCCTCCGTTAATGCAGCCTAAGATAGCATCTGCTGTACGGGCACTATGTCACATTGCTGACTCATGGTGAGAAGGACGTCCACTAAGACCTAGGGGTCATTTTTGTTGTAGCTATTGCCTGGCCACACTGTCTCCATCCTGCTCTTGGGGATCTGACTTTCAAAATATAGATATTAAAAATTTAACTTATTCTTTTGAACCCATTATCCTACTCTGCCAAGATCGTTTTTGGATCTAGACTTTGTCAGCTACCAAGTTAAACATTCCTTACAGCTTCTTATCATCTATGAAGTGGGCAAACATGCCTTCATCTAAGCCACTGATAAAAATGTTAGCAGCACAGGACCAAGGACAGATCTCTGGGGCATTCTGTTAGGAAACTCCCTCCAAATTGCCATTGAACTAGTGATAATCCACCCCTTAGCATCTAGATGGCACAGAGATAATGCAGTGGATAGAGCACTGGGCCTTGAGTCAAGAAGCTCTAAATTCAAATTCAGTCTCAGACATTTCCCTAATTGTAGGACCCTAGGCAAGTCACTTAACACTGCTTCAATTTTCTCATATTTAAAATGAGACAGAGGAGGCAGCTGGGTAGCTCAGTGGATTGAGTCAGGCCTAAAGATGGGAGGTCCTAGGTTCAAATCTGGCCTCAGACACTTCCCAGCTGTGAGTCACTTGACCCCCATTGCCCACCCTTACCACTCCTCCACCTAGGAGTCAGTACAAAGAAGTTAAGGGTTTAAAAAAAAAAAGAAAAGAAAAAAAATGAGATGGAGAAGGAAATGACAAACCACTCCCAGTGTCTGCCAAGAAAACTCCAAATGAGGTCACAAGGAGTTGGATATGACTTAAATGACCAAAAAACAACCAATCTGGCCATTTAGCCATTTTCATATCCACTTAATGGTATCATGAACTGGCCTGTATCGCTTGATTTTGCCCATGTGGGGACATAAGAAACTTTGCCAAATGATTTGCTGAAATATAACAGAGGTTTTACATTTCCCTGATCTAGCTGAAGGAAGTTTTTTTTCTTTTTTTCTCATGGTCTGGAATTGTGATTTGTTCTCTGGAAACTTCTAATGTGGAAGCTCTGCTTTCCAGTACAGACAACAGGGCTCCCATCAATGGTCTCAGTGCCTAGTTCTGAAAAGGTCAGAGCTTTAGTCATCTAGCTAGAATCAGAGACAGAATATCAAGCCATGTCTGGTTGACTTTAAGACTGGTCCTTGAGATTCATTGCCATAGTACTACTCAATCTATTTATACTGTTAAAAAAGGGAATTCGTTTATCCTGGTACAACCTGTTCTTTATGAAGCCACTCTGACTTTTAGTGATCTCTTTCCAAATACTCACAAACCAGTCCTTTCACTGATCACTTCTATAATTTTACAAGAAACAGAAATTAAGTTCACTATTTACTAGTTTTCAGACTGCCTCCTTTTCTCTCTTTTTTTTAAAAGCTAGGACAGCAGCTGGGTTGTCAACAACTTCCAGACCTATAGCACCATTTTACTTTTCCATGATCTTTGAAAGATCATTGAGAGGGCAGCTAAGTGACTCAGTGCATTAAAAGCAACCTAGAGATGGGAGGTCCTGGATTCAAATCTGCCCTCAAGCACTTCCTACCAGTGTGACTCTAAATGAGTCACTTAACCCCAATTACCCAACCCTTTTAGCTATACTATGTGTAGTATTGATATTTTAAAAAATCTTTCCCTTTTATCTTAGAATCAATATTATGCATGGGTTCCAAGACCGAAGAGTGGTAAGGGCTAGGCAATGGGAGTTAAGTGATTTGCCCAAGGTCACATAGCCAGGAAGTGTTTGGAGCCAGATTTTGAATCCAGGACATTCCATTTCCAGGCCTGATTTTTAATCCCCTGTTGAAACTCCCCAATTTTCAAAGCCACCTAACTGCCTTCCATTGTATTGATTCTAAGACAGAAAGTAAGGGTCTTTAAAAAAAAAGAAAAGAAAAGAAGAAGAAAAAGAAAAGAACAGAAAGGGAAGGGAAAGGAAGGGAAGGGAACGGAACGGAACGGAACGGAATGGAACGGAACGGAACGGAACGGAAGGGAAGAAAAATTAAAGAAAAGAAGGGTTGATCAGATTACTGCATTCAGGAGCAATTATCCTCTAAAGGAGGGATTTGTGAAAAGCTAATCATCACATGCTAGAAGAAAGAAATAGGCTATAAGCATAAAACTTAATGATTCTAAGAGGTTTATTAGAATGTAAGTTTGTGAGCAAAGGGATGATTCCACATTTTTCTTTGTAGTCCTGGCACTTCACAAAGTATCTGCCATATAATGAGTACTTCATACTTGCTGATTAACTAAATGATTAAAGGACATGCTTTACAGGCATTAGAGGTCTAAGGATAGGTTGCTTCTCAAGTCTGTGTCTTAAGTTGGATCTCTACCAGTTAGCTAAGGCCATGGATGCTTGTGATCTATGTGTAGAGGAAAAGATAGGGGGTAGGAGAGAGGCTTTCCAAGGAGCCTGTAGACAAGGGATGGATAACCCTCATAGGTCTCAAGGAAAGTTACGGGAATTTATATGGTTTTCTATCCACTGTCTTAAAGCTATATAAATTCTGGCTATTCTGTAAGCAGCACAGGAGCCAGCTATCTCAGATAACCTTGGAGAAGGGAATAATTTCATCTTAAAACTTCCCTGAAGATGGATCCCAAGCCTTCCTTTTTTGTATAAAAAGAGTCCCATCCCTGACTCACAGTAGAGATGTTTTGGTTTCTCTGATTCTCAGGGATTGTAGAGCCATGATTGGCTGAATGGGATAGTGAAATTATCCCTCTTATATCTGCTTATTATTATCTATGACCTGCAGAGACTAGGATGTTACTTGCCGAGAGCCCCTCAGAGAAATAAGGGTCTCCATCAGATACCATAAAGTCAATGCAGATAGCAGAGCCCTACATTGATCCCTACAGCCTGAAAATTGGGTCACAGGATGGATGGATAACCCAATCAGACCCCTCTGTGTGACTCTCTTCTGATCAACACTTTTTATTATTGAAATTATTATAATCTATATTTTTAGGATAGCCTTAAGTTTTGTAGTATAGATATAAAATCCCTTATAGGAATCCCCTAATTACACTATGATAAATCAGCATTTAATGAGTTAATAGTTCATACCCTCAGAAAAATAGCAGAAGCTCCTTTAATCTTTTTCTCTCTGTGTCTCAAGAGTTGAAAGACACAGTATGAACAAACCAAAATATTCTCACACTTCACTATTTTCCCACATTAGACTTGTCCCCCCGAATTTGAGAGTTCTCACACTTTAATTTGCTTTTGAAATATGTTGAAGGTTCTTTTTATTAAAATAAAACTTAGATAAAGTAGAGTTTTGGTAGCCTTGAAGACTGTTTAGATTAAGTGTAATCCATATAGAAAATATGGTTTGTGTGCCAATTCCTATGTAACCTTGAGTTCTTCTATGTTTTGATTTTGAAATGTACATTTTCCCAGCATTTGTGTGACTGTGAGAGAAAGGTATAAAAAATAAAATTTCACAGGAAGTGCTCAGAACAGCTTCTGCAAATCCACTGTGTCTCAGACTCTCTCTTCTTTCTTATCTAGGTTGTACACCTTCCCAGACCCCCTGGAGCTGCTGGCTGGCTTCCAGCAGTTACTGAACAACAACAATAATGAACTTTACTTGGGCTGAGCAATTATCAAAATTTTGGGAAAAAGGAGAAGTCATCTCACCAGTTTAGGGATATGAGGCAAAGTCAACTTATGCCAAAGGAATGCCTAACATTTATAGACCACCTACTGTGTTCCACAGGAACAGCTAAGTGTGGAGATGGCTCAGTGGAGAGAGTGCTGGTCCAGAGTCAAAAAGACCTGAATTCAAAGTCCAACCTCAGACACTTACTAGCTGTGACCCCCAGCAAGTTTCTTAACCTGTTTGCCTCAATCTACTGGAGAAGGAAATAGGAAACCATTCCAGTCTCTTTGCCAAGAAAACCCCATGGATAGTGCTAGGGTGCAATGGTGCCCAGGGTCATGGAGGATCAGACACAACTGAACAATTGTATTCTAATTGCTTTATGAACATTATTTTCATCTCATCCTCTTAACCTGGAAGGTAAGTGCTATTATCATCTTCATTTTATATTGGAGGAAACTGAGGCAGACAGAGGCTAAAGAACTTGCCCAGGGTTATACCACTAGTAAACATCTGAGGCTGAATTTGAATCAGGTCTTCCTAGTTCTGGACCCCGTGCTGAATTGATAGCATCACTTAGCTGCCTTAATAGACCTGCTTCTCAATAAGTACAATAAAGGGGGCAGCTGGGTGGCTCAGTGGATTGAGAGGCAGGACCCAAAACAGGAGGTCCTGGGTTCAATTCTGTCCTCAGACACTTACTAGCTGTATGACCCTGGGGAAGTCACAGAACCCACCTTGCCTAGCCCTGACCACTCTTCTGCCTTAGAAGACAGTATTAATTCTAAGATGGAAGGTAAGGGTTGTTTTTTTTTTTTTAATAGTACAATAAAGATGGTGCTTTTAAAAGAGTTACAGTTTTTCCTTTGGCTTCTCCATATGAATGCTGACCTAGAAGGCAGAGAGGGCCTCCTGGGTGAATTTCACTAGGATTCTAATGTTTCAGAGAAAGAAAAAAAAAGACTCAAAGCAACAGTATAGCTGTATATTCATACATTTGTACCTTAGCAAGAGATAGCATTTCATTTTGCTCATGGAAAAAGCTTAGCACCTACAGTCACAAACATTCTCAGTAATATATTTTAAAAAGGAAAGAAAAATCCTCAACAGCAAGTGCATGTTTACATATGTTATTTAAAAGGATATATGTGGGCAGCTGGGTAGCTCAGTGGATGGAGAGTCAGGCCTAGAGACGGGAGGTCCCAGGTTCAAATCTGGCCTCAGACACTTCCCAGCTGGGTGACCCTGGGCAAGTCACTTGACTCCCATTGTCCACCCTTACCACTCTTCCACCTATGAGCCAATACACAGAAGTTAAGGGTTTAAAAAAAAAAAAGGATATAGAAAGGGTAGCTAGGTAGCACAGTGGATAGAGTTCTAGGCCTTGAGTTAGGAAGACGTGGGTTCAAATCTCAACTCAGAAACTTCCTATGCCACTTTTCCACCTTGGAACCAATATTTAGTATTGATTCTAGATGGAAGGTCAGTGCTTAAAAAAAAAAAAAAAAGGATATAGAAGGGGCATCTGTGTTGCATAATGGATAGAGAGCCAGGCCTGGAGTCAGTAAGACCTGTAGCCTCAGATACTTCCTAGCTGTGTGACTTAGGGCAAGTCACTTAATCCTGATTGCCTAGCCTTTACTATTCTTCTGTCTTAGAACTGATACTAGGGCAGAGTGTAAAGGGTTAAAAAAAAAAAGATATAGAACTCCATATGATAAGACAACTGGAATAGTGAATATAGAGCCAACCTTAAAGCCAGGAAGACCTGAATTCAAGGTGTACCTCTGACATGCTGGTTGTATGACCTTGGGCAACCTATTTAACCTTGCAATAGCTTGCAATAGCCTCCAACCTATTTTGGTCCTGCACCTTTATCGCCTCTGGGTTTGGGGTTAGGGTATAACTACCCTGGGAGGCCAATATCTGACTCAGAAAAAGAGTTACGGGCTTGGGTAGCAGAGGGAAGAGAGTGTTGTGCTGTAATGAATTAAAGGATAGCTATGGTTGGGGTGGAGAAAATCCTTATGACTACTTCTAATAGAGAGAGTATGATGTGACCCATCTTCTCACTCTCTCATTGGCTGATCATAAATTCCATGTGGTCAAGCCATGGGCCCTCACTTTGAAGATCCCTGCTCTATAGAATTTGCAGAGAAGGTTCTTGATACACTGGGAGATGGAGTTTTCTCATCTAGGTGTTCCCTTTGTAAAAGGGGAAAATGGGAAGATTATGCTTGGAATGGATATTTAAAGTTTGGTCACCAGGGATTGATTACTCTATTCCAAAATAAAAAGACCCAAGTCAGGATGACTTTTATGGTGGTTTATTTACAATTACAAAGGTTGAAGGTAGGGAAAATGAGAGAGAGAGACTCTGGCCTGGACCGGAGGCCCGAGCCAGGGAGGCTTCAGAGACCCCAGCAGAGAGGTCACAGGCTTCTAGCCACAAGGCCTCCTCTAAGAAGAGAGGCCTCCTTGAGGTTAGAGCCTCCAGAAACACCAAAGGAAAAAGGAAAGAGAGTCAGCCTAACTTACCCACATGACAATTCAAAGGGAAGCCGTCTGAAGTCTCACCTGAGCTTCTCCAATGCCAAGTTCAACAGGGCAAAAGCCCTTCACAGGAAGTTACCATAATATTTAAAAGATAGCAGCTTTCATTACTTCCTGCATCCACCTCCAGTTTCATGTAGACAAATGGCGGCCTCAACACTGTTTTGGACTGCCCAGGGGGCAATCACTTGTTTTTGATTTGTCACTTACTATCACAAGGGGGTCACAGACCTCCCCCCTCCCCACTTAATTCTAAGTTGGGTGGGATGACATTATTCCTGGTGGCTAAAGTCTAAAGAATGAATAAGGGTGAGCTAATTCCATTTACACACCTTTAGCAATCAAATCACAGGTTTGGCCCCAACCTCTATCCCTACAGAATGATAAAGACCATTTGGAAGGTATTACTCCAACTCAAAATTTGTAATCTCTGGGGGCAGCTGGGTAGCTCAGTGGAGTGAGTCAGGCCTAGAGACTGGAGGTCCTAGGTTCAAATCCGGCCTCAGACACTTCCCAGCTGTGTGACCCTGGGCAAGTCACTTGACCCCCATTGCCTACCCTTACCACTCTTCCACCTATAAGTCAATACACAGAAATTAAGGGTTTAAAATTTAAAAAAAAAAAAAAAAGAGAAAAAAAAAATTTGTAATCTCTGAAACATGGTGCACTGCTGCTCTGAAATAGTATCCTACCCAGTCCCTCCACCCCAAGCTAGGCCTCTCCAAACTCTTTCTTCCTTTCTGTTTCACAGGTGACTTTCCTCCCCATCTCATAAAATGCCAGGAGAAGCTCCATCAACTTTGTAAAGATCAGATTAAGTAATGACTCATCTGTTCCCAAGAGGATGTATTTATTCAAATAAAGCCCTCCTGGTTCGCCAAACCCATCCCATATATACAGTCATTACCATGTCCTGTTCTCACTCACTATAAGGGATAGATCAGATCTTCACAGAATAATATTAGACCCCAAATAGAAAGTGAAAAGATTTTATATAGGTCAATTTAGCTCCTATTACACCCAATCCAGTTATGCTTTTGTACGATTACAGTTGACATTTGCAAGATGAGTGCTGATCTGCACCAAGGATCTCTGACAAGGACCAGATACTCACAACATGTAGGGAATTAACACAAATACATTAAGACTAAGGGTCACTTCCCAATAGATAAGGGGCCAAAAGTTATAAAGAGTTCTCAAAAGAAGAATTAATTGAAAACTATTAACAACTATATGAAAAATAGCTCCAAATTATTAATAATAAGAGAAATATCCATTAAAGCAACTATGAAATTTCATTACACAATCAGCAAATTAGCAAATATATATATATATGTGTGTGTGTGTATGTGTGTTTTTATATATATATATATATTTTTAATCCTTACTTTCCATCTTAGAATCAATGCTATGTATTGGTTCTAAGGCAGAAGAACAGTAAGGGCTAGGCAATGTTAAGTTAAGTGACTTGCCCAGGGTCACCCAGCTAGGAAGTTTCTGAGGCCAAATTTGAACCCAGAACTACCATCTCTAGGTCGAGTTCTCTATCTACTGAGCCACGTAGCTGCCCCAAAATTAGCAAATATTTTAAAAGACTGGAAGGGTCAATACTGGACTGCAGAAAAACAGGCATAATAGAACACTATTGGAAACTCTGTGAAGGAGTCCGACTATCCTGAAAATAAATTTAGAATTTTTCTTTTAAAAAGTTAACCCCCCCCCAAAAAAAAAAACCTGTACCATATTACTCAGCAATCTAACCAATAGGCCTATGGACTAAGAAGGTCAAAGACAGAAGGGAAGTTCCATGCATGCCCAAAAATTCATGGCAGCACTTGGTAATCAAGAATGGGAAACAAAGTAGAAGCCCATGGATAAGGAATGGCTAAATAAATTGCAGAACATTATTTTAAAAATGCTGAATATGAAGATTACACAGAAGCATGAGAAGACATATATAAACTGATGCAGACTGAACTATGCAGAACAAGAAAATTGATATACTGTATGACTACAACATTGTAGTAGGAGAGAAGAGGAAACTGAACATTGTTTAATGATAATGCCAAGCTTGGTCTTCTTATAGCTCTGGATACCAGAGATATCATCCTTGATGACATTTACTCATGTTCCTTTTCAAAGTTCTTCATGGACTGTTTTGCAGGTGATTCATACCTATTTATTCTTTTATGGTTAAAGGAGTTAGATTAGATAGCCTTTGAAGTCCATGATTCTACATAGAAGAATGAAAGAGACTTGTTTCTGGAGCTAGAAGATTTGGATTTGAATTTCCCCTTCATTGCTAACTACCTTGTGACCTGGGGCAAGTCATTTAACCTCCATAGACTTTAGTTTCCTCAACTGTAAATTGAAAAGATTTTAACTAGATTGCCCTGGGGTCTCTTGCAGCTCTAAATTTCATTATCCTCCCCATTTCAACTCTTGGCCAGGTTATCTATAGCCTTTCCAAGGTCCACAAGCACACCTTATTCTCATCCCACCCCCCCCTTCTTTACCTAAGAGATTACTCTAGCAACCATGCAGCTTTAGAAAACCTAGCCCATAGGGACAGCTAGGTGGCTAAGTGGATTGAGAGTCAAATCTAGACAAGAAGTTCCTGGGTTCAAATCTAACCTCAGACACTTCTAAGTTATGCAACCCTGGCCAAGTAACTTAACTGCCATTGCCTAGACCTTACTGTTCTTCCGCCTTGGAACCAATACACAGCATTGATTTGAAAAGAAGAGAAAAGAAAACTTAGACCAAATTGACACTACCTGAAAGGCTTTCCTCGCCCATGTTGTTGTGGAAAGGGAGACTGAAAAAGACCAGAGCAGCGCTCATATCAAAGACTTCAAAAGTACCACACAGTGAGGTAGTCCAGGGAAACATAAACCTACAGGATGGGGGAGTTCATTCAAATAAAATCCTTCTCTATTTCCTACCAATCCAGAACACTGAGCCTCAACCATAAACTTCTAGTAGTTTGAGTACAAATCGGATTAAAACTTTGATAGACTCAGAAGCCTCTGCCAACTTTTGGCCACAGACCTGGCCAGTAGGCACAACTGCTGCTATAATAGGGGATGCCACACTCTGAAGGACTGTCTTACAGAGAAAGGATTGGATTTGTTCCATTTTAGACCTGGAGAGGAGAATCAGAAACAATGGGAAGATGCTGACATTGGAAAGAGGCCACTTTAGACTAGTTAGCAGAAAACACTTCCTAATGATGAGAACTGTCCAAAAGGGAAGGTGGCTGCTTTGGGGAGGGGATAGGTTCTCTCTCCTTGGAGATGTGCAAGCAGAGGCTGGATGGTCATTTATCAGGATTGTCTTAGAAGTGATTTCTTTGGTTTATATGGGATGGACAAGATTGTTCCAAGGTCCTTCCTACTCTCAAGTCTGTTAGCTTAAGGGAATTCTCACTGAGAGAAAGATTGGCAAAAAGACTGACTTGACCATAGCTCTTTACTGGATGGGCATGACTTACAAAAGAGCAAACATATTCAAAAGAGCTGAAAACATTCCTTTCCAGGAAGAGATAGCCCTGGAGTTGTAGGTCAGCCGAGGCTGTAGATAGTCAGTCACATTTCAGCAGAGAAGCAGCAAGTGGGAGTAAGAGTTCTTCAGGGAAGCAGTAAGCAGAAGTTTGGAAGAAGAATCCCAGCAGAGGCAGCTAGGAGGCTCAATGTATTAAGAGCCAGCTGTTGAACAAGGAAATCTTGGGTTCAAATTTGGCCTCAGACAGTTCCTAGCTATTGTGACCCTGGGCAAGTCACTTAACCTCATTTGCCTAATTCTGCTTTGGGACCAATATATAGTACTGATTCTAAAACAGAAGGTAAGGGTTTAAAAAAAAAAAAAAAATTCCAGCTGAGCCATAGGCCTGGGATCAGTTGCTGGAGGGAAGAGTCTATGGGAAATTGTGCCCCTGTATAAATGGGGGAATTGTCCTTGCTGTTTTCTTTTTTCTTTTTTGCTTCAAATGAATGTATATTCTGGTTTAGTATGATAAAAGCTGAGACATGCTGGATCCAGTTTAAATCAGCTCAAGGCATCTGGTTGTTAAATTTTCAATGTGAGCATTTATAGTCTGGGAAGCAGTAAACACTATAAATCAGGGCTCTATTGTTTTGTCAATTGTCTAGACTTAAGAAAGTGATGGAGACAATGTTAATAATAATTCAGATTAAGCTGAAAAAGGTGTCATTTTATTAATCATAGTAGCTAAGCCTTTTGCAATTGATCATCATGCAATATGTGGTTACTAGGCAAAATGATCTGGTTCTGCTCACTTATCTTTGCATTGGTTCATAGAGGTCTTCTCAGATTTTTCTGAAATCATTCTGCTCATTGTTTCTTATAGCACAATAGTGCTATATTCCATCCATATATATAATTCCATCACAATGATATACCATAATATGTTCAATCATTCCCCAATTGATGGGCATCTCTTCAAGTTCTAATTCTTTGCCACCACCAAAAGAGCTGCTAGAAATATCGTTGTACTTATGGGTCCTTTTATTAGCAAGTCTAGTCTTGAAGCTTACTGGTAGAAAAAAAATAGTAGTACTCGTACAGATTGAAGTTTTTAGGGTAAAAAAGAAATGAAGAGTAGAGGAGATATATATAATCTTCTTTCTTTCTTTCTTTGTATCTTCTCCTATTACTATTACTATCTCCCTAGAGATCTTCCTTCTAGATATTAGAGGATGGCTGATATGTAGATTTTTAGGGATAGTATGGATGAAGGAGGGATCAGGTGCCCAAGGCCTAAGCCAGCTATAATTGGTGAAGGAGGAACACCCACTCCTCTCACAATAGTTATTGATTTGATCTATCCCTCCTCTCTTTCTCTGACAGGTTTGGTTGGTTAAGCCTGTCAGTGGCTTCCTTATAACAGTTGCCCAGGTTGGGACCCCCTTGAGAGGTTAGGTAGATGGTTAACCTCTCTAGGCCCAACTTGGGGTTGGATTAATTGTTAATAGGCTATTGATTGACTTTGGAAATGTTGGTATCTGACTGCGTATTGATTCTCCCTTCCCAAGGGCTGTGATAGAATAACCACTAAGGAAGGTACTTGTTGTTAAACCACTGTATTAACTATTAATGGGGAAAGGATAACAAGGTAATAGGTTTGGGGATTGCAACACTATTGCTTTTGTTTGGCTACTAAACTAATTATTGATCAGGACTGGAGATTGCTAGGTTGGTAGAGGCCGGAGGTCTTCACTCTCACACTAACTCTGACCTGACCTGGCCACAGCCAAGTCAGAGAATAGAGAAGGCTATTGATGTAGATGTTGATTGATGATCTGCATATTCTCTCAGCTCTACTACCAATAATATTGATGGATTACTAGCTCTCTCTTAGTCAAGCACAGGTTACAGATTCAGGTTCAGACCTACCCTCTTCTTCTTCTTCCACCCTTCACCCTTCACCTCCCTCTGTCCCAGTTCTGGCTCCAAGAGAAGTTTGCTCAAGTCTCAGTTCTGAGTTCTGAACCCTCAACTGTAGTTCTTAGGGGGTATTTATAAGGTGGGGCCAACCAACTTTTGCCCCTGACTCACGGCACCTGGGAACATTCCGAATCTCTCAACTGCCATCCCTGTCAGTCAAGGTGGCATCCATCTTATCCCAGATAATGATTTTAACATTAGTGATATGGCACCCTTCAAGACCCAGCTTCAAGTTACCTCCTCCTTGAAGCTCTTGGCAAAAGTAACTCCATTTGCTGTAATACAAAGACTTACTGAATTTAGGGACAGACCAAGCTCTAGGATCTCCACAGCACTTGCTTCAGTCATCTTCAAGGCCATTGGAACAAATTGTTCTCATCTTTCTTCTCAAGCCTGGGATAGACACTCTCTATCTCACTGATGGGTTTGAGTCCTGGTTTAGCCCCTGGTTTACCCCAACCTGGTTTATGCCATCTGCAAAAAGTAGGCATGCTTGTTTCCTCCCTCACAGATGGTTACATGACAAGTGTAGGTTCCAGAACATAGTAGACCACGTTCTATGATATGTCAGCTCCAGCTTTCCCCACAGTAGACTCTGGGCTCCTTGAGAGAAGGGACTATCTTTTGCCTTTCTTTGTAATCCCAGTGCCTGGCCTTGGGATCAGTCAAAAAACATTTCCTAGGGTGTCTACCGATTGCAGGTGTGGGAATACAAATACAAAAAAAGGTACTCTTTCTCTTTGAGATGCTTACAGTCTAATGAGGGAAGATGGTGTACCAAAGAGCAGAAAGGGAAGAGTTCTTTGTTGAGGGAGAGTTGTGTGAAGAAGTCCAAAGAAGAGCAACCAAGTGGAAAAAGGAAGAGATGAGTGGCTGAGGTGCTCTTCCAGGGGCAAAGGGAACAATTTGACTCACACATACTAGGTGCCTAATAAGTTCTTCTCTGTATTAATAGCCCTTCTATGTGAGGACTCACAGGGCCCCTCTAAGGGCTATTCATCCACCTTTGATGCCCACCTGCCACCCAGCTCCCATGTGTGGCTCTAAGAAGTTGGAGTGTGTGCAGCTGCAGGGAGCACACCCCTATAAAACCATCTCAGCAGATGTCCTAAACCAGGTTAGGGTAACTGACAGGACTCACACCCATCAGTGAGTTAGGGGGTGTCTACCCCAGGCATGAGAAGACTTCCCCTGACAGAAGGGGAGGATGAGAACAATTTGTTCCAATGGCCTTGAAGATGGCCGAAGCAGGTGCTATGGGGATCCTAGAGCCTGGTCAGACATTGAAGATGCCCAGGTCTTCCACAGCATCCTAGGCCATGACAGTCATTCTGACTTGTGTCCTACCACTGGACTTGGATGACTCCAGAAGAGAAACTGAGGCTGAAGACTTTGGGCAACCATGCTTCACTTAAATCTAATTCTCCAGCAAGTCAAGACATCACCCCACAATGTCATTGGCCCTCTTTGAAAACAAAAGCTGAACAACAACAACAATTGACTGGCTCTAGTTCTGATTCTCCACCCAGAATAGCACAGGAATGCCCAATATCTTCTCCATGCAACCCCCAGGTGTCTTAATTCCATCTTTTCTTTCAAAGTTCATGCCTTCTGACAACTCTGTGTCTAGACCCGAATCTGCTGGGATTCTCCCATCCTGAGACTTCCTCCAAGGAACACCAGCTCCCTTACCTCTCTTTTATGAGGACTTACAGCCACACCAGAGAGAGTCATTCAAGGTCTAATAAGGGCCATCTTATGGAACATGCATAAAGTTGTCCTTCCAGCTTGGGCCCAACCAATGTGTGACTCAACATTTGGGCACCTCCAAGAAGATGGACTCGGTGGCTGCTTGTGCTAACTCAGCACTGAAAGGAATTGGTGCTTTGGGATGATGTGGAAAACCCTGAGTGATCCTTTGGAACTCCATCCATCCTGTGATAAGGGTGCCAGGGCACTTAAAAAGAAGAGATAGCTTCTGGCTTATTTTCTTTCTTTGATTCTCCCATGTGACAAGCAGAGATGCTCTCTGCCTATAGACAGAGAATGAAGAGTCAGTGGTTACTTCCCCCATGCCCCTCCACACACACACACACACACACACACACACACACACGCACACACTTTAGTCACTCCCACATGGAGTCTGGACTCAACCAAGTAAGTTTGCTCCTGGGCCGCTGGCTGCTTTTTCTTTTTTGTAGGCCCCTTCCTGGGGAGGTTGCAGATTATTTCTTTAGGTGTGAAAGAGCCAGTGGGTATTTGGTCCACTGAGTGGTGACAGCAAGGGAAGTTTCTGCATCACAGAAGAAAGGAGAGGAGTCCAAGCCCTGGTCTGGCTTGCCTGAAGATACAAGCTGGAGCCTCACAAAGTGCTTTATTGCTCCAATGGAGTTTAAGGCTCAGCTGCCCACCAGATGGTGACAGCTGTTATGTAGGTCCCTGAGCCCTGTTTTAAGTCATTCTGTCCATAAGGACTATGAGTCTTTGGGGTCTTTATGCCTATTTTTTGCAAATAGGAAATAAATACTTGTCCCGTGACTGATTTACTTTATATATTGAGTACATCATACAATACTCTTTTGGGACATGAGCCACAAGCTAACTTATAAATAATTGAGTTGGGGGGTAAGGAAGGGAAGGCAGGCACAGTACTCAATGAGCCAAAGAATTTGAGTAAAAGGAGCCTAACCCCTTTCCTTTGAATCCCCATTCCTCCAAGACTCCTCCACAATCCTGGAATTCGTGGTCCCAGGACAAAGTGTCCCCTTTAGAGAGAGAGTAGAACCAGTGCCCTGGGGCTTTGAGTCCAGCACTTTAGCGCTGGAGTCCTGTAAGGGGTAAAAAGGGGCTTTGGTTGGGTGAATGTTAAAATGTTTGGTCTGGGCAGCTGGGTAGCTCAGTGGACTGAGAGTCAAGCCTAGAGACAGGAGGTCCTAGGTTCAAATCTGGCCTCAGACACTTCCCAGCTGTGTGACCCTGGGCAAGTCACTTGCCCACTCATTGCCCACCCTTACCACTCTTCCACCAAGGAGCCAATACACAGAAGTTAAAGGTTTAAAAAAATGTAAAAAAAAAATAAAAAATAAAAGGTTTGGTCTCCAGGGAATTGAATAATTATCAACCCCCAATTAAAGAATAACCTCAAGTCAAAATGACTTTTATGGAAGTTTATTTACAAATGAAAAGAAGAGAAAATAAGAAAATGAAAGAGAGGATAGGACAGGATAAGTAATCTAACACACTAAGTAATTTGCTCTAGCCCCCTTATTCAACTCAAACAGATCTAATTAGTCCTCAGCCTTGAGGGCCAGAGATGAATGAAGCAGGAGCTTCAGTCACAGAATCTCTTTTGAAAGAGCAGTTCCTTCAGAGAAGTCCAGGAAGATTTAGTCTTTACACTCACCACGTGTAGTTCTAAGGGAAAGATTTAAGAACAGTCTCATCAAGGTCATAAGGTCCAAGGTCCAGTGCTCCTCCAGGTCCAAGTCACAAACAAGAAAAGTTACAGGAAGTTGTCACTCTCTTTTAAAGGGGCTTCTTTTGCATCACTTCCTACACCTTCCTCTTAGTTTACGTGTCCAATCACAACAGATGCTTTTCTTAGGACTGCCCAGGAGGCAGTCAGTAAATTCTGATTTGGTACTCACTCTAGCACACATGGGTAACAGACCTCCCAACTTGTAAATTAAGTGGGGATGTTCTCGCCTTTGGTGATTAAAACTAAAGCTAGGCAGGGCAAATTTAATTTCATTATCACAGTCTCAGAGTTTGAGTTCAAATTCTACCCCTGAAGATACTACTTTTATGACCCTAGACCAGTGATGGGCAAACTTTTTAAAGAGGGGGCCAAAGGAGAAGAAATGTTCATCTGTCAGTCTGTTTCTAAGGCAACTCTTTCAAAGTTTCATTGTATTGTATCCTACTCATTGTATTCTTCAGATTAGGAATAATGTCACAGGGCCTGATAGAAATTTCAGGGGGCCGCATCTGGCCCTTGGGCCATAGTTTGCCCATCACTGCCCTAGACAAATTACTCAACAAGAGTTTTGGTTGGATTTGCAAAGGCAATCCTTAACTACCACACAACTCAGTGATCTCTAAAATGGTGCTCCCAGCCCAAATCTATGATCCTTGCATTCCCACAGACCTTTCTGTGTGCCTCTCCTATAGCACTTATGACACACTCCTTTGTGCTATAGTTACTTGCTCAATCACCACCTCTCCCCTCCTAGACAAATCCCCTTCAGAGAAGAGACTGTGACTTGCCTTAAGAAAAATAAACCAAGTTCTCCCCTCTCTGCCACTTCTTGCCCATGGTGCCCTGATCCAGGGGCATCTCTTCCTTGGCTGTCCCTGAAGAGAGGGAGAGGACCTAAGGGTCCTCCTACCCCACTGGCAGAGACTTCCTAAACCCCATCGCCTCCGGGGTCACATCCATGCATCCAGAAGTCCATGATCTCATCCATGTTGGTACTTCCTCCAACAGGAAAGATGACAGCTCGTCCACCCCTTCTTGTCCTGAGCAGTTCCCACCCTGGTCCTTGTCTGACCCCTCCATGGAGGTGCTGGGCTAGAGGCTTTTTTCTGGCCTTTTTCAGCTCCAGATTTCTAGAGCAGTCCTTTGGGGGGAGGGGGGTGTCTCTCAAGTCTCTGCTGCTCTTCCTCCAGGACCAGGCTGATCTGTTTTCTGATCGTTCCTGAAGTCCAATCAAGGGGAGAAACAACTTCTTCCCTGAACGGTTCTTCCCCTGCCCTCACCCACCAATTATCTAGAATTTAAGCTCCTTGAGAAGAGTGACGGCCTCACTCTGTACTTTTGTCCCTTGTGCTTAGCACAATGCTCAGATCGTAGCAGAGCTTAATAATGACTGGATTGATTGATTGGTGAAATCAGGTGGATTACAGCCAGGTTAGGTAGCCAGGAAAAAACTGTGGTCTTGGAATCAGAGGACCCAGTTCTACCCATTCCCAGTTGGAAAGACTCCTCCCATGAGAGGCATAAGAAGGCCTGGGGGTGTTCCAATGGCATGACTCTGGAGTCTGAGGGCTTGAGTTCAAATCCTTCCTCTGAAGCACATCTTAGACAAGTCACTTGCCAGGTTTCCCCTTGTGTCAAAGGAGGGGGTTGGGCTAAAATCTGACCTTTCAGGTCTCTTCTGGCTCTGAATTTATGATTTCTGAGCCTCAGTTTCTCCCCTGTAAAATGGGAATAATACCAGCATTACAGGGTTGTTGTGCAGAGGACCAGAAATGGGAGTTATTAACTATCCCTAGGTTCCCCACGGTAGGGATCACTCATAGTGTGCTCTAGCTCTAGTATAGTCTTCCTTGTATGGTGGTTGAAGGACTAGATGACCACGCGAAGATTAAATGACTACAATTCCCAGAATGCTGCTTGGGGCCCAGCCTTAGAGACACCAGGCGCTCCTGAAACCGCGCACACTCACTTCGGCTTTTTCCTACAGGAACTACAGCCTGTAGCTCCGCCCCGCCCACCCCAGAGGCTGACAGCTAAAGGGCGCGTGCGCCTTGCTACCTGCCCCTCCTCTTTTCCCCCTCCCCTCGTTCACACTCACTAGTACACGCGCTCGGGATCCCGGCTCTTTTTTTTTTTTTTTTTTTTTTTTGTCCCTTCTGGGCCACGGTGGAAGCGGCCGGCCTCGCGGAAGCGGCAACAGTTGGCGAAGATGGCGGCTACGGTGGCGGCTTCCCGAGGAGGCAAGCGGAGTGGCGGTGGTGGCGGCGGGGCCGCGGGCCGGAGTGGCGAGGAGGAGGCACCTCCGCCCCTCCAGGCCGTGCTGGTAGCGGACAGCTTCAACCGTCGCTTCTTCCCTATCTCCAAGGACCGGCCCCGGGTGAGCGCGGGGGAGGGAGAGCGCAGAGCTTGGCAGATCTGGGGAGACCTGGAGAGATCCGGGGAGCGGAGAAAGGGGGAGGGAGAGTGAAGAGCGGGGTGAACACTGGGGAGAAGTGGGGAGCGGAGAGCGAGGGGGACCTGGAGAGCATTCAGAGGGGAAGGAGCGAGAGGGACAACCTGGAGAGCGCAGGGGGCGTGGGGGGTTTGGAGAACACAGAGCCGGGATTGGGGGGATTGGGGTGGGGAAACCTGGGCAGCGGAAGGGACTGGGGGAGCAGAGAGCAGAGAGATGGGAGCAGAAGCTTGGGAAAGCTTGAGGAACCACTGGAGGACTTGGGGAGTGCAGGAGG